>NC_092861.1:48397339-48436054 GCF_032062135.1 Pyxicephalus adspersus
TTTGCCGTTGCCTTTTTTGCGCATTAGGCTTCTCCTGCTGCACAGATGTAAGATTCTTGTACAGGAGTCCGTGGAGACTGTGAGGGTGGCTTATATATTCCTGCTGTGAGAACAGGGACAGCAACTATAATTTATTTTCAAATGCAAAATGATGACTAATTAATTTTGCTTGGAAAGGCAGATATTCAGGGGAAAAGAACAGCAAGGATAAAACTGGTGGGAGAGAATAAACAGACTTGTCAAAACATGCTGTGCTGGCGATGCACCATGGCTGATTTCCTGGGGAGTTGCTGTAATTGGATGTGCTCTGCCATATGGCTGTGTTATCATGTACCTTGTTTACCCCTAAAGATGTGCAGGGCACATGCAGAGTTAACCCTTAAATGGCAGCAATATAGGAACCAACCTAAATAGTGCTTTCTGGCTATTTTTAATTACAGTTAGCTTTAAATCTGCTTTGTCTCTGCAGAAAGTATTTTGCATATTAGCTCCCCTCTATATTTTTTATATCAACAAATAAATAGTTTCATAATTACTGCATTAAATGATTTCTGCATCAAAGCGTGTGCTGTATCTGTATGCATACTAGCACACTGTAAATACTCTTCTTTGCAGCAGATTTAAAGAGATTCTTGGTAAAACATTACTTGTATGCGAAATGGCAACATACAAATTTACACACAATCTGCCCTGAACCTGCTAGGAAAATTAATAAGTCAGTTCCTTAACTAAGCCTTTTCCCTCCTACCATCGTCCTCTCATTTTCTAGGAATGTGCAATTATACTGGACCAACTCCTCCGCCATAGAACCTTTTATATAACCGCTAAGGGTAACGGCAAATGGAAATACTATGGAGTGTCACTTAATTGACAGCTCTAAGTATGCAGGATCTGCTGACCTCAAAGTCATACACAAAATAAGACTAGCAAACCATAGCAGAAAAAACATAGTATGTTAACAAAGATACAATAAAAGGAAAGCGGAGGTATCTCTGGGATGTACTACAGTGAAGCCCATAAGCAATCCTGGGTGGAGACCCCGGACAAAACAAAGGGGTTGGTTAAATTCTCTTTTGCAAAAGTATGCCGAGGATTTTTATGATGCATAATTGTAACACTAACAATTAAGATTATGTAAACATTTACAATTTATTGTTTTTCTCTTAAAACAACATAAAAACATTAATTCTTTTACATACAAATTGTCAATGCATGACCAGGATACTGCAATGATGTTGTTTAGTTTGTTTTAAAAGGTCCTTGACACGTTTCACCCGTAGGCTTCATCGGAAAGTTACCAGCATTCCATAAATCTATTCATGTGTTATCCATCAGGTTCATTGCATGAATCAATTGTATCTCAGAATAAAAGATTTTCACTAATGCATATCATCATAACAAGCTTTTCTATTTGGATATGGTTGCCAATTGTTTGACTGTGTACTTATTTCCCCAGAGAGTGCTTTATAATGTCAAAAATCATCTTACATTCTGTCATTTTCCAGCCCAATACACTCGAATACCTTAATATTTCAGAGAGTATTATGAAAACTCAGTCATGGCTCAACCACCTCCTTTGCTCTCCAGGTGGTGTTTATATACTGCAGAGTCCAAAACTGCATCAAGTAGAATTATGGGCTCCTAAACTGTTCTCCAGTTCCAACCATCGGGAACAACTACATGTAAAACTATGGATTCTGTTGTTGTCATAATTGCAAACATTCTTTCATAAGCGCAATACAGATTAGTATCTCTAATAATATCTGAAATGGATGGAACAATATTGGAATTTCAATTTTTCAAAATATTGTTTGGCTGCCAATAAGATATGTATAATTGGAGTTGTGGCTTCTGGATGTATAGATCAATACCTATATGAAGTGTCCCTAGTTGGAGTGTTAAAACATTTGGTCTGTTCTCCAGTTCCATGAATACAACTTATAAGGTCCATGCTGAAACCAAAGTAATATGTGGGGAGCCTCCTGCGTCATGCACAACACAAGAACACTGGCAGCATTGACGGGGTTTTACTACCGATAAAAGCTTTTATAGGAAATGAGTTGTGATGTAGGAGAAAAAAGGAAGGATTATCCAGGATTTAAATGCCTGTAAAGTGATGGATTATTCTTCTAACTTCTACCTCAAGGACAGGACCAAAAAAGATGCAACATTGTACCAATCCCACCATGGCATCTCCAACAATGCTCAGTTTTAACCAGTTAGAACAATTTAAGCTTAGTCTACACGGACGTTTTCCCCAGCATTTACCCTGAGTCTTTAAAAGCCCATGTTTGAAATTCCCATGGATTCCAATGATCTAATCTTCACCAGGACCTTTCCTTGAGGCACGTTTACCTTGTGATTTAGGTAGTGATAAATATACACACATCTTGTCCTATTCATTTTGAATCTAAACATTTAGTTAGAAAACTTGCTTCTTTTTATGTGTTTGTATAAATAATTTAAACATGAACGTGAGAAGATTGTATTTGGCTTCAGTAAACTTTAGTTTAGGTTTTCTAGCAAGGGCTGGTTTATAATTGCTG
This sequence comes from Pyxicephalus adspersus, assembly GCF_032062135.1. NCBI lineage: Eukaryota > Metazoa > Chordata > Amphibia > Anura > Pyxicephalidae > Pyxicephalus > Pyxicephalus adspersus. The sequence continues at coordinate 48,399,886 of NC_092861.1, forward strand.
ACAGGTTCTCCTGATGGGATTATTTGAATAATAAACATTTACTTGTTAGGGAACAGCCTGGGCAGTGTGTCATTGCTCTACAAGTTGCAGCCTACAAAAAAACAACAAAAAATAGATATAGTCATTAATCACCTGCCTCCTGACTTCCTAATATAGTTCTTTAGACCTGTTATAGTATATTGGGCATGTGTCAGTCATATACTGGAATCATGTCTGTTCATCATTGCTTTAGATAATCACAATATAATGAATGGTGCAAGCACTGATTTATCAGACATTGCAGTATAAAAGATGGCTAGAGTACAAAATGTTTTCCATGGAGTGATTGTGTGGGCATAATTATTGTCACAGGAGTAAAGGAGGTTATTTAATTACACAGCCAGCTGGAAACATACAGGAATGGATACATCAATTATTCCTAAATGACAGTATGTACAATAGGTTTTCTGTATCATTAAAGAAAACATAAAATCTACAATCATTATGATTTTAGCATCCAAGCAAACCCCTGGGAAAGCCTTGAATAATTTTATTTATAATTTTATTTACTTTTATATAGTTATAGAAAAAGACCAGTCTTTGTATTTCTTCTTCTACAAAATAACTTGTAATTCTCTGTTAAATTGTTATCAATCCCTTCACATGGTAAATGAGGTATGCAGCCTTTACTGGATGGTAACTTGACAAATGTGGATTAAGTCTAAATTTACTCAAATTCCAAGGCTATGTGCACGCGTTCAATAATTGTCGTTGGAAAGGATCTTTCACAAATCCTTTCCAACAACAAAAGACTGAACAAGTGCTAGGAGTACAGCGCAGCCTTATGGAGAGCGATAAGGATCGGCGGGAGGAGAACGATGGATCGGCGGCTCCCCTCTGTGCTTCCTTCCCTTCACTTCCATTACGTTCGTTAGTGGATCCGCTAGGATAAGCGCTGTACACACGCCAGATTCTTGTCTGATACCTAGCCTTAGTTTTTGCTCTGCCTGTGCCATGCTTATTGTTGGCAAAAAGTCAGGTACAAGGTTTCATAAGATAGATTTCAGGTTCACCAAATACAAAAGTCACAGGTACAGGACATGCTTTTATATTCTAGGTAAATGTTAGTAATTACTTTTTTATTTGAAAAAGGAAAACTCATAATGTAGATGTACTTCAGGAATGTTCACATATGAAAAAGTAATGTACCTTAGGAGGTATATATTAATATTAATATGTGTGGTAATTCATGATAGATTTCAATATTACAGATTAGCTTTATTATGGTACATTTTATTGCAGAATTTTATTAACTGTGTTAGTGAAAGCATAATAAATCTGAGAATAGTGCTATCTTGAAATGTTTTTCTTTCATGTTTGCCCTTCTATCCATGTATCTAGGGATTAGAAGAACTCCTACAGGGTAGCAGATAGGCCTATAATATATACAGATCTCTGCATGAATATCTATTACATTCTCATTGTGTCGAGTCTCTTGGCAAGCTTTCGGAGAGCTGTGTGCCTTTTGCAGCCTTTTATGAGCTCCTCATGCAAATATCAGATAGCGTTTATTGAGTGCATGTCAGCTAGACTGTTCAACAAGGAGAAAACTGGTTGTATTGATTTCAATATCATACAAGGTCTGGAGGTCTACCCTCCAAAGGCAAGGGTTTATTTAGTCCTATTTGTTTTGTTTGCAGGTGAGCATATAACAAACAATAGAATAAAATAATAATGAAATAAAACTGAACTGACTCTAAAACATTCCATTTTTGGGTCAAAAGAATATGGTGCCCACAGCAGTCAATCGGGTGTGGGTGTTACCTTTAACTTGCAACACACTCCATCTGTCTCCCTTTTTAACCAATAATAATTAATTTGCAGTGATCTGTAATAAATGGAATCTCAAACTAGATACTCCTCACTAATAGGTGTTCAATCACTATAGTCTACGCACCATTAATGACCTAATAATAATAATCTTTTGCTATTGTGATATTTACGTTTGCAACTTGTGAATGATGAAATTCTCTTGGACCAGGACCCCAAACATTTTTGCAGTGAAATATAGGCTTTTTTAGAGTTAGAATTGGATGAAATTGTACATTTTATGTACATTTTTATTGTACATTTTGGATGAAAGTGTAACATTTTAGTAAATTTACCAAATGAATGACTTCTGCAATTGACAGTAAAAAGCACAAATCTAAAACTTTATGGCCTAAAAATAGCTGAAGACATTAAAAATGTAATGTCTTATAAACATCAAGTTACCTCTGTGTTACCACTGCTCACGTGTTTTTTGCATGTCATAATTTAATAAATTTTTTTATAAATGGGAGGTCACCTAACAAAAGACAATGTCCCTGTCCGTCCAGGAGGATTCCTTTGGATTGCAGCTCAGATCCTACAATTATATACTCTTTCAATGAACTGTCTTCTTGTGAGATTTCATCTGCTCTGTGTTTCACATACATCTTCCTCAAAAAAACATACAACAACAACTACAGATAAACTAATACTAATTCTTACAATTTTCTCCTTATAGGATGAGGAATCCATAAGTGGCCCCAATAGTGTAAGCAGACCTTCCATTTTGGTTGAAGGTCTGTTTGAAAGCTCAACTCTAGGGCACACAATTTTCCCCCCAGTCATCTCTAGGCAGGTCTCATGACACTGCTTCTTCTTACTCTTTACCCCTTCTCTGGCTCAGGTCAATCCTTGTCAGATAGGGCCGATGTGATGGTGTCTGTGACACTCCCTGCCATAATACGGTGTGATTGAAGGGTGCAATGGTGCTGAATCCCTTAGTGAGTAAGGCCAGGATGCCCATTTATTAAATTAGAGAATATATTCAGATTTTCTGCTGTGATATGTTTTCGTCAGAGATAAGTATTTTACGGCACTGCTTTTTATTTTGTAACCTTTATAAAGCCAATGGAAATATTAATATTTTTTAATATTAGTCTTGATCTTAATTCAACATTCAGTATGTTGTGGCTGGACTTGAAAAAGAACTTGAGTGGAAAAGTAAATAAAACATTTGAGATCAGTTTGAGATTCTTCCAGGGCTTTTCTGACCTACTTCTCACCTACATTTGACTTTCTTGAGGTTATTTCAAGCTGCTTGAGAAAATCAGTTCTGAACAAAAGCATTTGCTCACAGACCATTCACATACAACATCAATGATACTAGAGAGAGTTGGGGCAGTTTAATAGAAGAGAACAAAATCAATACCTTGATACAGATTGCTGAACCACACCGGCTGTATTTGTTGCCAAATGCATCTGTTAAATAAGATTTTAAAGTGGTGGATATTTGTACAACCAGTTTTTTTTATATTTTTATTTACCTGAAATGTAACTTAACTCCCTTTCAGAAATCTACTTTCATGTGGATTTTTTGTTCTGTTCCAAACAGTGTCAAATAAACAATATGAATCCACCATATTGTGATGTTTGATAGTAAAACATGAACACTTTCAGGGGGGTGTATGCTTTTTTAAAGTTACTTTAATTTCTCTAAGTTTTCACCCTCGTAAAATATGCCAGAATTGTGAATGCCAATTAAACACCCACTCTCACTGTCAACTGATGTATTAACGAATAACGGTATGGAATCTAGCAATGTAGTTTTAGAAATGGACTATAAAAGATGCCAATTGATTCTGCAGGCTTTGTTACACTTACATAGTTCATCTTTAATAGCGACCATTGTTTAGGTAAATTTACATTAAAATATTTAATTTCTTCTCGGTCTGACACTTTTTTCCTTTTCTTTCTCCAGAGATATCATGATTACACATTTTGATCCCAGCATCACCTATGATGGACTATGTAATGAGGTGCGAGACATGTGCTCCTTTGACAATGAACAGCTATTCACAATGAAATGGATTGACGAAGAAGGTAATAATTTCTAATGGCAAAACAATTTAAATAGTTTTTTTTATATTAAAGGTAGAAAAGTTTTTCTGATGAGTTTACACATTACAAGAGTGTTCAAACAGAAGACTACATAGCAACACCTATTTATTTTTTTGCTATAGTCTCTTACTTTTTGCTTTTGTTTAATTTGCCAAAGCCACTGTTCACAGGTATTCCGACCCACAGTTTTAACGCCTGTGAACCCTGAACTACAAGAACAAATGGGTTCCTAATTGCTTATTGATGGCACTTTGTTTTTTGTTTTTGTTTGTTTTTTTGTTTGGGTTTTTTAGGGGCTTTTTTTATATCTGGAATGCCTAAATGTTCATGAAATATTTGTTACATCTCTCAAAACCATTTTATGTATGAGCAGACCATCGATATCTTAGCCCCTGAATATTGTTTTATGAAAAACAATTCTGTCCACACCCAGGCCATCATAGCTTCCCCCCTTCCCATGGGGACAATGGCCCTGATTTAATAAAGCTCTCCAGGGCTGGAGAGGATACACTTTCATCAGTGAAGCTGTGTGATCCAGCAAACCTGGAACAGATTTCTTAAGTCATTCCAGGTTTGCTGAATCACCCAGCTTTACTGATGAAAGCGTATCCTCCCCGGTCTTGCAGAGCTTTAATAAATCGGGCCCAATGTTGTTACTGCTTGCTTTGTATGACAAATCTTACCTGTACTCCTTTTACCATCTTGTACCTTAGAACAGAACATAGCTAGTTCTAATCAGGAAAGCTTCGTTGCCATGATCTAGTCATAGGGAGATCCTGTGGTTTGCTCCCTCTAAATTCATAACTATTTTTACATTTTTTTGTTATTTCCATAGTAAAACCATGTAATGGGGGCCACATATTTGTAAATCGACCCACACAAATAAAGGGTTTAGGTCATAGTCGATTCAATGCCAATCATTTATTTCCACCATGGCTAGGTGCAGCTAATTTTGACATTCACCTCAAATGGTTTTTGCATTAATATGAAAACCAAATGCATCACTTTTATGACCATAGCAACAGTCTACTAGATTGTAAGCTCTTCGGGGCAGGGTCCTCTCCTCCTGTGTCACTGTCTGTATTAGTCTTTCATTTGCAACCCCTATTTTATGTACAGGGCTGCGTAATATGTTGGCGCTATATAAATCCTGTTTAATAATAATAATAACAGTGCAAGTTTGTGTGTTAGCTTTAAAAGTAATTGACGACAAGTTATCTACAGATCCTGATCTTTCAGATTATTGATACACAGGTGGGCACAGAACAGAACAAAAGTACTTTTAAGTTCTTAAGTGGTTAAGTTTACAATAAGTTTTTGACTGTTTGAATATAGTATATCTTTTTATATTGTAGTGGGGAATCAATGGTAATGTGAGCTTTGGTAGATGTGAGCCCCTCTTTGTGCACTGGTGGGTTATCACTATTATAAAACTTACCATCAAATCAAACTATTCTTTCACTTCCAATTTGAATTTCTTTATACTATATCACTGTATAAAGCTAACGTCAGCACAAAAAATATAAACCAACCTGGATATTGTACAGTTGTTTGTTCTTTATTGTCTAGCTCCATCTGGCTTTAGTCAGTGTTAATTGTAATCCTCAATGCACCTTTTTCCAAGAATTCCAGCTGTCCCATCTACCAACATCTCACATCTATTTTTATTAGCGTGTGGTTTCCTGGTGTGATAAACACATTATCAAATTAAACTCTGAAATTAGGTAGTCACTAAGTGTGTGCATAAATATACATATATTTTAATTATAATTTGTCCCATGTTGGAGGGACTTTTCAGTAAAATTATATTCCATAAATCCCAGATACCTAGAAACATTACATGTGTTTTTCCTGCAAACAAAATCCATCTTGGCTTTTTGTAAAATTTTAAAGCAGAACTAGAGTATGGATTATTAATACAAACTGTTGTTATAATGCAAATGGAAGTATTATTGAATTTAGTTCTATATTTTAGATGTGTCAGTTTAGCTTTTATTTTTTATGTTTTGTTTTTCCTTTTCCCAGTACAGTTAGGTTAAATAAAGCTGACAGAAGCGGCATTGCTCATTTTACCTATGATCACATAGATCACACTATCTCCCCCAGGCCCTGTACCTGCTATCAAGTATTTGAAAGCTGTATTTTCCCAACCATTAACACTCCATTGTGGCCCAGCTTTGAAATTACCTATAGACAACTGTAGTGAAGGGGAAAGTAATGCATATAGCTTTGTCTCCAGGCTATGTCATATATCACCTGGCATTTGGTGGAGTGTCACATTAACTTATTTACTTTTTTGATAGGCCCTATTTAATTGAAATGCTAATTTCTGCAAGTCACTGTGCAAGCTCCAATTGAATTTTCTGTGCTTCACACAATATAAATTTTGTTGACTATAGGAATTTCCACAGACACATGTCCTTTTTTAATAACATTCTTCTATTGTAAGACGTTCCCCAGGGTAGTGAGTTCATTAGAAATCTGATGTAATGACATACAGTATATTTGAAATAAGAATATGAGTTTAAAGGATAAAACAGTGATATATTTCACTTTAATATGTCTTTAGCTATGTGTGTGTGTATAATATATAAAAAATTGTTTGAAAAAAAAAAAATAAGTTGCTGCTGACTGTGACAACAATACTCCAAATTCAAAAGCAGTGCAAATCATTGCCACATAGTTACAAGAAACTTCATTAGGTGGACTTTGAAGGCATGCAAATACACCTAAAATTAGGTTCTGCAGTTTATTAGAGGCAATAGTTCTACTTTAAATATGAAAACATTGCAGTGTCTGTTGTCTCAGATGGGTGAGCTGTATTTTTCATTGTTTGTTTCCCTTTGTATGTTATAACAGGAGATCCGTGCACTGTCTCCTCACAGTTGGAGCTTGAAGAAGCTTTCCGGTTGTATGAACTAAATAAAGACTCCGAGCTTCTAATTCATGGTGAGCAAATAATGTATTTATTTTAAGTCATTGTAATCAATAATAAGCGGTTGGTTAGCTAGAAAAAGTAATCTTGTGTAAAACATTGGACATTAGAGGTGCTGGTGTAAAGGTGCTGGTAAGACAATAAAATGAAATGATTAGGTCATTTAGTTCCAAATATACAAAGAAAAAGGATGAATATATGAGTAACACTAGCTGTTCAGTGATATTACAATAAACATCATGTTGTATTCACAGTGTTTCCTTGTGCTCCTGAGAGGCCTGGGATGCCCTGCCCTGGAGAAGACAGTAAGTACAGTCTGTTTTTTACACATATTTTACAGACATCAGCAAAGTCATAATGCTTACTCCGACTCCTTCATCTAGTTTTGTCAGATCACGTTTGATTTATACTTTAGGAGGTGATACGCTTTATGTCCACTTGAACGCAAATTTCTGGGTTTGTAGTAGCAATCCATGTTTGTTTTCTTTCTCAAAATAGGAAAGTGACTGCTCAAACTAAATGGGTTCTAACCAGTTAATGGTTTCATGACATGATAAACCAAAAATGATCTCCATTGAGAAACATTACAGGTCCATAAGGCGAAACACCAGACCAGCAGCAAAGTAGTACAGATAAATGTATTTATGTTGAGCCTTTTAATGGAGACAGTGCTGTCAGGACTTCAACAACCCCTTGTCTTCTGTCTGAATAATAAAAGTGCCATAGTGCATTAATGATTTGAAAAAGCTCCCTTTACAATTCTCTTTAGCTTTGTGGCACAGACACAGATCAGAGTTCTGATAGGGTTGTATTGCTGACCCGTTCTCCCCCAATCTTGATTCTTTTATGCAGTGTTTACAGCAGGTTTATATCAGGTTGATATCAGGTTGATTACATTTTAACAAATGTTATTGCTTTAAAAGTGGACCTTGGTTCAAAAAGTAAATTGAAGATTAATGGAAGTCCTGTTTTTCTGGAAGCCCCTCCTACAAAAATGTTTTTAAAAAGTTCTCCTGAAAAAAAAAAAATATATATATATATGATATACAAATATTTACATTTAGGAAAAATAATAATTCCATTTTATGTGTTTGTAATTAGAGTCTATCTACAGACGTGGAGCAAGAAGATGGCGAAAGCTGTACTGTGCAAATGGTCACACATTCCAAGCAAAGAGATTTAACAGAGTAAGTATTGCTTCTTAATGCTGTTTTAGAAGATACGCAACACAATTCTAGACTGTTGTGCTGCAATAAACTACACTTTCACCCTAAGGAATTCTCCCTTTTTTGTATTTCAATGTTTTTATTAGATTTCTTCATATTTAAAAGACATATATAACTTAGCCTGTAACAATAACATTTTCAAATTTTGACAGTTTGATAACAACAATTAAAACATTTTAGAATGGGTAAAATTTCACCAATTAACATCCTATTAATAATAAAATTCTCAAAATACTATAAAAAAAGAACATTTCTAACCATGCCCACATTCTTTGGACCCCTATTCGGGATCACCTAGGATAAATCACTATATTTATTCCCTTGAGGAAGGGAAAATACTCACTCTACATAGTATGATTACCGAGAAGTATTTACATCTAATTAGACCTGTAATGAAGTCAAATCAAATTTGTCTAGGGTATTATTCAGTGTATGTGTTAACCTGTCGTTCACCATCACCCAGTTCATTTTAGCAAAGAGTGGTTATGGATATTACATTCAGTTTTCATGATATGGCCTGTGTAATCCTGGCTGTCAAAAGAATGAGTTTGGCTAATTTCTGGGCTGGTTTGGATCTAATTTAGTTCACTTTACTAAACAGCCCCTTCAGGAGAGCTCTGTATGTCTATTTGCAGTACTGCCGAGATGATATTAAAGATGTCAGACCAAAAGCTCTGAGCTTTTGGGCAGGATCGCCACATGTGTTCCATTGTACCCCTCTTCTCTCAGCCTCTGAAACATAATGGGGAGGAGGAGTGATTTTCAGGAAACCAAATACCACCTCTGCAGTACTTTGTTATAGGCCTCCACTAGTGCAGAGTTGACCGATGTTTTGGAGAGGGAGTAGGGCACATCACTCCTTTCCTCCAGATCCCAGGAAATACCTAAATTGGCCTCGCATGAACACATATATTTGGATGGAGTAGCTAAGGCTGCATATATAATGGATATTTTTTTGATTGTAAATGAAATGTTATGTGAAAAGTGTTTACCATGACACACATTCTTTTCCTGATATAGTGGAGTTAGTTGTACATATTATAGTTTGAATTAGGCACTGGTACAGACACTTAATACATTTTTTTTATTACGGTAGTAATTTGCATGGGTGAAAAGGTTCATGCTCCTACATATTTACAATGTATTGTTATGTGCAGGCTGTGTACAGCAGACAGAAGTATACTGTTTAGTGATTATGTCTGCTCTCCTAGATTCACTGCAGACAGCTGACTGTGTAGGAGTCTCATGCAGACAGTCTGTTGAAATGAAATGTTTTCATGTGTTTTCTCTTCTTCCAGCGAGCGCACTGTGCCATCTGCACCGACCGGATATGGGGGCTAGGACGGCAAGGTTATAAATGTATCAACTGTAAGCTGTTGGTTCATAAAAAATGCCACAAGCTTGTTAGCATAGAATGTGGGCGACATACAATAGCTGTAAGTAACAATACCAGTCACATGAAGAAGCAAAATGTCAAGAGAAATGTTTTATATTTTCATAGACCAAAAGAAAAAAAAAAAAACAATTATTCAGTCTTCAGTCAACATCCTTATAAAAAAATCATTCATCAATACAAACATGTATGCTTAGTCATTTTAAATATTTTTTTAATGATTCAAAATGTTTAACTAATCAAGTGTCTAATGGATTGAAAAGATTACATTCATTGCAGTATACAGTGTATGGCTAACTTTATAGTGGTCAATATTCTGCAGCATTTCAGCCTATAGAAGCTGAAGCTTGGTTTTATGCTTCTAAAGAGGTCTTGGAAATGAGCAGCATATTGACTTATTTTTATGGTGTTGCTTTGCCAGGTAGAAAAACAGATTGGTTGGGAAAATAAGATTGATTGTTTTTGCTTCATATTCTAGTGAACATGGAATAGCCTGCAAATCCCCAAACCAAAACTTTAATTGTATTCATACTTTGTGTCCAATAAGGGAAATTAGCGAATATGATTATTTCAAGGAGTGATCAGATGGAAATAATGCTTGGAGTTCGAGCTTATTCCCTGATCACCATCAAGGGTACATAATTGCTTTAATTTACCACTGCTAATATTACAATCTAATACCTTGCTTATTGGTAATTTTATACTAGATGCCTAATAAAATATTTACTATCCAATTTCACTGATAGATCCTTGTTTGTTTAGTGCTCATAAGACAGACAACTATATGAATTAATTGTGTCTTTGTAGGTCAGCCCAGCAGTTATTTGCTATAGTGAGAGCTGCTACAAACCATGTTATCTGTATGTGAATAATTTATGTCATATTAATGTGAACAAAGATTTAATGCATGAGCGTTGTTTCATTAAGTGCATTCTGGATCTTTTTTGCAATAGAATTATTCTTTAGACATTCCAATGTGCGCATGAAAAACTAATTTAAGCGTTATTTACTAGCAAAGTGTAAATGTTGAGTGGCTTTACCCAGCAAATAAACCATGAACGTTAATACATACTGTATATCATAAGCCAATGTCTAGTTAGGGTGGATTAATATTACTATTGTTAGTTGAGTCTACATGATGAATGTATACACTTAAAGAATGACAAATGCAGTTTTTTAACTTGCAGGAGCCAATCATACCAATGGACCCACCATCTGTACACCCAGAACATCATGACCCAGGTAACATAAATGCTTGTAATTTGGGTAAACTAGGCTCTTAGAGTATTCACAGTACCTAGTAGTTTTGTATATATTTTCTGTATTTATTATGGTTTGGACTAAGGAACCTCAATATTTACCGTAATTTTTTTTATTTTTAAATGTTTTTAGGCAAATATTTATTAGACCAATAGCAAAATATTTAACACATGAAATGATATTTGATCTGTTTTTGTAATGGTTTTCAGAGTTATAATTAGAGGCCTGTGATGTGACACCTGACAAACATCCATTATATTTGGAATAGTGATGGTATCATCCCTGTGTTCAAAAAGTCCCACAGATCTACACAGCCACTGTTTCACCGTGGTGTTTTCTTTTTAGTTATTTGATAATGCTAGAAAGTTACATTCCCAAACATTGTTAACAAACCCTTATAGTGATTTGGAGCACATAGTGAAAATATCTTCATCTTTCCTTCCACCCTATTGTGGGAAATGTCCTCCCTTAACAGAACTCCGGCCCCATGGTGTCATCAATTATGGCTGAGTCCTGGTTGCAGCATGTTGATTGGCAATCATGTCCTCCTGCCAGTATGTGCATCTTGTGTTTAAGATTGCTTTTAGAGCAATGAAGCCCAATAGTAAATGCAACTGAAGTGTTGAACTAATGTAGAGAATAATGTCTGGTTGAATCATGACTATTCCCAGCAAATATTCTTTTCTAATGAAAGGATCTAAACTAGAATGGCTATTTTTCAGAACCATCCTTCCGGCACGGGAGTCAGGATATTTTGGACCAGGATGGGGAAGAAAAAGAGGTAAAATGATTTAAAATTTTTATTTGATTTTGTGACTTTTATTATTAAACTTTTCTATTTTCTAAGGCTTATTGTTGATCATTGTTTGGTTGTATGTGTGGTGCTCTGACATTCCTCAAGATGAAAAAGGAGAAATAGACCTTAATGGCACACTGTGTGAAGGAAATTGCACGTTCACTGCTGTATTGCTGGAAGAAAAGAAATTGCTTTTGTAATATAGCGGTGACCCTTAATCCATGCTATCATCTAGCTGTTACGTTTATGATCCCATGTCATTTGTTAAGTGGGATGAATTACGTTTTCATGGGAAATAAAATAAAGGTTTCCGGATATTAATGTTTTAAGTTTTAGATGTTATATCAGTTTTTCTATTACAATATAGAAAAAGAATTTTAAACAAGTGACCCGCAGTAGTCATCAAGTGTCAGTTGCCCTAAGAGACCTGGCAGACCTTCCTCCACCTTTACCTGTAAACACTTCTTTAAATGTATATTCCATGATCCTTACCGGGGCCCACTGGCTCCTAGACTTAGTGGTCAAGGTGGCTTCTGAATTACTTATTGAAGTGGACCTACATCCCTAACAAAACATTACTATATATTTGGTTTGGTAAACCTTTTTCATTTGAGCCATGTTTAATATTTTTGAACACCTAGAAGTCCAAAATTCCCAAACATATGGTATCCAATGTAACATAGTATAACACTAAATGTTGTTTGTGGTGCTGTACTGTACAGCTAGTTCAAGCAAACATGTAGTGGTATTGAAATGGTTTTCCCCCATTTTGGTGCCTATCATTATATAGTAATATGTTCTGCTAGTGTCCTCAATATTGCACCCCCCCCCATATAGTGCCTTTTAATATTCTGCTCCCCTGTATGGTTCCCAACATTATTGGATTGCACTTCTCCAGTATTGCATGAACATATATTCATTTCATATTCTTCTTACACTTGATAGCCAGCCTTTAAAGTAGCAAATTGAATGTATTTTCTTCATTGTATGAACACCGCAATTCCATGGTTCTTCTCTTAAGCTTCAGACATAGACATCTTTCTTTTTTCACAATAATGAATTCCATGTGGTGAATTGCTAGGGCGCTTTTGTCTTTTATCAGTATTCTTCCATGAATAGTATTGTTCCCAAATCATCCTCTTCTTGTCTTGATGCTGAACACCATGTCAATAGCTACAAAATGCTGCTGTAACATGAAATGATAGCACCTTTCATCTGTTCTTTGTGAACGTGATCTCTTTGCAGGCTAGGAACAGCAGGGAGAGTGGTAAACCCCCCTCCAGCCTTGGTCTGCAGGATTTCGATTTACTTAGAGTTATTGGAAGAGGCAGCTACGCCAAAGTACTGCTGGTGAGGCTAAAGAAGACAGAACGCATCTATGCAATGAAAGTGGTCAAAAAAGAATTGGTCAATGACGATGAGGTTGGTAGCTCCAAAAGTTAGTCTTTGTCTTCTTCTTTAGGTTATATACTTTTAACATTGCATAGGCTTGTATTGTTATAGATTTTATTCTTCATAGTGTAGTCAGTTACGCAAGGTAATTCTGCTTACCAGTGCTTATAACCAGATAGATTTAATTTTAACTTTGCTTTATATTTAAAGGTTAGAGAAAATTATGAAAACCAAAAACTGTAAATTAAAGCATAGATCAGAGTTATGTGAGCATGTTAATCTTGCAAGCAAGAAATTATTTTTTTAATGTCTGCAATTATACATGACTATTTTTCACATGCATGATTTTGTTTATTTTTTATAATGAATAGCTGCAATAGGGGCTGTGAAAAAATGCTGTGTTTTATCTTTAATATGTTTTCTCTGCTCAGGTGGATTTTTTAAAATTTTGCCAGGTCATACCATCATAGCATTGGATAAAATGAACCATGCAGTTTAAAAAAAGAACATATCATTTATTTCAGACTTGTTTAAAAGGCAAACAATAGTGATAACAATTATTGCAAAGAAAAAACTATAAAATAAATTAGGGAAAAGAAACACACAGTTGTCACGTTACCAGTCAAGGATACTCCCTGTTAAACAGACTACTTCTTTAGAATTATGTTACACAATAGACTTATACAGCAAAGCACAATTGAAAAAAATAACAAAAATAAAAATATTGAACCAAAAATATAAATTGTATGAGTTTTTTTTATATTATGATTTTTTTAATGTCCAAAAAAATGGTGTTTAAAAAAAATTGTTTCCTTTATTTTTCATTCTGTTATTTTTTCAGTTGTGTTTTGTTGTACAACCAATTGTTGTTCCCATTAAACATGTCACAATACCATGTTATGTCCTGATTGTATAATCAACCCCCTCCCCAACTGGAATATGTATATACAACATATAAACTATTTGTAACTATTTCTTATAGTCCAGTCATCATTCTTGAAATTTTTTAAAAAAATCTTTCTATACAAAGACTAAGAGCAGTGCTCCTAACTGGTAAGAGGTAACGAAAAAGGGTTTCTTTTCCATAATTTTTCTTTCCAATAATTGCTTGGGGGGTATCCATGGATACCCCCTAGGCAATTACTGACCCGCTATAGTCTAGCCCAAGCCAAAGAAATAACTAGAATGATATGTATGCACATGCAGAGGAATCATAGTCCAATTGGCTCAATTTACAGCCAACAGTGTATCTTTCAAGAGTATGGCAGATGAAGTTGTCTTTTGATTGAGCATTGCTTAAAAAAAGTCTGTTTCTTTAATCACATATGGTTCTGGCATGTTGAAGAAAACGTTTGAAAGTTAGTATTCAGTATACAGCTCAAGAATGTGTAGTTACGAGTACAGTCGCCAAAGGAGGAACAGATCTAGTTATGAATGCCGTAATATTGACTGTTTAAACTAGTCAGCTGTATAGAATAAAAAAACCTGGGACTTTATTTTACAAGAAAAATATACAAGTACACAGATATGATAGTGCTAAAAAAATCAAATTATACAATATATTTACCTTAATAGTGTTAAAGCTGACCACACATGTTACAATCAGATTGTACAAGCAAGTTCGGTGCCATTAAAGCAAACCTGTCTTTGAAGGTATTTAGAAGACATTATTTACCACTTTTGCTAATACAAGCTGCTTGATATTCATACCGACCCAATTCCCTGCAATTGAGATGAACAGTCTTAACTTTGTAAAATTCTAAATTAAGATAATAGTGGAGACTTACAGTTGCATATCTTTCAAGTACACTCTCAGTTGATCCCGTGTGTTGAACCTGTTTCCTTGTATCTTTTGTAGAATTTCAGTGGTAAAATCTCTGTGCCAGAGTGTCCAGGTTCACTGATTTGCTATAACAACTAGTGATGCCTTTTAAGCTGTATTTACAGTTATGCTTTTCAATCATTCACTTTAATTGTTGCTACTCTAGCGCTTTGTACTGTGTGTTGCTTTTTTGGTGCAGTTCAGCTAAAATGGCATCCCAGCACATGGTTGGCCAAGGCATGTGTGATCAAGCAGACCGCAATACATAAAGAATATGTTTTGGTGCTACAGATGCATTGCCGGCCTTTATTCAAAATGAATGTCCTGCTTTTTTATTTGCACCCCTTATCATACACGTGTGGATTAGCAAGTGCACAAGTGTAAAGTGCTCCTTACTATTTTTTTATTTTTTGTACATTGTGGAAAGTGTAGCACAAATACTAAACCTTGACGTGATTACTTATGCATAATATGTGAAGAAGATTGAGAATCAAAAAGCCAGTAAGATATTATATCTATGGTTGCCAAAGACTTTACAAGAAATCTAGGTGTTGCTATTTTATAATGCATGATTGTATTGGTTTTATACTCTAGCTATTATTATCGTGTCTTATTTACTTTTCATCATGTGAACCATTAATCTCTTTCTGTTTGTGTTTGTCTAGGATATTGACTGGGTTCAAACAGAGAAACATGTGTTTGAGCAAGCCTCAAACCACCCTTTCCTTGTTGGCCTACAATCCTGTTTCCAAACAGAAAGCAGGTAATACTTACAGCTTCTCGCTGACCTGAGGCTTTTTCCTCCTGCAGATAATGTACTGAATAAATATAGACCACCGCTCCTGTCTGCGCGCTGCTGTGTTGATATATGACTTAGAGCTGATTTGCACTGTGATCACATATTTTGTGACTGCAAGTGGAGGTGGAAAAATTGACTGCTTAGTGTGCTAGCTTAGGAAGTGTCCCTTGGCATTAAAGGAACATTACAAGCAATGTCTTGTTTTTTCAGGAATGTATCTATTTGCGTTTGAAAAAATAAAGATTTGTAGTCTGTATGTGACAGGTTTATTTCATTAGGTTAGCAGAGTGAGTCTTTCACGTTATTGAATGTTTGCATTTGTTGATTTCAGGTTTTGTTTAGCCTGTTTAGACCTATTTATCAGGTTGCCTTTACATGCTTGGTAAATGCTGAAGATCTACACTAGACTCTGTCACTGGCTAGTGTGTTAAATGAAATTTCTCCAAGGATCATTTACATGAACAGAAGCTTTTTACACATACAGTAATTTAGAGACAGACAGGGCAAAACCAAATTAGATTGGTCTTTATAAATTAAGTATGCAGAAGTTACCCATAGTAGCCTGCAGGCTTTAGAGATCAGTCCAATGATTATTAGGTTATATCGACTGTAGTATTTTCCATACTGTGAACCTTCAGATACATTTAAGTTGTGTGATTTGTTTCAGGCTATTCTTTGTCATTGAATACGTAAATGGTGGTGACTTGATGTTTCATATGCAGCGTCAAAGGAAGCTTCCAGAAGAACATGCAAGGTTTGTCATTAGCAAGAATTTTAATTGTCCTTTCTTTTAAGACTGTCTGGTATATGTCTTGTATCACCTGGCAACACATATGTACAAAATAAATGGAATTTGCTGTTTACCCAAGATGATATAAGCATAATTAAATAAATTAAAAAAAACAGCTTTGAAAGGCACTAGGAATGCCTGCAGGTGCCGTTTTAATGTTTTTGCTTGAAACCCCTCCCAAGCACCCACCTAACTGTAGGAAGTAGAATATAACAGGTAGGGTAAACTGCTGTTTTTAACAGCTAATCAGACCATACCCTTAGAAGTGCTACAAAGTTCCTTACACCAGGCTACAACAAAGTCTGAGCTATGCACTGTTGGGAATGTCAGTATTGGGATCCATGGTCTCGGCATACCAGTCCTGGTCCTGAGCTGAAGATAGCTAGTTCCTGTTTTTCCCTCTTCACTGTCTGCCTTTTTCGGTGCATTTTCCACAGGTTTCTCTGCCTGCTCAAGCTTGTGTTATCTTAGCTTTGCTTATTTTCACAAATATGGTATTAATGTGGATCTGTGTCAAATAAAGGTTTGGTTTTGCACAATATCCCTTGTAGCATATTTTAAGGCATTGCACAGTAGTAGCATTCCTTTTGAACCCCTCGCCTGAAATCACCTGTCTGGTTGTTCTGTCACAATATTATTGGGTTTTGCAGAAAGATGAGAAAAAAAAGGGATCTCCCGTAACCATAATACATAAGCAACATATTCTTGTTGAAGAGAATGTAAATTGTGTTTTCCTGTGGTTATTGGTAAAGACATATTTACATATCAGAATACATATATGATTGTAGGATTTATTTTACACATATTACTTTCTAGTCTATATTCCCTGAGTGTAATAGACTTATTCTTTTCTCCCTCCAGGTTTTACTCTGCAGAAATCAGTCTGGCATTAAACTACCTCCACGAGCGGGGAATTATTTATAGGGATTTAAAGCTGGACAACGTCTTATTGGATTCTGAAGGGCACATAAAACTTACTGACTATGGCATGTGCAAGGTGAGGAAAATGGTTTATGGGTTTTGTCTAGTGAAGCGAATGCCTGCCCTATTCAGATGCATTCCAGGCAAACAAAACACTATATCACATATCATCCTCTGATGAATTAGAAACCCAGCAATGGCTCCTATCACAAAAACAATTGAGTTGAGGTTTCCTCTTGTGCTGATCTGCATTATTTAAAAAATCATACATAGCCCCTAACTACTTTAAGGCCACACTCACAGCAAGACTGTAAATGTTTAGTGTACTGGGTAAAGCCATGCCAGGTAAAATCTGCAACCCCCTTAATAATAAAATAGATTTAAAAAAAAATCGCCAAAGTTTATTAGCGAATTTCATTGTTATTGTGTTTGATCTAGGGCAGGGGGTAAATCATCTTCACTTGGGACATTTTGTGTATGTCTACTGCATACATAAAGTGAAAAGTTATGATACCCTATTATCCCACCTAGGATTTCAATTAATAATTAATGGTAGAATAATAGCTGTTTGTCAGTGTGGTTCTTTTTAGTTTTCTGAACTTGAATGTCCAGATTTGTCAGTTGCCATGAGCATGCAACACAGTCTAGTACAGACAGCCTGGTTCTTTCTCAGGATACCTAACAGGAAGAAATATTTCATAAGGCAAAGACATACCATATTCCATATATTTGTTCATGCTATTCATTCCCTTCCTGAACTTTGTAACCAGGTCTCATGAAATTACTTTTTAAAATGTCTTTTTATCGTCTTGTTCTGTGTAAATGCTGGAAGATTGGTAACATCCCTGTGTGATAGTAGGAGATATTTCTGCAAGTTTTTATCTATACACCTGGGTAGGTTACCAGATTATTGATCCAAGAACAGATCTTATTGTTTATCAGTTAGGAAATATTTTTCCCTTGTGGTAGATAATTGGTAAATGTTACACTACAATACTGTCTTATAAAGGAACAGAACCAAACAATTTCTGGTTCTTTATAAACATGGGTTACTTGTTACTTGTATGGTATATGCGTTTCAGGTCTGCATGTTTGCTTTTATATATGTGTATAATGACTGAGATGAGTATAGAAAATTTTATTTTTAGATTTTTAGTTTGTAATTTAGATTTTGTATACTACAGAAGTGATTGTTGTTTTTAATGACTAGTGTTTTTGCATATATTCTATTAAAGAATAAGAAATATATTTTCTTTCTAGTAGGTAATAAAGAAACATTTCATATAAATATTTCCTTTGTATTGCATGTAGCTAGTAATCTGCCAATGTAAGGCAACACAGACTTAGTCTATTTACACACATAGAATTTTTGATTGATTGTTTTCTGGACAGATGGTGGCATATGAACAGACGAGCACTGTACAACACAGCTCCTGTTCTGTGCTATGAATAGGGAAGGGGGGAGGATGAGCAAGGGGACACCCTGCTGTGTCCTCCTCCATTTACATGCATAGCTCCTATTATCATTTCATGCATAGCGGTGAATCATTCTTCACGGATCCGCCCTTGCGAATTGATGGGCGACATGGGACAACTGTGTTACACGTGTCAGATTCTCTGTCTAAAGGGACAATTTCTGATATGTGTACCCAGCCTAGTTTACTGCTATACTGTTAAAAGCTTCTGCCGGTTATCAAAGATTGCACACCGCTGAAAAAGGAAGAACCAACTCCCTTTCTGCAGGTAATGACCTATTTGGATTTTCAGAAATTGGAAACTATATTGTGTAAATGAATGCTTTCCAGTTTTTTGGACATATCTTGGCCAAATTCCCGGGTTCAGATACCTGAGCTTATTTTTATTGAGTTTTCCACAAGATAAGGTGGGACATAGATTGCTCCATTAGGTTGGAATCCAGTCAGCAGTGCAGGCATGATTCTGAAACCATTAGGTAGTAGTGGCTATAACACCATTCAGAGAAGAGGGAGGAAGGGAAGAAAACTGTGCAAGGTGACATTACTGCAGCGGTCTATCTCAGGATAAAATAATATTCATCATGATAGGGATTGTAACCTGTCCATTTAATGTGCTTCTCCAGAGAAGAGAGCTAGAAATAACATACTCAGCTAATCCGCAATTAGACCTTTATCAGAACGATCTTTTGTAAGAAACATTGTTGGATCATATTTATATCTATTATATTTTTGTTTTTTTCACAATCTCTTGTCTGTGGGTAGTATAACTTTTGTGTTATTTGTTTTCTTAGTAGTGATGATGAATACAATGGTTATTCATTTTCTGCAATAGAAAGAGACTCAATGGCAATCATTTGTCATCTCAAAATTCAGATCTAATGAAGTATCTTAGAAACTGGACATAACTCAGAATCATAAATAAAGTTTAAACTTACCTTGTAAGGATGCATACAGTATATGGAGGTTGCTGTCCTTGCTGATCCTTCCTTCTGAAAATTATAGTTGCCTGGCAGTAATGCTGAGTTACTGACCTGATGCATAATATATGAATAAGCAAATAAGTTCTGGGTTGCATACTTGTTCCTGTTGTGGCACTTTTGAACTTACTTAAAGCCAGAATCAACCAAGAGGTCAGCAATGACCGCCCTTATATTTCTTTGAGTATTTTTTTTTTCTCCAGAACTACAGGGATGGTCTGACATAAATGTGCAGTCTGACCATGTTTAGACAAATGGAACAGGCACAAAAACATAAGGGCTCCTATCCATCATATTGGACCAATCTGTGATAAATGATTCTGCAACATGAATGTTGCTTATAATATCCTAGTAACTGGTCATTTGTGTTTTTTTTTCTTGTGCTCTGCATGCTAGGTTTATCATAGAGATGTAAATCGTCTCTCATACAAAATCTATGAATGTCCAGTGTTCTCATTAAAGAGCCTGTGAGCCAGTGAGCCCTTAGCTTTGTACCCCTAGTACTCCAAAGCTTGGTTAAGACATCGACTTGCTATTTTGTGTGACTTCTTTCCTTTTGTGATGTATTTAGCACCTATTCTCACCTAAAGCCTTGTATTGAACTTTTTGCTGTAATTCAACCTTGACATATCCTGCTGTTATCATGTCCTATTCACAGATTGGGCTTTTGCTCTTTCTGTTTTTCTTTTCTGAAAGCGTGCCAATGTGCATGTATTGCTAATGCAGAATGTGATATATTGTGCCTATGCTGGGAAAAGAAAAAGAAAAAATTGCATATTTTCAACTGAATTTAATTTTGACTGACACACAAGCTCAAGTGGGTTTATAGATCACTTGCTGAAGCAAAAATAGTTCCTTATTTCTTTTTTGACAGGATACTTTGAAAGCAAACCTTCATTTATATGTCAATTTAAAACCTAATACATAGGGCTTCTGAGATAGATGAAGAAAAAAATATCAAAGCCAATAAATTACCTAGTCCAACTTTAAAAATGTTTGCCTGGGGAAGGGTAATTGGCATATTAGCAGGTTTTTATTGCTGTATGTGTTCACTAGTGCATTTTCTGACAGATTTAATATTCATCAAGTGTACCCTAAAAGGAAAAAAGAGTTTTCATTTTTGTGACATGAGAAGTTAGGGATCGAAAAACATTTGTCATTCTTTTGCCATTTTCCATAAGAGTTCTTTAACACTTTTCCCTTTCTCTTCACCAGCCATTTCCTTTATGATGCCTATTTCTTCTTGTTCCCATTTTAATGTATACAAGGAAAATTCTCCTTTTACTTTACTCCTTTACTGACATCCTCTTCATCAGTCTTTATGTTTGCATACAACGCCTGATATACATTACTCCCTCTTATCCCTCATTGTAATTATTCATCATTGTGTAGGGTTTGTTGTAGAGCTAAAGTCTGCTATCACCAGGAGACTGTAAACCATTTATCTCTCTCCTGGTGATGTACAAGTTTGATTAGAAATCATCTGATTAAATTGGAGAACATACAGGAACCTTGCATGCTAGAAAAAATGTTCTGACTATCCTATTTGGTGTATTAAAGGAAGGCTTACGCCCTGGAGATACCACAAGCACGTTCTGTGGCACACCAAATTACATTGCTCCGGAAATCATGCGAGGAGAAGATTATGGTAATCATTTCTAATCCATTAACAGCTCAGTCTGTTTCTAAATGATGCTAGAAAGCTGTTTGTCACTACTTATATTCTGTAACCTGGTGTCATCTGCTTCTGGGATCATGCTCTTTGCTCTGTTTATGGTAATTGTGCATTCTACCGGTGGCACCAGCTTCAGATTCATATTTCTCTTTTTCTCTAGGGCAATTAAAAAAAAAAAGTTTTTTCCTAAACCAAGAAAATGTATCTATTTAGCTAGTATTTTGTATCACCTAGATTCTATATATCTATATAATAAACAAATGGGTGAGGGCTTAGTCATACAGGAAGAAGGAAGCATAGGGAGGGCCTCCGCAGTGGAATGATTGTCATTTATAGTCTAGTAAGCAGACAGCTGGTCAAGCTGGTTACCAGAATTACCACAATAAGCTCATAGAAGACTAGTCACAAATCAATATTTGCAATAATTCTTTTGCTTGCATAAGTAGCGAAGTGGGAAGTAGAAACTTGTTGGCATTCCTCTGTAAAAAATAGAGAATATAAGTAAAACTCTTCCATTGAAGAGTGAAAGATTACATCTGTGACTGAAAAATGTGTAACCATTGTAAAATTGGCAGTATATAAGCAGGTATTTCACCTGAATCAATGGATGGTAACAAATCTGCCAGTTATCAAATATTTTTCCTGCTCCACCCGGGCTTTTTTCTTCAAATCCACCAACAGATGTCAGCATCACATGGGTTGAAGGGTAGTTAATCACTCATAAGTATAGCTTGATTAAAATGGAAATTTATTTTATCCTCTTTGATTTGTTAATCTCATATAATGTATAGTGTGTCATTTTATTTTAATTTTTTTTATATATATTGTTACCCCATTTCTTTTATTTATTTGGGGATTCTGCAACAAATTGGAATCTGCGTATGTAATATAAAACAGTTCTATTATTCAGAAATGCTCACCACTCCTTAAGGAAGCGAACATGGTCCCTTGTTACAGATTGCCATAAAGGTGTTGTGTACCTTGTACCATTCAGACCTGTAGGCAGGGATGGTTCTGATAGAAATGCTGCTGTTTTCACTTGGTATTGTTTATTGTGTGTTGACCTAATTCAATATGTATATGAGTGTTTCATATTAAAGTATTGGGGAAAAATTACTGATTTTTTTGCCTGTATATTGAAGGTTTCAGCGTGGACTGGTGGGCATTAGGTGTCTTGATGTTTGAGATGATGGCTGGGAGATCACCGTTTGATATTGTCGGGAGCACTGACAATCCAGACCAAAACACAGAGGACTTCCTCTTCCAAGGTACAACGTTTGTAACTTTTTAAAATTAAAACCTTTTGTAATTTTTTATGATTAGAGTCTATATGCTTCTTCTTTCACTTAATACACAATGGAATGAATATTTAGCCCTGGAGCATTTCACTATTCATAGTCATTATGTTCTGTTTATTTTATTATGTAGTCATTCTAGAGAAACAAATCCGAATCCCAAGGTCTCTGTCTGTAAAAGCTGCAAGTGTTCTCAAAAGCTTTCTTAACAAGGTGAGTGTTTTATAATCCTCAGCAAATGTTAATTGTGTTAGCGTTTTAAATTGGTTTATAATATTTAATTTTACATTTAAGTTTCATAGTGAATGTGAAGGTTCACCGTTTGACACAGAGAGATAAAGTAAGAAAATGTTTAGAGAGACGCCATCCTAGAGTCCCTCCTGCACATTACACATTTTTCAGTTTTCTTCCATTTGCCAAAATCCTAGGTTGTTCAGATTTGGCAAATACTATTTCTGGGTAGTATTGTAGCTTGCTTTTAAGCCCCAGTCCCACCCCATTCTTTTTGCCCCCTTGTTGGCCAAATCACTATAAGGATGATATAAACCTTTGATCAAGCAGAGCAGCCAGGCATTTGTGTCAAACACAAAATATTGCCACAGTTATATAGAGATACCGCTGTGTGCCTTCCTACTAGTCAGAAGCTTTTAATATTTACCTAAAGTGGTATAGTCTATTTTTAAATTATTTTAGGATTCAGACCATAATGCATAATACATTTATATTAACATCTTGTAAATATGTAAAGGATATATTTATTGCACCTGCTTGGATCTACCTATGTCTTCAGTATGCAAACATGTTCCTCTGGAAAACTCAGCAATTTCAATATTGGTTGAACGATGTGAGTTATGACTTATCACTGATAAAAGAAGGGAGTTATGTTAATTCTATCATACCTGATAAATTCTTTTTTTCATATTTATCTGCAGAGCATGCAGTATTCTTGCAGTATTATTTGCACAACACCATCTAGTGGTGGGGTTATTAAACTGCATCTCTGGTGGAATCCACTTTGTATGATTCAGAGGTCCCTGCAGTGGAGGACAGGGAGCCACAAGGACATGCTACATATTTTAATGTTATTAAAGTTATTTTTATAACTTTTTAAGGTTTGTAAGGATCACATAAACCCAAAAAAGTGTTCTCCGATAGGGTTGTCTCCTGTAATCTTGCAAAGGGACCAGTTAGCAAATGATAAGCACTGCTTCTTCTTCTTCATCCAGCCCGTAACTTTTTTTGCAGCATTAGAAATTGTAGAGCAGGGTTAGAGCCCATTTCAGGTGTCTATTGCTATACATAGCTCCAAGAGATTTAGCCTTGCACCCTGAACTGCTAACAACTTTAGGTAGGATGTATGTGTAACTTTCCAGCTGCAACACAATTTTTTTTTTTGAGTAGAGAAGTGTGGCAGGCCAGTGCCCCGGTCAGATTTGTATTTGTCTTGATTGTCCCCCTCGGTTGTCAAACAGGATGTAAAATTATTGTAAATTGCTGTCAAATCAAAAATGTAAATAATTGTTTGTTATTGGGCATTACTCTCTGTCTGTACTGTAGATTATTAGCAGTTGATCAATGTCAGTGTGATAGATTAGTAATTTTTATTCAGTTGTTTTTTTTAATGGTATGACATGAGCAAACAAAAAACTCCATTATTAGTAGCAGTTGGAATGATGAATATTAGAAAGGAAAAGAAATATTAATCACATCCATGCAAGGATACAGTAATTCAGAAATGTGTTCCTACCATTCCTGGCAATTACATATCATAATATGTATTAACCTTGTTTGTTCTTTCTCTATTGCTGATTCATTATTGTTTGTGTTCTTCTCTTCAGGAACCAAAGGATCGACTTGGCTGTCATCCGCAGACCGGATTTGCTGATATTCAAGGTCATCAGTTCTTTCGTAATGTTGATTGGGATCTTGTAAGTGATTGTTGTTTTGTTAGACTAATTCAAATACTGCAGTAAAAATGTTTTGGATTTAAGTAAAAAAAAAAAAAACTGTGTTTACAGAAAGCAAGAGTATACCATGTTCATTGGAAAGTGAGTTTAGCTTGTTTAGGAAATTTCTCTGATCAGTTTTACCATTATTTTAACATTTGTCAACAAAAAAGAAAACAAGCTAGTGAAGTCTGTTTTATAGGTGGATTTGCCAGGGTACAGAAATTATCCTCCTTCTCCTTTATGCATGAAAAGTTTCACAGGTAAAAGCTTTATCCAAAGTCTGCCTGCACATATCATCGGCTGCAAAAAGGTTAACAGTTTTTTTTTTTACTACATGTAAAACCTTTGGCGTGCATGAGCTGAGCACAGGTTAAATGTTAAGTGTTTGTGAACCCTGCACCACCATTACACACTGTAATAAAGCTCATCTTCTGTAAATACATTCACTATTATTTTATTTAAAAAAAATAGTTTTTACCTTTTTTCCTTTAAGCACATATTGTCACAAGCTCCTTATGTCTTCTCCTACAGCAAGCTGTGTGTGTGTGTGTGTCTGTAAGGGGGGTACCAGTGAATGATATCACACAGCAGGAACCTATGTTCCCCATCTGTGTATGTTACACAGCAGGAACTGTCTTCCTCTTTCTGTGTGCGCTGCGTTCCAGAAGACAGAGTGGGTGGCATGGTTGGACAACTGATTGCAAGCACACCATGTGTCTACACATTGTGGGGGGTAGATTTAAGATTGCAGGAAATGCACATGCCATGCATCTGCACAGTGTCTCTAAATTCATATCTGCAACAAAAGGTTGCAAATTTACCACATAATACTAGGATCCTGCTTTCTTGCTTGGCATGGTTAAAATCAAACGGTAAACTGGGGGAACTGGCAGAATCATTAGGAATTTTGACCTCCATGCATATACATACTAATACATACAGTTTTACATTTAGGATATGTTGTAGGCTGCTACAATTTTTCTGCTTTTTAATTGTCCGGTGATTTATAGCTAGATATTGAATTGCTGCTGTATACGTCAACAGTACCTAACCATGCAGCTACAAATAGTTGCTGTGCCGTGATCAGCAGTAGCTACATTTCTGAGCTAGCAATTACTGGGGACTTCACTGACGCAGACCTTGTGTTTGCATTCTTTGCTAAGGAGAGTGATTTTGTAGCTGCTACAAATTGCTGTGACTGAATACTGATATATAGTTATTGTTAAAGAAATTCAGGTGTCATGTGTCACTTTGTTCTATGGTGCTCTATGATAGAAAACAGAGCTTTGAAAATACCTCCAGGCAACTTAAAATGCACAAATTCATGCAGCATGTATTCAATACTACATCATCTAATGTATTTTTTAAATGTAAGTACCTGAAGTTTGACTTGGCATTGCAATCCACTGTACAGCAGAGCTCGGAGAAGGGGACGAAGAAGCCACACAAAGAACAAACAATGTGTGTTTCAATGCAAGGAACATGCTGATAGGCGAGGGCAGATTGCCTGGGAAATAAGCTTATTTTTAAGCTATGTTCCTTTCACTGCCCGGCCACAGAGTTTGGGTGAAGAGGAGACCTGTAAGTGAAAGTGAACATCTGAATGAAAAGGTCAGGTCCCGCCAGTGCTTTGTGGCAAAGCTGTGTAATTGTAGGACTATTCCTGTGGCCGATAAAACTCTAATATATGTTCACATTTGGCTATTATCCTGGAGTTTATACTATTACTTTAACCCCTTTCCACGCTCATTTTTTTTTTATCTTCCTGATGTTTTCTTTCAAATATATTGCAGTTTTTGTATGTTTATATATTAAATTATTATGTTCTTTCAGATGGAGCAAAAGCAAGTGGTCCCTCCCTTTAAGCCAAATATTTGTGGAGAATTTGGACTGGATAATTTTGATGTACAGTTCACCAACGAGCCTGTTCAGCTTACTCCTGATGATGAGTATGTGATCTTACTGTTCTTTCCCTGCTGTGGGAAGCCACTGTCTTTTCTTTCCAAAAATAAATCCTTTAAAGTAGCTGAGCTAAAACTGCACCTTGAGAGTACTATGCAGATTACCATTGCTGATCTCTCCTGTACATTTTCACCTTTAAAATATGCATACATGTTCCAGGTCATTGATACCCACTTATTTTTGCATGTATTGTCAACTTTCAAACATTACAACACAAGAGCTACATCCATACTGTTCATGTCACCATTAGAATTATGAGGGTGTTCAGAGATGCAGGAATAAACTTTTTAACTTGGAGCATTCAGAGATTTAGCTTACACTTTTTATAGTGTTTATTAAGTAAAAACATACAAAAACAGTGCAAAATTACAGAAAAATGACTAATCAAATAATAATTACAAAACTATAGCAACAGCATAAAATCCAGGGGAAAACTGTAAAATAATACTTCTTTTGAGACTAGTTCTTGGTCTCAAAATGCTCACTATAACGATCCAACTACAAATCAGTCAACTACTATTTTATACAGAATGATGTATTAGAAATATAAAGCTTATTATTAAATGAGTTTTAAAATACAGCTTAAAGTTCAATCTGAGACACTCTGCCTAGTTTTATCTGAATTATATGAGTCTTGCAGATACAAAAACCCGACAGTCACAGCAAGTGTTGTGACTAGAAGGTCTGGAAGGACCCTGGTTGTCAGAAAAAGAAATACCTGATAAGGGGAAATGTATGACCCTAGTCCGCTAGGGAGACAATTTCCAGACAAAGGTATTTTAAAAGAAGACAATTTTATATTTAAAGGGAAGATCAAGAAATAATCACAGTACTGCATAGTGGAGAACGGCTTCACTAACCTTTTCATTGTAGTTACTTGAGTATAATTATATTATAAGCTGCTGGCTTATGTGAAATAACTCCAGGGCAGATTGCATTTGAGAAAGAATCCTGGTGATGAAACTTCTGTGGTACAATTGGCCTTTCAGCCCAAGTTTTAATATATACGTCAGGTAAATAAAGCACACAATATCCAAGCTGTGAACTCAGCTGTTGGGTAATATAATATCTCCTTTGGAGAAGGTGGGAGTTTACAGGGAACTGGCTTTATTGAGACTCAGGGTACCAGAGCAAGGGCTGCTGGTATAAAACACTGATTTTATAAGATTAAACCATCCACGAGTCAATGATTATCAAGGTCAGAAGTAAAAAATAATCTAGAACAATGGGTTGAAAAAGGGAATCATTTACTGTGTTGTAGTACATAAATATATATTGGAGCAATGTGGTTTGGGCTGCACTGTAGTTAATTTCAGTGAAATTTAACTTGCACGTGGTGTACATGAGAAAGCGTTCCCTATAAAAATATTTATTTCCCAGGGACTATCCTTTACACTCATAATTGCCACAACCAATAAAATCTTTGTATCTCCTTCATTTCTGATCTTGATAACAGGCCCTCTATGTAATGTGGTGTATTTAACACTGTGCATTTACAGCTCATTAAAAAAATTCTCTCTCCTTCTGACAGGGATGCAGTAAGGAAGATTGACCAGTCTGAATTTGAAGGTTTCGAATACATCAACCCACTTTTGATGTCTGCTGAAGAATGTGTATGATTGATTGGGACAGCTCAGCAAGCCCCCCTGCCCTGTGCAGTTTCTGGACCTCTATCTGCTGAAAGGAGACCTCCCGCAGCCAGCAAACTATAGTTAATCATGGGCACCTGTGTCCTCTTGTACATGGAGGGATTGAAAACTCTGTCTTTATAATGTGATATATTTAACAATTGAACATAAATGTTCCAGTGGTTTTCTTAGTATGTTGCTTTTTTGTGTTTGTTATTTCACTTTGTGTCTCATGTATAGATGTACAACATGAGCAGTTATACATTACATCATATATGATTCTTAAGGGAAAGGATCGGCTGTTTTGCCCTTGGCCCTTTAAATATGAATTGATCAGCATGGTAATGTATCATTTTGCCTTCTGTATACCATCATTCATCTATAGATTGTTCTGACTGTCCAGGCATCCTGGTTATTAACAGATCGGACATTCTTTCATATGATCAGCTTTGAATTATTTTGATTCCTGGGTGTTAAGGATAATGGACATTGTTGTTTTATGTCTGCATCAGCCATCAGGTCATTTCATACCCTGGAATCTAACTCGATGTGCTTTACCAGTTAGTATGAAAATTGCTAGTTAATAACCTTGCGTGGTACAGAGTAGATTGAAGTGTCAACATGTATTAAAATGCTGCTTTTTTTTAGTTCTAAAATCCAAGCAGTGGTAGTTTAGGAAAACATCCAAACTACACTCCTCATTGGGTGGTAATCACTTAACTAGAGACATTTTCAACTTCCTTCATTATGAATACCTCTTGGTACTCTACAGACTGTTTATGTACTGAATGTCAGTGTGCAGGCTCTTCAAACATATGGAAAGGTGCCAAAAGTGGACAGATCCTGGCTAAGTACTATGAATCACATACTTACCATACATTGTTTATTCTGCACTAATGCCAGAATCTCACATTAGTGTCTAGATCCGGGTCTTGTATAGTTCTTGTTGATTTGGCAGCATATATCTATTTTCATTTTTTCAGAAATAAATGGGATATTTAAATCGCTGGTAAATGCTATGGATGAGACATGGATGTGTACGTTATAGATCAGTGGCCTCTTAAATGTTAATCAATCTGGAATAATCTGCAGAAGACAAAAAATTATATTCTATCAAAGACTGCGGAGGTTACATTAGCTGATTTTCAACATTTGCTGGTCTGCAGCTGCACAAGAAAAATCTATAGTGGAACTGTGTATCCAGGTGCCTGTGATATTTACGATTGCTGCAATCTATATGACCTGCAAAAAAAGACTGAGCAGGGAGCACAAGATTTTAAGTTAAAGTAATGACAGCCAGTTCAGCTTCTTATTCACTTTCACATCCCTTACATGGCTTAATAAATGCTAAAATAAAGTTGCACGGTGAGAGATTTGTGACCTCCATTAATAATCCCCTCTAAAACACGGTGTGCTATTTCATGCAGCTATAAAGAAATCACAAAGGGATCCCTAGACTAAAGTGGTTTAGTGTTGATCTACTGTGTATTGGTGCCAAATTTATATTCTATACATTTCTTTTCTCTAAATACATAAATATTTCTAATTTTAAGACCCTGACTTCACTTTGCTGTCCTCTTTTCTAAAACGCAGTTCATGTTTAATGCAATGGAATAGCTTTTGGTTTAAAGGAGAATATTAAAAGGAGAATTCCACCCAGCAGTGACAATTCAGGATTTAGTAACAGTAACCAAAAAAAACAAAGTGGCCTTTTTCCCAGATCCATGGTCACATAGCTTCTTTCTTTTTGTTATGGTTGGGGCTATATCAATATTAAATATATATTTCTCTGTTTATAAAGGGGGACACCATTGCATTCAAGAACCAATGGGTTTCTATTGCCACTAATTAAGGAATGCAGTGGTGTTCCTTAATGAAGTATTTTTAAAAGTGGCAGAATAACCCAAATGGCTATGTCTTTAACTCCAAGACTGTAGTTTTGTTTTGTTTTTGGTTGGGTAAATATGAAATATTGACGGTAATTATTAAGTATTTTTTCATGTTTTCTAAACTCTGCTCAATGGTTTACAGAGCTCAGTAGCTTAAGTTGCAGTACACACTGAAAAAATCATTATAAAAGCATATCATCTAAAGTAAATTGACCCAAAACCTTTCTAGATACTGTAATATATATAACATGTTTTATAAGAAACCCATAAAAATACATAGATTGGGGACAGTTAAGCTACGTACACACGTCCAATGGTTCTCGCCCGATAATTGGCTCAGGGCCGAAATCGGATGAGAATCTGGCGTGTACAGTGCCCGCCGTCCGAACGACCATCCTGGTGGATCCACAGACAATTAACGATTCTTAATGCAAGGGAAGAGGGAGAGCGCGCAGCAGGGTGGCGCTCCCTCATTCTCCCCCTCCCCTCACCATAGAGCACAACGGTGCTGTATGTACAGAACTCGTTCATGCATCGAGCAGTCCTTAGTCGGAAAGATCGTGAAAGATCCTTTCCATCGACAATAATTGCACGTGTGTATGCAGCTTTGGGCCTGCATAAGGAGCTAATCTCTATACAAGCTCTGTTTAGGCAAATAAAATGGGATCCATGTTTGTTTTCTGTAGGAAGGTGTTGTCCATTTTCTTTATGGGCTTCATTCTTGTTTTTCTAATGTAATATCTATTGATACAGGCTTTAGCTGTACTCATGGCGGATTTTGCCTGCATTGTGTGTATGACAAAGAATCCAAGCATTGTCTGATTTATTGCTTTTCTTATCTTACTGGCTTTCTAGTCTCTGACTCAATGGGGGAAGGAACATTTTCTATCAAACATGGAATCTGCTACATTTTAATCTGTCAGATTTTTGCAGAAGTGTTAATGAGTTTCCCTATATAGTGCCACAGTTCTTAGACAAGTTGATCATGCTGACTACATTATTACAACATTAATAAACATACTAAGTACATGACAAGTACAAGCTTTCTTCATTTTTCATTTATCTTGTGTTTGCTTGGCCACAGCTTTGCACCTTGCTGTCAGAATAGGTTACAGTTCCGATTAATATTAATAGATGAGAAAACTTGGATTAGTTAACATTGTGTCCTTAAAATCTGTTGTGAAGCTTCCACTGTAGATTGTGTTTTATGTAAATACTAGTAGTTGGTGTTTGACTGGATTTTGCCTGTGGCATGATTTTCTTTTTTTTTATTTACTGCTCCACTGTATGTAGTTTTGCACTGGATGTTTGGTAAGGGCCCAAATGAAAGATTTGCTGAGAATACATCCTGAATTTTGTTTTGTAGCTGTGTGTAGCTGCAATTTGCTGTATTTCTGTGATGTGATGGGGGACCAGCAGCAGCCAGTACTGGATTTATTGGATCACGGTAACACCTAGCAGTCCAATCAGCCAGCTGTCTGCTTGGACAGAGCTAAATTGACACTAAGGCCAGAAATCTGAGAGTTAACAAAAGATTCTGCTGGCCAAAAGAGAATGTAAACAATATTAGTGAAGGTGGGAATACCTTTAAATAGATTTAAAGCAGAACTCCGTTAAAAAATGACCAGTGGCATATTTTGCCTACAGATCTTCAATCTGGAGCTGTCCCTTGCAGTTTTTTTTCACCCACTATTAGACATCCTGGACCCATCCTCAGATTGTTATTGGTCAGCACAGTGATAAACTTATCTCTGTTGTTATCCTAATCCTTCTTTATGGAAGACGCTAATATCAAGTCCTAGGTACCTACATTAATTGCAGTAAAAACCAAATTAAGAACATGTTATTGATTACATTTATACATATACATATATTTTTGCATTATATGCATTTTTATTTTGCATTGCATTTATATCTGTCTGGAATACAGCTTTACCATGTGGAACAAACAGCATAACCTTTTCACAGCAATACATTGATTCATGGCAAAATCCCTTCAAATACCCACTCATTTCCTATAACGTGATCCATAGTCCATAGTCTTACCCTAAAGCCAGCTTATGTTAACTGGAGAAGATATATTTGGAGGTGCTGCCCACAGCAAACATTTAGACACATGTTTGATTTTTTACAGTGGTTTAGGAAATGAAAACCAAAGCCTGTAGGTGTAATATAGGCATCACCTGCTTGATTGTATAAATATCTTTAAAGATTTAATACATGAATGTTAAGACTGTAAAATTACAAGAATTTTCACCACACTCACGTACGTATGTGTCCTACCTTATGCTAATTAAATATACACGTCTGCTGATCTTTTAATGAATGTAAGCCTTTACCGTATGCTTTCTTCAGGCTTTGCAGAAAAACATCACAACCATTTATGATATTGATGGGTTTGTAATGTATTGAACATATATGCACATTTGGAATTCATTCCGTGCACCTCTGAGCCTTTAAATTCTATTACTTGCCAGAAGTGACCAAACAATGCCTCTTAATTGACTCTTTAATGTTACTAATGTTCCTATTGTTCTCATTTTTTAAGTTTTTATTATTCATTTTTAAGTGTCTTTAGAATCTTAAGTTGCCTGGTCTAATTTATGTAAGATCATGGGTTTGTATGCATTTTTATACTTTGTTTACTGCAAAACATCTGTTTTTTTGTTTTTATACTGTATTGCATGATATATTTTTCTTAATCCATTTTTTAACTGTTACTTCTATAAAAAAAAAAAAAAGATTGAGGTGAATATTGTGCCATTCTTTTCCAAAATGCTTGATCCATGGATTTGCACTCTTCATTTAGCCTTAATTTGCTGCGAAAAGATAAAACACTAATGTGTACTTCTAGCATTGAGAGTTACTTAAAGGGAGTCTCATGAATTAGATGTTCTTGGTCCCCAACATGGCCACAGTGATAATCTGTAAACACTTTGTAATTACTGTCTGCACAATGCAGCCCTTGTAGGGAACAGATGGAAAATAAAAAATGTCTGTGGATAATGTCTGAGACCTTCTCATTAACATTGCCAGGGCACATTTGCAGATAGGAGCCTACATTTAAAATATCAAAACCTTACTACATCTTTCAGATCTGCTTTGCTGGAAGGTTCAATCGGCCTTATACTCAAGTTGGCATACACATATTTTTATTTTTCTCAGTGAACATAAAGGATTATATCTCTCCTAGGGATTGACTGGCAATCAGATATCTGACTGTCCACACCTCACATTATTGCCATAGCCCACTATGATGTTTTGATGAATGGATGGGGCTATACTTGCTGGATTAAAGATTAACTTCCTATAATGCAGAGATATCATTAATATAATCATCATTTGGGCAGAAGTTTAATAGTATATTGAGATCTCCACCCCATAGTAGAAGGAGATTCTGATCCTTGGAAACAATCACTAGATCCCGTACACAACAAATTGCAAGCACTTTTTTTTAGCTTGCCTGACTTTGCTTCCTGCAGTCCTAAATGAATGGAAAAACAAGATTTCAAGATAAAGTATGTGGATTTAGTGTTCCTTATAAAGTTTGTCTATGAATGTTTATAATGGCTTCTTTATAAAAGTCAACTTTTTTTGTGGATCGTGGAGATGAAATGTTGAAACTACTTTTAACAGCAGACTAGCACTAAATATTGGCAAGCCATCTACGTGTAACTATAACCACAAGCTCTTCCTGCTCACCTCTGTCACCTTCCAGCATCATCCTGTGACTGGTACGCGGCTTGGAAATATTATAAATTGTGAAATACTTAAATTGAATACTCCTGGGTAAACCACTATGATATTGCTTGCGTGTATATAGCATTATATATTGTTTTTCTATCATATACTGTTACTGTGTTGCAGTACTTTGTCATATGCTGTTTCTCACCTTGTATACTGTAGCAAAGTCTGCCTGTAGAGACAGAATCCTAATATGTGACATCACCTGTAACTGCAGTTTGGTTTTATTTTAATAAAATGTTTATATAAACTCTTAAGTTTGTCAATCAGGTAAATAATACTTTTATGTACGGTAATTTATGCATGGTGACCTTCAATGCTACATGGTGTAAGTTTTCCATTCTAATTTTTTACTTGCCCCATATATTTTTTTTTTTAAGTGTGACTGATGGAATAAATTTGGGACGTCTTCCAAGACACTTGTGTGTTGTAATGACGCTTGCTAGAAACCTGTATTAGGGTAACCCAACATATGGTATTATATGTGTTGTATTGTGGGTCTTTTCTTTAGAATGGCACCCCTATGCGCACATAGTAGCCGCCAACGTTCCTGCACTATACAGGGTACCAGAACAACATACCACTGTGTTGTGTATTGTGGAAAAAGCTGCAGGTGCAGTTTTACATGCATTAAGTTGTGCAGCCAGCCTGAAAATTAATGGCAGCCGTAACACAGTGCAGCTTGGCAAACAAAACAAGTGTCAAAGGGCCCTTAACTATGTTCACAGCTGGTTATTATGAACATTTCAAATTTTTTTCTGAATTAGAAAAAAAATAGATAATATTTAATTTGGGACCACTACAGTTAAACAATCTAATAGCTTTCGTGAAGTCATAGAACACAAGGGAAGAGTTTTACAAAGACAAGTACAGAGTAAATGGAGCATCTGGTGTATGGTGATTTGTTTTAGTTTTTCATTATCCACAATATTGTACACGAAGGCGCACAGCTTAGCTCAGGGCAAAGTAGCATTTTAAACCCACAACTGACATTTCATTATTGGATGCATGTCACCTACCAACTACTTACATTATTCAAGAACACGGGAAGAGAAATCTATCCAAATGCAGTGCAGGCTCCAAAGTTCTTATTGTATTGTAGCTCAGCTTCATAATATGATTGAGGATGAGGAGAGTTTGGACCACAAGCAGGTCTAAGGTTTCTCTCACCCCATTTGACAACCATGTCAAGCATCACCATTACCTCGAAGGTTGGAGAGTCAAATCGTATTTCACCTTCATTATCTAAGTACCTAGTATGTCACACTGCGACACAGTTCAAAAAGTGTCAGGTTGGGGAAAAAAAAAGGTAAGTATAATGCAGCTGTATGTGTCTGGCATTAAAATTAACTTAGTGCTTTAAAAAAAAAAACAGCTTTGAGCTTGTGTGGTGTTACTTTTGAGCACTAGAGGGCAAATGTTATAATAAACAGCACACTACTAATTCATGTGTCCCTTATCTGCCTTTGTTAACAGCTCAGGACTGCCCACACTTTTTTGGGTTACAAGCTACTTTTAAAATGATCTACCAACAACGGTATTTGGACCTAATAACTGCTGTGCGCAGTAGAGTTTATTTTGAAAGGCAGGGCTCCTAGATTTTCTACGGTTGCCTTTGCAATCTACCAGTAGATCGCCATCCACATGTTGGGCACCCCTGTACTACTGATTACCCGTTGTTGCTCAGGTATTTATTTATTGCAATCTTTTATTATACAGGAAAAGGAATCAAATATTAGCTATAGTGATTTTCTTGTCTACGCTGTTGTTTCATTTTTTTTTGCCTTTGATTGCACTCGGCCAATAGCCTTACATTTTCTTGAAAGCATTATTACAGGCCAGAAATTTGTAAAAGAGTCCAAAAAATGATGTAAAAATAAAAGCAAAAGGCACAATGTCACTGAGCAATACATACATACATACATACATACATACATGTAAATATAGCTCTGACATATACCACAGCGCTGTATATATGTTTCAGTGGTGCACACTAGTCATATGTCTAGCAATTTTGGTTAAAATGTCTTGATGGGTTTCCTAGTGATGACATACACACATACAGTTAGGTCCATAAATATTTAGACAGAGACAACTTTTTTCTCATTTTGGTTCTGTACATTACCACAATTCATTTTAAATGAAACAACTAAGATGCGGCTAAACTGCAGACTTTCAGCTTTAATTCAGTGGGTTGAACAAAAAGATTGCATAAAAATGTGAGGAACCAAAGCCTTTTTAACACAAACACTTTATTTCAGGGGCTCAAAAGTAATCGGACAATTGACTCAACGGCTATTTCATAGGCTGGTAAGGGCAATTCCCTCGTTATGTC
>NC_092861.1:48436818-48440729 GCF_032062135.1 Pyxicephalus adspersus
TGGTCCCTCTGAATGTGCAGTGTTTATAAAGCTGTTTATAAATTTGTCTTTAGGCAGATGATTTCTACTTTTGTTTTTTGCTCTTTGCTCCTTGCCTATCCATACTAAAGGGTTTGCTTTTTTGTGCTAAGTTCAGTGATGATGAATTAAACAGCACGCTGATAAATGCTGCATGCATGACACTGTGGCCGCTGTTTCAAATGTGACACAGAAGATAAAAGAGACATCCTAACATGTCCATAAAATTGATGTGATTTGTCCCTTCCAATCTATAATCTAGTTTGAGTTTAATTTCTTCACTTGCAAGAAGAGAAAACCAAGCAATAAAACAGGTCAATGTCAATCCTGTTTGATGACAGCAGAGACAAGGAGATAAAATATGATGTTTTCAGACTTCGTGTACCCTGAATTGAAACACAAAGCCTTTGTTTCCAACGTTCAGACATGTTGCCGTCACTATGTACATTGATGACCATTAGATGTGACAGAGGAGTACATATTAGCAGTGGAGTCTGCCTTGGTAATTGGTATCACAGTGACAATGAATGCTTTTATGACAGCATGGGGCTTAGTGCTTGGAAAAGATACAAGACAAATGGGGCTTATTCTGCAGAGACTGTTCCCAATTATTGGAAGTATTACTGATAACAAAGTCTGCCATTTACATTAAATTGGCATGCATTGTTTGACATTTATTCTCACAAAAAAATGAAAAGCATGTAAATCCATTGACCTATTCTGCTGGATGATGACTTAATTGCCAAACATCTTTTGTGGAGGTGCTCTTTGATCTCTAAAGAAGGAACATTTTGAACAGAATATATATATATATATATATATATATATATATATACACTTTTATGACCCAAGGAAGGACTTTAAAAAGATGTATATCAAAATGATATTACGGTATGTATTTGAAGTTCAATGCTGATCACATTAGTTAAGATGGACTTGGATGTGAGACGTAATCCATTTCACTTAGCAGTTCTTTTTTATTGTATTTTATATCTGCTTCCTGCTGTGTGTATCTAAAGTTAAAGTGCATCTGTGCCCTTATTAAATTAAATAATTCAAGGATTTACATATTGTAAACCAGCAATAAAATTTTAAAACAAGTCATAACTTGCCTTTCTAGCTGTCTGTAAGGTGAAGTAATTCATTCTGAAAAGTTTGCAATCATCTTTGTTTAAAATAGAAGGCTAAGAGCCTGCAAAGATCACCTTTCATGGAAATAAGCACGGATTTCACTGTCAATGTTCAGACTAGCAGTTCTAGCAAGAAGTTTTAGGAAAGATTACAGCTCCAAATCTTTTACAAGAAATAGTTAACATTGGAGCGATGGTTTAATTCTGTTTCCTTTACACAGCAGGAGGTGCCACCATAGCCCTGCGATTTTCTAGGCACTCAATACAGAGTCCAGGGGCTATTTGTTGTCATTGTTACTTCCATAGACTTGAATGGGCAACTGCTTGCACACACTTAAAAAGGTCTGTGCAGTCTTGGTGTGGACACTAATATTTGTGAATGCCAACAAGAGTTTTGCCTGAAATTGTTCTTAGCTGAGTCTTTTTTACTGCTGGACTGAACATAGCCTAAAAACAACTTCTCCACAATCTACCAGTAAGAATAGGAATGGGGTGATTTTACTGTTTCTTCATTATGTAAATATTTCATTATTCAAGATCTAAGCACAGGTTTTACTTTAGGAACTCATAACTATAATTATCAATGTATGATGTCCTGTGTCAGCCAGTCCTCTCCTCTGTGTCCAGCCATTGAGAATAAACCCACAGGGGGTATTGTCATTGTGTCAGTAGTGTGGTTAGTAGACATTTTCAGCAGCTGTTAAAACAACCTACCAGGTAACATTCAATACTTCCAACCTAGCAGCATGCAAATTGCTTGTTGGGGTTCAGGCAGACATTTATAAAGTGGGACAGTTATCGCATCTAAAACGCAAATAATCAGCTCCCATCAACCACACACACAAGTTTCCATAATGGTTGTCTGACACCTGCATTATAGCAGCAAATATACAGTACATAGTCAGAACAGCACTTTGTCTGCTACTAGGAAAGGACAAAGGACACTTTGCTGGAAGAAAGTCTATTACAATCCATTATTTTAATAAATTACAAGCAAAATTTAAACATAAAATATTGCCACAATATTAGCAATGTTAAAAGCCCACTCATGAATAAGGCTGAATTAGATAAGGCAAACAGCAGTCCCCAAGCAGCATCATATGTATAAAAAAAGAAGTATTCTCCCTTCCAGCCATGATTTTGGAGGTAAAAGAGACCAAGAAGGAGTTCACATGACTAAAAATTGTCAAGGACTTTACAATAAACATTTTAAGAAAATAGTAGGCAGAATTGCTATAATGACCACATGATTGTTCAGTATATTTCTGCTTTATAATGTGGATCTAGTCCAATAAAGAATCATTATTTCAAACCTATAACAATATCATAACATCAATTTATATATTTTGTCATTTTACCCAATTTTTCTGTTTCTTGTAGTGTTTAAAATGCCTAAAGAGGATAATGATCTTCTGCTTCTATGTTAATAGTTATGTAAACTTCCTTTTTCTGAATTCAATTTCAATCTAGACAATAGCTGATTCTGCCATATATTATATTTAATATATTGTTTTATTATACTAAAGATGTCCTTGTTCAAAGAGTATTATTAAATGTTATTGTATTTGGTTCTGATGTAATGATTTCATTGCACAAGCACTGTTTCATTCATATTGCATAATGTACAGTATGTTGTTTTATCTTTAATCTCATGTTTGGTTAATGTGCATTGAACCTGTATGACACTGTTATTTTATAGAAACTGATTTATCCTTGAAACCCAAAAAATATTTTTCAAAAAATAAAATGCCTAAAGACTGGAGGTACATGTATGTTTAAGTAGTCACATGATTAATATTATGTACAATTGTTGGACATTTATTTTTATTTGTACTTATGTAGCTGGAAGCTCCTCCAATGCTAACCTTTCATGGGGAGTATTGATACCAAATGACAATGAAAATCAATCCAGGCTAGTTGATTCCTCCACGAAGAAGGACCAGACACTAGGGGAGTCCTATACACATACAAATATTCCTTGACACAGTATTGCTCTGTTGTACACAAAGAACATATGTGCAGACATTACCTGAGAGAATGTTACTTGCAGACCTGATTAACAGAAATAGCTACCTCTGATTTTGGGGATCCTGTAAGGAGGTGGAAGTATCTCTTAAGTGTGTAACTGTGAGCAATGGGTCTAGGAAGGGCATCTGGGATTTGGCACAAGGACGATTCAGGAAAGATAAAAGGTGTCTGGTTTGACATATCAGTGGTTGCTTCTAGTGTTTGGGTGTGCCTGTTCTGCAAAAAAAGGTACAGTGTATTTGTAAATCCAATATTATGCCCAAACTCTCACTAGAAATTTTGTTTTCTCACCCCCATGTTGTTTGAGTGTCTATGTGCAGGTGGCCTCTACCATAGGGGATTGATTTTGGAGGTTTCCCAGATATTAACCACTGGACCTGCAGTGCCTTTTATCAAACATGCTTACATGACTAAATGAAAAGCCACGCTAGGTAGGGAGCTTCACCAGAACTATGGCAGGTTATATGGAGTAAAGCCCATAAGAGCTCGGTGTGCACATTATATAGGAAAAATGCTTTTAAATTTACCATGCACTGGTATTACACTCTAAACAAGCTTTATGCCATATACTCATCCAGTACCAATTAATGTTGGATATGTGAATCTCAGGTAGGAACACTTTTTTATATTTTCTGGAGTAGCTCAAAAATAGTGCTCTATTGGTCTGGGGTTAATGAACTCCTTATCAGAATAATGGAAACCCCCACTAGACTAGACCCGGTGACCCATTTGCTG
>NC_092861.1:48441544-48443516 GCF_032062135.1 Pyxicephalus adspersus
TCTTTTAGAAATAGGATTGAACACTTCACAACTCATGTCAGTGTAATTTACATTAATGCAGTTTGTCCTGAACAAGCACTTCTCGTATGTATATAAAACACACAGTAATGTTTGTTTTACCAAAAAGTACAGAACTAGGATATTTTACTGTACATATGACCATAAAGCAGAACAGTTCCACCTAGAATGCAATGCACATATCCTATGCATCACTGTGTCACTGCTATGTGACACTATAGGTCAAGTTGTCAAGATTTAATAGTGGAGGCTGTTTTTAGCATAAGGCAAGCAAAAGCATGTTTCCGCATTTACAAAAACATATTACTGTTCTCAGGAATATCTTGAATTGTTTGTACTACTTCAAAAAAATCAATTATTCTAGCTGCATGGTGTTTTAGCCATATAGCTGTGTAGATGGACAATTTAGAGACATTTGTAATATACATCTAAGAAGGGGAGTTTTTCCTGATTGATGAAATATGAAATTAGTAATTGTGAAGAACGCCCTCTCAGTTCGCACACCTGCGCATAGACTTTCCAGCACGCTTGGCAACAGTCGACACACCAGCAGGCTAAGAAGGGCTGTCACGGGGCAAGGTTAACCACTATGTTACCCCTTGCCACACACACCATCACAGGTAGACTGCCACCATGTGCTTAGATGCACCGTTACCCTTGTCATTAGCAGTTATGATTCTTTATTACTCTGTGTGTCACCCACTGCCGCTCCAGACAGGGATGTCCCAGTAATCACAATGTTTATAGTAGTGTCTTCAGGTTAGCAAGTTACACTATTTTTAGAAGAAGGACCCTGCTTGGGAGGGGTGCACCGGCCAGAGGCGCGGACTATGTCCCCCGTACAAATCCCTGGCTCAGAAAAGTGGGTGAGCTGTGTCCCTGGACACAACCCACCCTTTTTCCCATCACAGGCTGAGATAGGAAGTGGGCGAGATATGCCATCATGAGGTCAATATGGGGGAGGTTTCTCCCCCTTTGAGTGACACCCCGCTCCCCACGCATGCGCGGTCAGAAGCTGGTAATTTTATTGGTTTAAAAGGTTGGCAACCACTGTGCTAGAGAGACAATTTCCAGACGAAGGCATTTAAAAAGAAGACAATTTTATATTTAAAGGAAAGATCAGGAATTAATATTATCCACAATATCACAGTAATTGCCTTTACATAATCCATGCATGACTGTGTAATAATTATGACAGTGAGGAGAATACATAGGATGCTATATAGAGCTTGACAAAAAAAGATACACATGATTTGGGTATATGACTCTACGTGCATAAAATTAAAATCAAGCTTTCTTTCCTTATATTAGTGGAAACACATAATATTCCACATATTTAATTAAAATATTAACCATTTTATAAGTATCTCTATTAATATGTAATTCATGTACCTCCCAACCAACCTCCTCTATAGCTGCATTTTAGATATTTGTTAATAGGGAAAGTCTAAAATGAGACTCTGGCAGGGGAACGCTCTATCTCCCCACCCCCATCCCCCTCCCCCGACAGCAATGGTTAAATGCTAATTTTTTGTCTAGAGTACCATTAAACCTTATCCCTCTCTCCACTTTAAGCTATCACTCTTCTATACAATGCTTCAATTGGGTCGGGCCTTGGTGTCAGAATGGAAAGGTGAAGAGAAGCCGCTTTGGTGCAGCAGTTGTACCCAGAGGAGGAAGCCAACGGAAACAGCAAAAAGGTTAAGTAAAACTGTTTTAATGATGCCCTGCAAGTTTAGATTTTCTTCTAGGTTCAGCTTAAAATTCAGCCAATATTTGTACAAAAAGGCTCCAAATATTCAGCTGAAAAAACATAAACGTGTATAGTATACAGTATAGAATAATAGCATATTGTTTAAGCTACATCTATAACTGCAAAAAATCAAACATGTTACAGAATATACAGTCTGAAAAAGTAAATATACTCAGTAGTGTAACTGACCCCCCCCCCCCC
>NC_092861.1:48443993-48451032 GCF_032062135.1 Pyxicephalus adspersus
GCACCACCACTGTGTCCAGGATTATAGCAGTGTGCATGTTCATGGTTACCAGCAGCATGATAAGTGTTGCAAATGTTGCATTGGAGGAGCCCAGCCATCCTTCTTCAGCCAAACTGCTCCCTATTACCTCCTCATTTGTACTCCCACAGAACAAAAAAACGGCCCCACACACATTGCTGGACACACTTTAGACCTTGTATTTTCCAAACTTTGCAACCTCACCCTCCTTGACAACTCGCCATTTCCCCTTTCTTATCACCTTCAACAAGAAAGCTGCCACGCTCTTTCTCTGTCTCTGGATAAAGTCGCCCCTGCCACCTTCCACTACCCCCTGTCCCTGGCACAACAATCACATCAAACAGCTACAAAAGACTGTTCATGCAGGTGAGCCCAAGTGGAGAAATTCTGGCCTTAGCGCTGACTTCATGGACTATAAAGCAAAGCTACAAAGCTTTAACACTGAGCTCACTGTCACCAAGCAAAATTATTTCTCCGCTGTCATTTCCTCTGAAGCTTCCAACCCACACAGCCTCTTCTTAACAATTGACTCCCTCCTAAACCCCACACCTGCTCCCCCCACAACATTCTTCTCTGCCCAAGACTTTGCCACCTACTTTAGTGATAAAATTGACAAAATCAGACATGATGTCTCTGCTCACTGGGCCATTCCAACCATATCCGCCTCTTCCACCTATAAATCATCACTGGCCTCCCTCAGCCCTGTTACTGTGGACGAAGTCTCATCTGTTCTCTCATCATCTCCATCTACTACGTGTCCGCTTGACCCATTTCCCCCTGATGTACTCTGTGCCCATTCCTCCACCCTGGCCCGCACTCTACCCAAACTATTCAACCTCTCCCTTTCTACTGGTATATACCTCTCCGGTCTCAAACATGCCATAAATCTCTCTATCCTCAAGTAACCCTCAATAGACTCCTCCCTACCTTCTAGCTACCGTTCTATCTCCTTTCTCCCATATGTCTCCAAACTTCCTGAGAGCCTTGTCTACAAAAGACTCACCCATTACCTGAACACCAACTCTCTCCTTGACCCTCTCCAGTCTGGTTTTCAAGCTGGCCATTCCACCTAAACAGCCCTTACTAAAGTGGCCAATGACCTCATCAGAGCTAAGTCTCAACGCAACTTTTCCCTCCTCCTTTTCCTTGATCTTTCCTGTTTTTTACACTGTTGATCACCCCCTTCTATTACAAATCATGCACTCCTCCCTGTTGGTGTTCCCCAAGGGTCAATCCTTGGACCGGTTCTCTTTTCTCTGTACACCTCCTCTCTTTGTAGTCTCATATACTCCTTTTGTTTACAGTACCATCTGTATGCTGATGACACTCAAATCTATCTGTCAACCACCTGTCCATCTCCTTCAGTCCTGGATAAGGTC
Organism: Pyxicephalus adspersus; assembly: GCF_032062135.1. Taxonomy (NCBI): domain Eukaryota; kingdom Metazoa; phylum Chordata; class Amphibia; order Anura; family Pyxicephalidae; genus Pyxicephalus; species Pyxicephalus adspersus. Next base: position 48,445,391 of record NC_092861.1, read on the forward strand.
TCATGCTGCCTGTCAGCCATCTCATCATGGATGTCTGACGGATTCCTGAAACTCAACCTCGATAAAACAGAACTCATCATCTTCCCGCCCCCCTCAAACTCTGAATCTCCCCCTGACATATTCCTAACTGTTAACAACACTGTTATTTGTCCCTCCCCTCAGGCACGTTGTCTTGGCGTCACCTTTGAATCTGCCCTCACATTTACCCCCCATATTTAGAACATTTCCAGGTCCTGTCACTTTCACCTACACAACATCTGCAAAATCCACCCCTACCTGTCCCCAGAGACCACCAAACTCCTTGTACATGCTCTTATCATCTCTCGTCTGGACTACTGTAACATCCTTCTCTCTGGTATTCCACTAACACGACTCTCTCCTCTACAATCTATTATGAATGCTGCAGCCAGACTCATCCATCCTTCCCACCGCTCCTCTTCCGCTACATCTCTTTGCAGATCTCTACACTGGCTTCCATTTCACCTTAGAATCAAATTCAAGCTTCTGTGCTTTGCCTTCAAATCCCTACACAGTTCTTGTCCCACTTACATTTCTGACCTGGTAGAAGAATACTCCCCCAGCCGCTCTCTCCGCTCCTCCAATGACCTACTACTGACTTCCTCACTCATAACCTCATCACACGCACAGGTCCAGGACTTTTCCAGAGCTGCTCCAACTCTAAAATAGAAATAGTCTTCCTCGTCCTGTTCGGCTTGCTGCTACTTTCTGCTCATTTAAAAGAGCGCTCAAAACCCATTTTTTCAAACTTGCCTACCCATCTTCTTCTGTCTTTTGAAACCATCACTACTTCCCACCACTACATATCTCCCATCTCTCCTATTGTGTGTTACTTTCCCCACCTACTAGATTGTGAGCTCTTCGGGGCAGGGTCCTCTCCTCCTGTGTCACTGTCTGTATTAGTCTGTCATTTGCAACCCCTATTTAATGTAGAGCGCTGCATATAAATCCTTTTTATTATTATTAATAATAATAATATTAATAATAATAAAGTGTTGCCAGTGGTATGCACGTTCAAGGTTACCAGTAACATTTAGGATTGCCAGCAGCTTTTCAAGGTGACTGGCAATGGTAGTAAGCATTTTCAGGGTTATCACCAGAATGCATGCTTAGGGTTACCATAAGTGCACTTAGTAGTTACCAATAGCTTGCAGAATATTTAGGGTTACCAACGGTGTGTTCAAAATTTAAAGAAGCAAGTTTAGGGTTACCAGCACTGTCCAGGTTTACCAGAAGCATTTTTAACATGAACAGCAGAATCCAGTTGTTTGATATAAGGATTGTTCCTGGTGGCTGCTGTTTACTAAGGAGGAGGTGAGAGCTCAAGACAGACTGTATGGCTACATGCCAGTGCAATGGGTGGCATTTGTTCAGGCAGGAGTAATGTCAGACTGATGATGAATCTGCCTGTGCATCCGGCTGCTGACAAGATATCCAGAGGCTTAATCTGTGCTATGTCCCTATAGACTTGTATTGTGTTTTTTAACCAAAAAATGTATAGTAGTGGTAATGGCAATGGGTACCCAAATGCAGATAGCCCCCCTTAGTTACACCACTGCGTACACCCCATAGAAACTGATGACTTTTTCCTGACTTTCTACCTAGGGTAGAAACTATATTATTTAATCCCCAGATAGCTCTGAGTCTATGGATGGTCTTGGTTTCAAAACTCAAAGAGCACACTAGTGTCCCCAGAAAGAAGGTTGTGGATATCTATATGTCTGGAAAGGGATCTAAAACATTGCCAAAATATTTATAGTCATCTATAAAATCTGAATCATATCAAAGATAGCCATGTGTCTGAAAGTTGAAATGAAAGGGGAAACAGATCTTTCAATACAATAATGATCTGCCAGGATGCTGTCTGCATGGAGTGTGCAAGCTATCCTTGTGTTTGCATGGGTTCTCCGGTTTCCTCTCACATTCCAAAGACAGGCAGTTAGGTAATTGACTTCCTCTTTAAAAAGCGGCCAGTTGACTGTGTTAATGACATACTGCATGACTATGGTAGGGACAGTTAATGACATGGCTATGGTGCTAGTGCTGCTAAGGTGCTGCATATTATGTGGGTGCTATATAAATACAAGATGATATTTATACCTTGCATAAATCGACCAAGGAGTGACTCGTGAAGAAGGAATTTTTTACCTGTAGGCAAGAATTAAATAAAGATCTTATGTTTTGCTATTTAAATATGTGGAAAAGTCAACAATAGGGTGTCTGTATGACATACACATCTATCACTATTCATATAAACATTGCCTAATGTTTACTAAATTATATATATATATTTGGACAATGGTCACTTAGTCTTGACTATATCAATTACTCCAGCACAAACTGTCCAACTAAATCCTTTTTTTCCACCATTTCTCTTCTGACCTTAACTGTTTAATTCCACACTGCTGTCATTATAATATTATGAGATGAATAGGCCATTTTGGGGTCAATGGGAACCTGTACATCATTACACCATGTAAAGGAAAGCTTATCCACTTTTCCAAAGCTGTGTGAAGTCAATGACGATGCGTTGGACTATTATGTGTGTTTTTGTTGTTCAGAGAATTCTAACAAGCAGTGTGAAGTTCTTGCACAACAGATGGTGAAGGATTCTTCAGGGATCTTAGACAGAGGAAAGATTCCACTGTCCCCAAAGCACAGAGCGGTTTTCTGCCCTACAGGTAATGCCCTTGGCTCCTGATTAGGCCAGTGTCTCTTGGTGTTTTGCAATTACCAGTGATGTATATTTCCTGGAAAGGTGTTATTCATCATTATATCTCTACAACAAAAAATACACTTCACTCTTTCTAGGATCACAATAACCCCTTGCACAAATGTCTAGACATATAATAATAATGTAATAGCAACTTGATGAAATAATACTGTTATTAAAATGGGTGGCATTTTCCACAATGGAGTAACACTCACACAATAAACATTCTGGACATAAAAGATAACATATTTAATTCAAAACAGCAAAAACAGAATGCTTGTCTTGTATTTATTGCCAGTGGCCTATTCACAGCTCCAACGTGGTACTTGTCCAAGCAGAACTCCAAACAGCTATACAGCTGAAATACATATATGTTGTAGGTGCCAACATTTTTCTAATGCATTTCAGCCAGGCTTGTGATTCACACCAATCTACCACATAGCACAGAGAAGCAGGTGAAACCTCTATTTCCTATATTTGATTTTTCCTGCTTTTGACAATGAATCAGCACCACCTCACACTGATTCACTGTCCAATCAGTAGGCAAGTGACATAAAACACTGCAAAGCAGTGGAGTCAGCAGCTTGGTATTGTACTTGGCCAGGCCAAAATACAAGACTGGCTGTACATAATTACCAAGAAATTGGTCAGTATTCAGAAGAATAAAAATACATATCAGAGATGTATGCAGCTGTTTTCTGGAGTTTTACTTAAAGAGTTACTGATGCAGAATTATCTGTTTAAGTTTGCTAATATTTTTATATAGCAATGCAAAAAGGTAATGATGATTCTACAAGGTGCCACAACCTAGAATGTATTATGGTATGTTGCTCTTAGATGTGTTTATTCATTTTGTCCTTATTTATGTAGACTGTTCACATAGACTACAATGACATGCTGCTACAGTATTACAGACAGCACCACTATCCCAGCACACATTTTAGTACTGTCTCCTTGTGAGAGATTATGTCTACTTATATGACTCATTCTGCAAGGCTCTGTGACATTTCTGTCTGAAAAACAGAAAATCTTGTGCATAGTACATGACACAGTGTGGAGGTGTCATAAATTAACTCAGCCAAAAGGAAGGCTGGGGGCAACCTCAGAATATCCTGCTGATAATGACTTGGTAAACTTAAAATAAAAGTTCACCTAGTTTAATTGTCACAATACCAAATATCTATTGAGTTCTTTATATGTTAAAGTCACTAAAAAGCATAACCGCATCTACTTACCAGTGAGTCAGTGGGTGTAACGAGATGTTCCTAGGATTTGGTATTTAATGTTTTAATTCTATGTGGGCATTCAAGAAACTGAAGTTTGTTGTTATAACTATTTATTTATGCATTATTAGTAATTGTTACTTTAAACAAAATTGATCTTCTATTATTTCTGAGTGATAGAAATCTGTAAAATAGAGTATTGGTATACTAAAAGGCACATTGTTGGTGTTAAATGTACTCCTACCTGGAAAAAAACACGTGCCTGGAAGAGCTTTCCCTGTTATGCAGGCTCTGCTGTTCCAAAGTTCCTTACGTTGATTTCATTGCACACTGTGAGCTTATAATGGCCTAGATTTATTAAAGCTCTCCAATGCTGGAGAGGATTCCCTTTAATTAGTGAACCTGGGTGATCCAGCAAACCTGGGATGGATTTCTCAAAAGTAATTTGCTATTTGTTAGCAAATGTTTTCAATCCTGAATTAGATCAATTCCAGGTCCAATATGTATATGAATCTGCAGCAAGTCAGATAGAATATGTCTCATTTCTAGGTTGGAGGATGTCCATCATCATCTAGACCAGTGTTTCTCAACTAGGTTCTTCCAGAGGATGTTAGGGGTTTCTTGAGCAATGAACAATTTGTGTCTACGGGATCAATAATCTTTTTAGCTATTTTTAAGGATTACATTCGTCCCACTGGCCAGCAATGTACAAAACATTCTTCCCACTGACCACCATGCTAATGTACTGTGAGTTGTGGATATTGCTGTTATTGTCAGTGGGTACCTGAATGGAACCTGATGGAAGCGTAGCATCATACATGCAAATACTTAGGAACATTTTCTGCTCCAAATTGACAACCAGCCATCAAGACATTTTATTATTATGCATTTGTATAAACCTCTCTAAAAAGCCAGGACATTGCATCAGAGGTGAGGGCTCATGAGAAGAGTACTGAGCAGACATGGCTGACCCTCCAGCTATGATCCACCTGCTTTACACAGAGAAGCACAAAGTAAAAACTGTAAGGTTTACATTAAACATTTTAATAGCATGTTGATGGGGGTGTGGAAGGCTAAATGTAAATGTATAAACTAATTTATTTTATTGCAGCTTAAATTAAAATATTGTTTGTGGTTAAAACTGTTTGACCATAATGTTTTCTTCGGGTAACAAAGGCTCTGTGAATGTGGATTGGGAACTGCACAGTGTACCACCACTGTTAGTGGTAACATGTTTCTATGCTGGAAAATGTATTGTTTGTGTACCATCATGATAAAAGCAAATACCGGTATGTATGTTGTAACATATAACAACCAACCTATAATATTTATTTATCCTGCACTAAAGTATTATATACCAATTTCTGAATGTTGTCTGTGTCAATAATATAGAAACTTTCAAACAATAATAAAAAAGTACCATCATTTTATTATATGCTTAGGACATGGAAAATACTTTTTATTTTTTATTAGAAATATATACTTTCTAGTTTACTGGTTTATTTAGTATATGTGACTAAACATGATATAGCACACAATGTTATCTTAGCTGTCACCCTGAGATATTTACCAGAATTAAACTTTTATTCATGGAAAAAGACAGAAACAGTTAACAAAAAACGTGAATAAATAATTTATCACTAAAAAGTGAGACATTATGGGAGTGACTTGAGTGTATTCTTGAAATC
>NC_092861.1:48451917-48488169 GCF_032062135.1 Pyxicephalus adspersus
GTGAATGTCCTTGTCCTCATTTAACCCCTAGTGCCCTGCGATCCCTCACTGTCAGGAGGAGTCCCAGGGCTGTGCTCATGTCATGATTGCAGCCGTGGGAATCATCCCGTCATTGGGATAACCTGTAAAAAAAAAAAAAAAAACACAAACAAACATTTAATAAAATATTTAACATTAAAGTCTCGTCCTATTTTTTACATATATTTTAACCCTTTCATGGACTGAGTAAGGGTTTTTTGTACCCCTGTACTCATTCCCCAGGGTGGGGTGGTGGAAATCTGGGAGTCTTATCAAAGGGGGCTTCCAGAGTCCAAAGTCCTGCTAAAAACATCTATAAAAGCCCCCATTGTTTTCAATAGAAGCTTTCATAAAAAGCCTAAAAACTCTTGAAAAAGCCTCCATTGAGTTCAATGGAAGGGTTCTCAAGCATTTTTATGCATTTTACTGCATTTCCCGTGTTTTAATTTTTTAAAAGTTGCAAGCAACGTTTAAGATGACGCTCAAACACGTGCCTGAATGAAACGTCCTGGTGTAGATTAGCCTTTTGGAATGCATGGGGACTTCAAACATGGGCTTTAAAAGCCTCACATTAAACGCTGGGGAAACAGTCCGTGTAGACTAAGCCTAAACTAACCCATGAGGTCAAAGGAACTGCCTGCAGAGCACAGGGACAGGATTGTTGCAAAGCAAAGATCTGGAGAAGGCTACAAAAAAATTCTGATAAACTGCAAAAGTACAGTGGAGTCTCTAGTCTGAGGTAACCAAGACTGAACTGTTTGGCTTAAATAAATGTTATGTCGTGAGGAAACCAGACGCTATTCATCACTTGCCTGACCCCATCCAAGCAGTGAAGCATAGTGGTTACAGAATCTGTGGGGGTATTTTCAGCAGCAGAGACTGGGAGACTGGTTAGGGTAGGCTTATAAAGCTTTAGACTTTTATTTTTATCTGATGTTTTAGCTTTGTGAATTAGGTCTAGGTTCCTAAATATGTAGATGTTCCAATATTAAAATTAAACCGCAACTTAATAAGGCCCCCCTCAATTAATAAAATGATCCTTCATCCAATTTCTCTTCATGTTGTACATATGTATCACTCTAAATTGATTACATTTTAGAAATAGAGCAAATTGGCATAAAAATCACATTCTTTTTTTTTTTTTTTTTTTTTTAATAAACTCTGTTGTTACTTTGTTGTTTGTACTGGGGTAAGTTTCACAAATCACATTTTCACTTAACACAACAGGGGAGGAGTGAATTATTTGTGTTGACAGAGCTGTTATTTACTCACTATTCTATTTCTGTATAACTTGTTTGGTGTGTGAAACCTTGTAGGTTTTAGCCAGTAGGGCACACATTGAGATAGTGATAAAAATTTAGGCAGATGTTTGTTGGGCTGGCAAATTACTGTATGTGTTGCTTTATTGATGGCCATAGGATGACGACATACGAAGGCCTCATACACTACCACATACACAAACTGGCATATACTACATATGATGACCACTGACCATATACTGACCACATGTACTGTCATTGTAACATAGGATTTTCTGTACTACCAATTATTGGAGAGGGATAGTTATTAATCTTAATAATTTGTAATTGTTTCATGTTAACCTATTTGTTTTGAAATAGGGGTTCCTTGAGCAGTGAGCAGTTTGTGACTTTCAGGTCAGTTTAACTGACACCAATAATCTTTCTGGCTATCTGTACGAGTAGTAGTCATCCCAATGACCAAACATGTAAGATGCGTTCTTCCAATTGACCATCACTTTAAGATACTGTGAGCAGTTGATATAGTAAAATATAGCAGAAGCTGAAGACCAAAAAATTTTTTTAAGGGGTTCCCCTGTGTTAAAAAAGTGGAGAAACGCTGAGTTAAAAGTTTATAAAATAAGTGCATTTAATGCTAAAAATGAAAACAAATTGATAATTTGAAAAGGTTGCATGTGTAAATTTAGTAAAATTTAGAAGGTTTGGATAGGTGTTTCAGGGTGAGCACTCAAAAAGTTTTCATAGATTTATGATATCATCATACAGGCTGTCTGTGTAAAGCAACTTTTCTATCAATGTATCTTATTTTTCTGTTGGGTGGATCAAAGTGTTGTGTTTTGTGACTCTCCCACCCATTACCACTGCTGTCCATTGTTCAAAAAGAGATATGTGCATTTACATGCTACACGGGCATGAATGTAATTAGTTAACTGAAAGTGTTGAGGGACACATAGTCCAGAATATTGCACTGACATCACAAGAACGAGCTGTTTGCTTGTACTATGTTCCAACAGATTTTTTTCTAATTTTAGAGGTGACGCATTGCATTGTGTGACTTACACTTTAAACAGCTCATTACCATCAGTCTGTGATCAGAAAGTTGATGGTAGGCATTCTAGATACAGTACCTATTCTGTGTCATCACTATATACTGTAGCACTTCTAGCTGCTTTGTTAACAAGTTTGACACAGTGAAACTGATTTCCCATTGGGGAAATCTTAACATTTTCTGATAGGTAATGTGTTTTTTCTACACAAACTCTTTTTTGTTTTGAACAGAGTGCACAGGTGTATTTGACTTGAGCTTGACTTCCTTCCAAGATGCATCAATCTGCTTTTGTATTCTGATTTGGAAGAAAAGCAGTTCTGACCTAAACAAAAGCTTGTTGACACAAAATCAAAGTCAAAGTTGAAATTAGGTTTAGGAGACAATTTTCTAAGCTTTTTTCTTGGGCACATATCAAATACTATCTTGTCTCCACTAACATACTTGGATACTTTCAATACTTTACAAAAGAAGCCAGTGGATTTATTCTAATTTGGCATACGTAAACTGTATCTAAACACTGTAAACTGAATCCCCTATGTTAAACACTCTAACTTGTTCTCTCTGTGGCATCCAATAATTCACCATATCAATAAAATGGACTGCCTAATGCAGCAAACAGGGCGCATTGCCGTGCATTGTGATGTGCTGCACTGTATGTGCTGCGACATGCTGTGTTCAGGTCTCATTAAAATAATTGGCACCAACATGCAATACATGCTTTTAAGCGAATGCAGCCTAATAGCGAGGATTGTTTGCAGTAGTTTTTTATTCCAAGAAATAATAAAATTGCAATTTTCCTACTGATGGATTCCAAAATAAGTTTTCCTCCAAAATGGATAATTCACTTGGAGAATGTGAGACAATTGTGATATTGGTGAGGATATCCTGTCACTGGAAAAAGCCAGAAAATATCCAACAGTTTATAGGAAAGCTTTGGCAGTTTGCCTGTTCTGTGATCTTTTTAATTTCCTTACTGGGTTTTATAAGGATGAATTAGTCAAGGAAATAAATGTACTGGCCACAAAACTGTTAATGAGGTAGGGAGGATTCACACACAGGGCTCAGATCACTGCATAGACATCATAAAAGACTCTTTTTTCTTTTCTTTGCTCGTTGTTTTCTCCACAAGGCTCCTTTGAATAAACAGCGATAAATTAATTTAAACACATGGACACATTGACTATAAACACAGAGCAGAACTGGAAAGAAACCAGAAATTGTACAAGTTTCTTAGATTGGATAATCTTTGTATTTGCTGTCACATGACTCTGAATTATTTCTCCATTTTTAGTTCCATGTTTATCAGAATGATGAAACTCAGTAAAGGTTTGTCACCTTTGTGTAATAAAAAGAATCCTTACCATCTTTTTAAATAGAGCAGGATGCAGAGTCAGAAATACTCAGAAAACAATGATATCATGTCAGTTTTATTTTGCTGTCATTATCACATTGGGATGATTACCCTTTATGTCCTGTTCTTGGAAGCAAGCAGAAACCTCTTCAAAGAATGAGGAGGGAGTTCTCACTGCAACAGGTGTCCTCCTTAGAAGATTTCTTGTCACCTCTTGGTCAGGTAAATATCTGTAAAATGTTGGATTTCTATTACTCAATGTCTTGGTGACAGTGATCACCTCCAGAACATTAGAAGGGTAATCTCTTCTGCATGACATCTTTTTATATAAAAATGGATGTATGTATGTACAGTTAGGTCCATAAATATTTGGGCAGATACTTTTTTTCTAATTTTGGTTCTGTACATTACCACAATTCATTTTAAATGAAATAACTTTCAGCTTTAACTCAGTGGGTTGAACAAAAAATAAAAATGCAAGGAACTAAAGCCTTTTTTAACACAATCACTTCATTTCAGGGGCTCAAAAGTAATTGGACAATTGACTCAAAGTCTATTTCATGGGCTGGTGTGGGCAATTCCTTCGTTATGTCATTATCAATTTAGCAGATAAAAAGCCTGGAGTAAATTTTGGGTGGGTGCTTGTATATGGAATATTTTGCTGTGAACAGACAACATGCGGTCTAGGGAGCTCTCCATGCGGGTGAAACAAGCCATCGTTAAGCTGCAAAAACAGAAAAAACTCATCTGAGAAATTGCTGCAATATTAGGAGTGGCAAAATCTACAGTTTGGTCCATCCAAGAAACAAAGCACTGGTTAACGCAGCAACGCCAAAAGACCTGGACGTCCACGGAAGACAACAGTGGTGGATGATCGCAGAATCATTTCCATGATGAAGAAAAACCCCTTCACAACAGCCAACCAAGTGAACAACACTCTCCAGGAAGTAGGTGTATCGATACCCAAGTCTACCATAAAGAGAAGACTGCATGAAAGTAAATACAGAGGGTGCACTGCAAGGTGCAAGCCACTCATAAGCCTCAAGAATAGAAAGGCTAGATTGGACTTTGCTCAAAAACATCTAAAAAATCCAGCACAGTTCTGGAAAAACATTCTTTGGACAGATGAAACCAAGATCAACCTTTACCAGAATGATGGCAAGAAAAAAGTATGGAGAAGGCGTGGAACAGCTCATGATCCAAAGCATACCACATCATCTGTAAAACAAGGCGGAGGCAGTGTGATGGCGTGCATGGCTGCCATGGCACTGGGACACTAGTGTTTATCCATGATGTGACACAGGACAGAAGCAGCCGAATGAATTCTGAGGTGTTCAGAGACATACTGTCTGCTCAAATCCAGCTAAATGCAGTCACATTGATTGGGAGGCGTTTCATATTACAGATAGACAATGACCCAAAACATACAGCCAATGCAACCCAGGAGTTTATTAAAGCAAAGAAGTGGAATATTCTTGAATGAATTCTTGAATGAAAAAAAAGGCTTTAAATTTTTGCAATCTTTTTGTCCAACCCACTGAATTAAAGCTGAAAGTCTGCAGTTCAACTGCTTGTTGAGTTGTTTCATTTAAAATTAATTGTGGTAATGTACAGAACCAAAATTAGAAAAAAGTTGTCTCTGTCCAAATATTTATGGACCTAACTATGTGTGTGTGTGTATATGTTCCATCACTCCAAAACGCATGGAGACATTTCAACCAAACTTGCCATACATATGACTGAGACTCATGTGAGTGCACCTGTCATCTTTGTACATCTCTGTGCTATATGTCAGACGTATATTTGGATGAAACGCATGGAGACATTTTAACAAAACTTGCTATGTTCCACCATCACTAGGAAACGCATCACTAAATTTGCATCACCCGAGTGCACCAGACATCTTTGTACAGTGCTGTGCTATATGTGAGAGCTATATTTGGATGGATGTATGTATGTTTCACCATCACTCGGAAAGGCATAGAGACATTTCAACCAAACTTGCTAGACATATGACTGAGACTCATGGGAGTGCACCGCTGATCTTTGTACAGCGCTGGGGTATATGTCAGAGCTATATTTGTATCTATGTATGTATGTATGTGTGTATGTATTGCTCAGCACAGTGTGCCTTTTGCTTATATTTTTACATACTTTTTTTGGACTATATTATAAGATTGCAATAATTAAATACCCGGGCAACGTCGGGTAATCCACTAGTAGTAATATAAATATAACAGAAGCCTTAAGCTTTTGCCATTCTGTCCAAAGTGAAAAAAAATGTTTTGGCCATAGTTTCCCTGAAACATTTTTTTATTAGTTTTATTATTACAAATATTTATGTGAATGATATCATGTCATACAACAACCCCACTAGGCTACCCAAACCACCTAGAAGTAATAAAATCTGCTAAAATCCTCAAATAACTAACTGTAATCTACAAACCACATTATTGATGGATTATATGACTTCTGCTGAAGAGGAGGATTGGTAATTTTCAATTTGATCCTCCTATTTAGAGGGGAGCATGTGATTAAATCACAAGGAGGACTGTACAGAGTTTGTTAGTATGTATTTCAGGATTTCTGTTAATATTTATGATGTTCAGAAAGCTGAATGGGCTTGTAGTGGAGGGCAGGGGAATTTATTCAGGAAAATTAATTGAAGAGGCACAGTTATATGTAAAGGTACCTAAAGACTGGAGATGATAATGGACCATACATGCATAGATCTGCTGGTGGGTAATCGGTGTTACAAACAGTTACACATCACCATTGGGCAACCTTGCATTTTTCTGCCTAAGGTGAGGGGAGTGATAGGCTGGTCTGAGACAAGAAAGAACAATGGCAATGTCACAGAAAACTCCCCCCTGCCAAGTCATCATCTGTTAATAGGGGAGGCCTACAGGCTTTTACAAATTTTCCTAAGCCAATCATAATTACCTAGATCAGGTTAATTTGTTTCTTAGATCTGCAGGCACATGTTTAAACATGTTTAGTGATAGCAAATACATATGTAAGAAAAATCACGTACATCAGTAGCAAGATATTCAACCCTGTCTGTATATATTTCAAATGGATCAAGTGAGGGGGAGAAACAAGGTAAATACATAGTTCAAACGTAATAAAATCTTCCATACATGCAAGTATTTGTATTTAAACATTTTTTCAGCTTGTTTGTGCAGCCTAAAGAAATATTCTAGAACACTGACCTACATACCAATAGCAAACAAGTACATACCAAATAGATAATGTGACAATTTATGGGGTGGGGTAAATATAGCTACACATGTATTCATACTGGTGAACAATCTATTGTAAAATGTAATGTGTACTTCTTTTTGAGGACAGACAATCTGAAATATTTGATGTTTTTATCTCTCATTAATGCTAATTTCACTATACCTTAACTCTGAAGGTTCAATCCCACCAGTCTTTACCTGTCTTTAGATGCAAAACATAGACTAATACTTGTTGACTTTGCCAGAATCTCATCGTCCTAGTAAAGCTCAGTGCATTGTACTGAAACTCAAACAATGTAGTAAACGTTATCCACTATATTCTTAAAAAAAACCCACCACATCTGAGGCCTGACATTCCCAGAAAACTGTCCCACTACCAGATAAAGTATGGATTAAAGCAGAATTAAGTTATAGACAAGGTAGCAGAATTGGGCCCGCAATTTATTGATTTCTATTGTCAAGAATTGCAGATTTTGATTGATTTAAATTAAGGTTTTGAATTGCTCAAAACATATAATTATATAATAGGGTTTTTTTTCAGGCAGGTGGTAACAATCGTATTAAAATGGAAAACCAATTTTTTATCACCATTGATTTCTGAATTAGATATAATGGTGAAAAATTGTAATACTGATAGATGACAATAATTGTTAACCATTGTGACAGTAATATCAATTGAAAATACCATCAAGAAAAAATCGGCTAGTGTATGTCTAAAAATAGAGAAAGAAATGATGTTCTATGACCTTAGATAGGATTCCTATATTAATATTAAAGTATATATTATACTCCTATATATAATATTATATTTAAGAGTGATCCCTGTAATATTGTGCCATGGCCTAATGTAGTGTTTGTAGGTAAATGCAAGATCCTCTTATCTTTTAGCACCCTACCCTATGAACAAAAAACTCCTAATTGAAGGCCAAAGTAAAGTAATTCAAAGAAAAAAGTACGAAGCCAGTGGTGATGTCTTTGGACATTCAGGTGGGATCTCATATCCCACAAGAATGTATGTCTACATTTCTTACTTCATTTGAGTTTCTCAGCTATGCTACAATTCTAGGAGAAGGCCTGGTGACATCAAGCTTACCTAAAAGAAGTAACTGAAGTATGGGGTGTATAGTGAGTTTTTTTTACTGTTTTCTTTTAATGTTATTACTTTTTTTTTTACAACAAATGCATTCATGTATTCATGGATTTGATGGTTTAGGGTCGGTAATAACTTTGATCAATATTTTGTCCCCCCAATGTTCCTTCTTCTGTCCAGGCGACCCTGTGAAACAAATACCAGCCTGCTGATGTAGATACATACTGTATATCATCATCTTTTCCAGTGTAGTTACTGCTTGGTGCAGGTATACATAGTCAGGACTGGCTTCTTAAAATACAAATCTCGTGTTGTGAGAGTTTCTTAGGACAGTTATGTCTAGTAGGACCAGAAAAAGGTAAACCAAGGAAACCTCCAATCCTGTATGAGCGACGCCAGTCATTAAGCACTGACATTCATCTTCCTAAAGACTCTGACAAAACAACACATGCAACAGAAATATTTTGTATATCATTATTTATATGCCATTAGCTAGTGTTAGAGACAGCTTTACTGATCAGATCAGTTTGCACTGATTTTCCTATAAATTATACCGGTAGATGCTCTGCTCTTGCTTTTAAAATTTACTGGGTTTTTTGTATCTAAATAATAACCAATAAGTCAACCACATGGCAGGGAAGTACATTTCTGGGGATTTTCCACTGTTGCCACTGTTAAAAAGCAATGCAATTTTTTTTCTTTTCATGTTTCTTATGTTTCATTTAAGGTTTGTCCTGTGTTATAATTTAGAAGGTTTTTTAATATACAGCCTTATATAACTGGATACATCTGATAAACTGACTTTATAAAATGGAAGACGGCATAAAAGAATTACTTGCAAACCAATGCACTTCAAGGCCCTAAAAAAATAGTAAAATACTTTGCTTAGACTGCAAAATGTCTCCTTAAAGTTGACCCCCTGACCCTTTATACTCTCCCCAACCCTGGCACTCCATTGTTCTGACCAGTCCTGTGCCAGATGGTGTCTGAGCTTACACTGCTGTACATTTGTTATCTGCACCAAGAGGGGTGATCCACAAGACCAGGAAGGACATAGCCACACTAAAGTGGGGGAAAGCTGAGCACAAATGACTGATGCAAAAAACAAATTAATGTTTATCTACTGTTTCAGAATGGGATCATCAAGAGTAACCTAGGTAAGAGTCTAGGGCCCAGTATGGGTCACTTACAGCCTTCATACTAATGCAGTAAACCAAAGCAAGAGAGCAATTGATTGGAGCTGTGTACTCCCCAGTCACTTCACAAGAAAGGATGGACTATAAGCAGTTCCATTAGTTTCAGATGACTGGTTCCACCTGCTCTATGGTTCCATCTCTTGGCCAATACATCACCAAGGGGGCTGATTTATTAAAGCTCTCCATGGCTGGAGAGGAAGGATACACTTTCATCAGTGAGGCTGGGTGATCCAGCAAACCTGGAATGGATCTAGTCCAGGATTGAAAACATTTGCTAAGAAATAGCAAATTACTTTTAAGAAAGGAAAGCATACAGCAGGGACCCAGACATTCGACATTGGAAAATGTAACTTTTCAAAGCAGTTTAGAGACAGGTAACAGGAGCTAAGTATTCATTTATTTTTTGGCATGATAAACTTTCTTTTACATTTTTCATCTAGCAAGTCAATTTAAACTTTTAATTTTTAATTTTTAGGCAGCCAACACTTCCTTTATATACTTCTCTAACCTTTTCATTGGAGCACACTTTAGTAATTTCCATAGCACTAGACCTTATCAGACATACTGCAAGGTTATGCTATTAAAACAAGCAGACAGGCTTTAGGAGAAACATGCCTCTGATATTAATTCCTGATTTTCCTTTTAAATATAAAATTGTTTTCTTGCCTTTGTCTGGAAATTGTCTGGGGTCATACATTTCCCCTTATCTGGTATTTATTTATCTGACAACCAGGGTCCTTCCAGACCTACTAGTCACAACACCTGCTGTGACTGTCTGGTCTTTGTGTCTGCAAGACTCATAGGATTGAGATAAGGCTCAGATTGAACCTTGAGCTGTTTTTTGGAACCCATTTAATAATAAACTTTATAATCCTAATATACCATTCTGTATAAAGTAGTAGTTGACTGATTTGTAGTTGGATCTATATGGTGAGCATTTTGAGACCAAGAACTAGTCTCCTAGGCCTCAGGAAAGCCTGGAAACCATATTTATCCTGTTCTGGTGAACCATAAGTCCCAGACATGCCTAGTTTGGTCTCTTTGAACTCTTTATTTTGTTTGTTAATTGTTAATCCTGGGGTTGGTATTTCATAAAGCCTATATTATGGAATTATTATTAATGGCTAGAACAGGGGCATTTTGGGTCTACAAGCATCCTAATCTATGCGCATCAGACAGCCCCCACCCTGCTATCATCCTATTAGTCCTACGTCTGTGGTCGGCATAGAAAAAGCCATGTAAATCTAGCAGAGGGAGCTCTCACTGATACCACCTTGTTGCTAAGGACAACGGTACTGACACATTCAGCACTTCAGGGAGCCCAGTGACTCCAATTTAAACTTGGACTTTACACAGCAACCTGGACCAAGTAAAACCAACTCTACCTAAGTATTATTTCCAAGTTTTCCCTTTTATTTTATGCTCCTGCTATAGTTATTATTAAATTAGTCTTTATTTTTCTGTAATTGTTTTTGTATGTTTTTACTTAATAAACACTATAAAAAGTGTAAGCTGAATCTCTGAATGCTCCAAATAAAAATAGTGTAACTTGCTACCCTAAAAACACTACTATAAATATTGTGATTACCGAGAAGCAGAAACATAACTGTGGTTGCCAAAGGTAACGGTGCATCTAAGCACCTGGTGGCAGTGTACCCGTGATAGTGTGTCCGGCAAGGGCTAACAGAGTGGTTAACCTTGCCCTGTGACGGCCCTTCTCAGCTTGCTGGTGTGTGGACTGTTGCTGAGGGTGCTGGAAATGCAGTGGCCGGGTTTGGGGTGTCCCAATGCTACGTTAGGTCCCCCTGGACACGGTCGAGGTGTCACCACGTGTTGCTGCTACCTGGAAGGGATGGTAAGGCGTGGTGCACCCCAATGGGAAATAAGTCCAGAGAGTCAGGGTGCTCCTTTACTGGAGGAATTCAGGTACAAAACAATACAGGCGAGGTATTAGGCTTCTCCGGTCTCCTCCCTGGCAGAAGAAGGGTTTGATGCGGAGGAAAGGCCTGAACTAGCTGTCCCTCTTTCTCTACAGAAGGCTGGTACCCTGGTCCGAGGCTGGTGATCCAGGGTCTGTGGCAGCATATCCCCGTCTCAGCAACTTCTTCTGGTCACTCAGTAGTCTGGCACAGCCTCCTCTTCCAAGCACTGGTCCCTAATTGCAACAACACTATGGGCTCTGACTGCTCTCCCTATATACAGTTTTTGCTAGACTAGAACCTTCTAGAGGGTTGAGTGGAGCAGCTCAGCAACAAACAGATACATTGTTTCAGCTCCCCTCTGGTATTGACTTACATTAGACCTTCTATGATACCCAATGGCAATGACACAGCAGGTTTTCCAGACAAAAACAAGTTTCCAGACATAACAACAGAGCTAAAACCAGACATTTTAAAAGGTCAGGCTGTCTGCTTTTTGGTGGTAAATAGGTCTTTATTTTCCCCTCCAAAACATGGTCTTCTTTAAACTGTATGGCAGCTGTGGAAAATTACCAGCTTTTCAGTATTCATTAACCCTTTCCACAGAGCCATGTAAATACAGTGATAATGAACAGGATATATATCACAACATATAAAATGCAGTTACACAGTATTAAACAGTTAACCCTTTTAGGTGAAATAAAGTAAGAAGTTTTAACTTTGCATAGGGGAAATAGGCAAATGTCCAAATATCAAAGTACTCCCTGCTCCAGGGGACTACAGAAAGTCTTTACGCAGGGGTGCGTACTGAGAAGGCATTTGTCACAAAGCCGACAAAGGAATTGCCTGGCTTATTATTATATGTGGCTTACCAGAGAAGATTCACATACTTGTTAGGGCTATGTCTAGTCTTCATGCAAAACTTGTTTGTAGAATATGTGTGTGCACCACCTCATTGCTAGTGTTTGCTTTAATTTTACCTATGACTGGCTGTTTATCTTTGTGTCTGTATTTGCATACCAAGGCTGTCATTCATTATTTGTTCCTCTGTTTTGTCCTGTCCACCAGGACCTTTGTCTCTTTTCCAGAATGTCGGTCATTGTACAGGGATGTCTGTCTCTGTGACTGCACCCATCTGCATGGAAGTAATCCCCATGGGGGGTTGACAAAGTGCAGTAGCTAGCTTTTTCTTGTTATGTCTGCAGTTCTTTATTCCTATTTATCCCCCTGCCCATACTTGGTTGCTTGTCCTGAGCTGTTTTATCTATCAGGCTGTACACTTGGTATAGCTCTGCTTGTATCTCTATTACTCATCAGGTTGTGCCTGTATGTTGGTTCCAGATAGTAAAAGGCAGACAAAGGCACACAAACAGGACAAAGAGATGCTCTGACACATTCAGACACACAACACAGGGGCACAGACCCTCATAAAGGGCACAAAAACAAAAAACAGTACTGCTGCATAGCCAAATATAGGGTCTGGTGTGAATGTGTTCTGAAACATTCAACCAGACAGTCATAAGTCTAAGCAGACAGATTTCCAGACAATGATTAAACTCACATAAATAGACCGGATAAGCCAACAACAAACAGACGGCGTTGTTTGACACGTCACCTACATGATTTTCTGCAGAACTACACAATTTGTTATAAACAGGTGATGGGCTTAATTAGAGTATAGAGAAAACTACTACTACGGTATGTACAATAACTCAAAGCAAACAGAAAATTGAAATTTTATTTGTTATTGCACAATTTTAAAAAAATCTAAACCATAGTATTAAAAATATAATAACAACATTTGTTTAAGTACTGTGTATCATACATGCCTGCCATGTTTTTTTTCTTACTAGCCACTTTCTGTATACATGTATTCTCCAGCTGCACAGCATCGCTCATGAACAGCTGCCTATTGGTGACAGTGGACCAATATTATTATTATTAGCTTGTCCATTTTTTTAGCACCACATCCCTATGAAATTCCAATTTTATCCAACTTGTGATTTTTAGGTGCTTTTTAATAAACAAATTATTTTTAGAAAATCTCATTAGTTTTATAATGCTAAACCTTACTTCCTAAAAACATATAAAGAGCCAATGAATATTGAAAATTACAATGTACATAATATAAGCCATATTCCTTCTAACATTTTTCGTGCTAACGTCCTTGACGCGTTTCACCAGAAGGCTTCCTCAGAAGGACACAATGTAGCAACCGCCTCAATTTTATCTATGTTTTGAAACCGAGAAATAAACAAAACAAACACAAAAGAATACATTTTTAACATGTTGTCAAAACATTTTCATTTTTTTTAAACCATAGAAATAAGACTTGCACCTACTTGTTAATTTTTAAATTGCGCATGTCTTTCAGGGATACTCAAAATGTCCTCATTGCATCACTTTATGTATCAAGCAAATATAATAAATCAGCTAATTGATTACAGTTGTGAGCACTGTGACCCCTCTCTAAAATGCCTAATACCCCTTGTTTGCTTAGTGTTTATCATCACAGTGTAGTCACACATCAGCAACATAAACACTTTGACCTCTTACGTTGAAATTAAATTTCCTTATTCCAGGATTGTGTTCCCCTGCCTCATTTACCTTATCTCCCCTTTCCTCCCCCACCTTGCCCATACCCATCTATTCCTTCCCCTATACCCCCCAGGGCTTTGTATTTGTTGTTTGCCCTTGCCCCCCCCATTTCTTGTTTAGTGACATTATTACGTGAATGTCCTGGTATATTGTCCTTTCCGGGTATATTTTTATTGTTCTGCTGGACATGGCATGTAACTAATGAACTAATGGACTGTTACTCCTCATGGACATTTTTTCTCAGCTTTTCTTTTTTACTTTGATATCTTTAGTACAGTACATGTATGTTTTGTTCTCTTGTTTATGCATTCACATTGGATAATGCATGATGTTGTATTTGTTATTTTATAAAAAATTCAATAAAACTTGATTGAAACAAAATGGCAGCAATAACATTTTTGAATTTAGTTAACATGTAAAAGATTTTTGTGATTGAATTTAGATCTGCCCTAAAATAAACCTGTGCTGAAGCCATGCACATTAAAGTAGCAATAAAAATGTGTTAAAACATGCCATCATTCACTCACCGCACCTGTAGTTAAAAGCATTGTAAAAGAAATTAATTTTTAAATTCCACAACAAAGGTATCATAGCTCTTTCATATTACTGAAATATTTACCTATTGTTCGGGGGTCAGCTCCAATATATTAGATTTCCCACCACTTACTTAGTATAAATATGGTGCATCACCCCAATGGGGCCACAGAACTCTCAGCAACCTTTAAAGGGACATTGGTTAAGAAACACTGCCCTAGCGCCGTTGCTGTGATCTTTGTAGAACTATGACTATAACTTTGTTATATAGTTCATACTTTATAATAAGTGAGTGGGGCTCTGGAGTGAGGGGTGAGTGGGGCCCCGTTTAAAGCTCTTTTTCTGCTGGTTAACAATGTGTTACAGAGTAATATCCATTGTCTGGGCATATTAGGTGTGACATGTGGATGACATGACTGCAGAGTATCCTAGACCATGGAAACTCTTACGCAAGGCAAATTTAAGAAAATGTACTGTAAAACAGTTTGTATGTGTATATATACAGACATGTGTTCACAAACACATACCAGACGGGATTTTACTACTGGTATATTTACATATGATGAGGGCTGTTTCTTCTGCTCGCAGAGTAACTTTAATGGAGTAGTCATGTGTTAACAAGGTGGTGGCAGGGTGTAATTAAGTTTTAGATGTGTTTAATAATAGCTTTTTGGCAAGTCATAGAAGGTGACTGGATGAGCCTAAGGACGGAAATGGACAAGCAACAGCTCACATTTATAATAACGTTCCTGACAAAATACACACACTTCTATATCCCAGGGTCAGTACTATAATACCAAATAGGCAATGGTTGCTTTGGGCAGAATCAGTAAAGATAATAATTTTGATTTGGGGAATGTTGATAGTACAGATTAAAAAATCTCTCTCCAAGTATAAAACATTGGCATCATCTGCTCCTTCTCACACACTGGATCTGATTTTTCAAACCTCTCTAATACTGGAGATAGACTATCATAGAAGAACCTGGAATGGATCTGGTCCAGGCTCAAAAACATTTTCCAAGTAACAGTGAATGATTTTTAAGAAATCCATTACAGGTTTGCAGGATCACCCAGGTTAATCCAAGATGGTCTGTTTTCACAAGCCTTGGAGAAATCAGGCCCACTGTGTCTGATTAGGAACCTCCGTGGGTGAAATGTCAGATAGTGGAGGTCGAGGATGGGGCATTTGAGTGTGCGCTGTCTGCAACAATTGTGCTGATTTCAGCTGTGATCATCAGTGTGCGGCTGGCTTCTTTGGATCTGTGTTCACTGGTTACATGCTGGTCCCAGGTCAGTGACACTTTATTACAATCTTACCCACTCAAGGCTAAGTGATAATGTCTTTATACAGGGCCCGGGTACATTGGGGAACATGTGACCTCCTCACTGGGCCCGCTGTCACATGACTGGTTTAGTGACATGACGGCACCAAAGCTGGCAAGGTATCTGTGTGTTGGGGCCATGGAGGCTGACTCTGACACTTTGTTCTACATAGGTGCACCTTGGACTTTATAAATAAACCTGGGAAGGGCATTGGTGATATTTCTGCTCTGATGTGTAGTTTGTCTCCAGTGTATGTAATATATAGACAGCCTTCATGCCATGGATCCTTGCTGCAGTGTGCATTATAAAACATGTTCTATTCATTAGTACACACACCATAGGACTTGTGTTTGACGTCAGCAGGCTGCCATGGGGTGCCCCCCCAACAGACATGAGAAGGCTGGCAGTTGTGTGAGAGGTGATTCATGTTCTCAGGCTGCAGTGTGGGATATTGTGTAAGCAAAGATAGAGAGCAGCACCAACAACCTCCTAATAAGCGTGTGTTCCCAGCACCCTGCCACAGACACACACACATCACGTGACAGGCGTCTGCCCTCTCATCACCCTCCTCGCCCCCGCTCCTCCCCCTCTTAGTGACGTCACTGCTTCCTGCGCCCCGCAGACTGAGCCGACAGACGGCAGGAGGGAGGCGGCTCGTGTGCAGTGCTGACGTCACGGGCCGTAGACCGGGAAGGGAGGGGGAGGAGGAGGCAGGCTGACATCGAGCCAGAGCAGCGATGGCACCCAGGCAGGAGCGGAGTGTCCGGCGATGCCAAGGTAACAGCTGAACGCCTTCTACATGTATAATGCCTGCGTGTTCAGGCAGGCAGGACGTGACTACGGGACTTGTGTGGCTGCTGCCTTGTGTCACCGTGCTGGGTCACCTGGGGTGCAGGTATAGGAGGAAGGAAAGGGCACACATTCTGCCCCCCTGGATGCCAGGGCTCCATCATATTGTAGGGCTGCACTGCTGTCACCATGACAAGCTGATGTGCCTGGCATTTCCCTGTCAGTACAATGCAGCTCTGGTGATTGTCATACACCTGCACACACATGATCCCTGGAATGCAGCTGCCAGAGCTGTAGCGCAGTATGGTGTGTGTGTGGCTACCTAGCGGTGCTGTCAGCGATTGGCCATTTGTGCTGCTTGCTCTTTGTTGTGACACCCATCACATCAGAGTTTCAAGCATCAGTCATTGATTTGCCTGTGGAATGAAATGCCTGTATGCCATGGGAATTCCCTAGTCCATTGTTTCCTTTCTGCTTTATTAATGACACTATAATGCTTGCAGGGCACTTGTCAGCCTCGCACACTTGTACACAAATTTATCATGGCAAATCAGAAACAAGAGCGCATTTATATTCTGCACTTGGATTGTCTTTATGATTTGCCGCATGGAGCACGCATGGATCTGCGCTCCCCATACACTCACATTGTTTTCATTGCAATTTTACCTTTGCCCTCTAGCTCCTGCATATTTAAATGACGGTGTGTGGAATTGTGGATGTATAATCATATACACATATTAATATATATGATATACATATACCATGATATCCACCATGATAAGGCATCATTTGTTGTCACTGCTAAGCGTATGGTTAAAGCGTGCACATGTAGCCCTTCAATGCACACCAAATATACATTTTTATTTTTTTTTAGTATGCTGCTTCCTACCCAGTAATAGCTATAAAGAATCCCCGGTGATGCTTTCTTTGCTGGCTGGGAGGGGGTTAAATGCCTGGGGGTAGCCCAGCACAGGGCCATGTTTACAGTTGCACAGTCAGGGAGGATGGGGGAAGCTCCTTCCTGGGGTCCTGCCATCAGCATCCCTAGCTGAGTTCCCCTGCTGGACTGCAGTGAACTGTAAGCTGACTACAGAAGGATCATCACATGACAGTCTTCGGGGAGATTTCTGCTCCTTTTTTATTTTCCCCCTTCCCACTTAATGGGTTTAGCAAAGTATTTTTCGTGTGTTTAAGCTTGCAGTCACGTTTCACCATTTGTCATTAAACGGCTCTTTATTGTGTGTTTGAAATACAGCTTGCAGCACCTACAGTGATCTGGAGCATGGCTTCTAGATTAGAGAAAGCAAGGCTTGGCATACCGATTCATATGCCTGAGATCATTTAAAAAGCCAGCACAAAGGATAATCATGATGACCTTCTGTCACAAGCCCCCATTTTCATGGATTCCAAGCCATAACCTAAATTAGAGGGCACCATGTCCAAAGAGAAGGTTTATAAATTCCATTTCTTTTCTAATCATTTGTGAAAATATAGAATGAGCCTATGTGCATTTTAAGACTTTGACCTTGACTGTGTTAAAGAACATCTATGCTTTTCTTCTTTTCTAGATGAGGAGATGGCTTGTTGAAATAACGCACCAGCAGAGGCAGAAGGCTTATCGTTCCTGGATATATGTTTAGATATAACTCATATTAACGAGTTCCTAGATAACTCATCGCTCAAAACCCTGTCGCCATTAGATCTTCATTTTATCAGCTGGATTCATTTTTCTTTTTACTATTCCCATAACTTGGATGCAATTTTATAACATTGATCGTGACCAAAAAACAAAATCAAGCCATTGTTCATGGATGGTGGTAAAACAAATATTACATTACATGAGCACTTTTTAAAATAACTTGTACATTGCACTCTCCACTGCTTAAAGGTATCTGGACTCCTTTTTTTAGATTTACCAGTTCATTTTTGCTTAGATATATGCAATTTTTTTTTAAGTGAAGAGAGGTTGAAATATTTATGTATATGAATTGATTATGTAGCATACAATGGCTTTATAGATCACTAGCGTTTGGTAATACCATTTCATTTTGATATTATGGTAGCTTTTGATGCGTAAAAATAGGAAGGCTTAAAATTGAAATTTTGATATTTGGAAAACGTGCAAACATGGGGGAAGACGGAAGCCCCCCATTAAAAAAGCTGGCTAAAGAATGCGACATTAACATAGAAGTTCCCGATGTTGCAAGCAAGGTTGTAGCAATCAAAATGGAAGTGGATGACTATAAAGAGACAGCTGTAGAGGAGAACAAAGACGGCATTGCCAAGCCGAGTAGTTTACCACTTGGTGTGTCTTCTGAGCTGAACCCTGGACTTATACATACATTGGCACAGTTCAATTTGAGCAGCCGGAGTTCGCTGGGTGGACCCGCTGCTTTCTCTGCCCGCTTTTCACATGAAAACATGTCACCAACAGTGTTCTTGCCTCTCCCATCTCCACAAATTCACCCTGGACCTCTTCTTATGCCATCGGACAGTTCGACAGAGCTTACTCAGACAGAACTGGAGGGAGAATCAATTTCTTGTTTCATGGTGGGAGGTGAGAAGAGACTGTGCCTGCCTCAAGTCTTGAACTCTGTGCTGCGGGAATTCTCACTCCAGCAAATTAACATTGTGTGCGATGAAATGTACATATATTGCTCACGCTGTACGTCAGACCAGCTTCACATTTTAAAGGTTTTGGGAATTCTTCCTTTCAATGCTCCGTCCTGTGGACTGATCACTTTGACAGACGCTCAGAGACTATGCAATGCACTTCTGCGGCCGCATACCTTCCCACAAAATGGCAGCTTGCTGCCCGCAAAAAAATCTTTGGCTCAGTTAAAGGAAACAGGGAGTGCCTTTGAAGTTGAACATGATTGTTTAGGAAAGTGCCAGGGTTTATGTGCACCTCAACTTTACACCCAGCCAGACGCTCCTTGCATTCAGTGTTTAGAGTGCTATGGGATGTTTTCAACACAGACTTTTGTCATGCACTCTCACCGAACACCAGATAAGAGGACATGCCATTGGGGCTTTGATTCAGCCAAGTGGTATTGTTATGTTAATTTAAGCCCAAAATATCTGAACACTACTGAGGGCAAAAAAATGTATGTTCTTCTTGAAGAAATGAAGGAGAAATTCAGGAAAAGCAACCAAACCAAGAGAATCCAACCCAAAGTAAGTTTTCAGTTGTTTCTTGTTCTGATACACTCAATAAAAAGCTGAATAATTTATTGCAAGTTCAATGTAGATTAATTTTACTATGATTAATATTTCTAATACTAAATAGTGACTTTTATGTGAATTGGTGCATTAGGTTGCCCAAATTATTTTTGACGGTCACCAGATAACAATTATACTACTTAGGCTTTGTACACACGTCAATTGTCGTTGGAAAGGATTGTGAAAGACAATTATTGCACAATGCATGAATGAGTTCTGTACATACAGCAGAGCTCTGCTCTATGGAGAGAGGAGGAGGAGAATGACAAAACGGCACCCCGTTGCGCTTTCTCCTCCTTCACTTCTATTAAGATCGTTCGTCATCCATCGTCTGTGGACCGGCCAGGACGGTCGTTTAGAGGATGGTTGACGAGCGCTGTACACAGGCCAGATTCTCGTCCAATATCGGCCCTGAGCCGGTTGTCGGACGAGAACCATTGCACGTGTGTATGTAGCCTAATATAACAAGGATGAGGAGAGCAGGAGGTGTTTGTTTTCCAAATCAGAAGAGTGTAGGGTGATAAGGCTTCTCTTCCATAGGTATAGCATGGTGGGCTATTGCTGTGATCCTAGGACAGGAATTGTTACTAAAAAGGTAAAGAAAGCCTTTAAAATGGAGGAAGTGACAGATCTGTGGGTGGTGACAGGGGAGTTGTCTTCTCCCCAGTCGCTTCCTCTGTAAAGTTGGAAAGCTGCTTCTGTTGGGTCATCACCTCAAAGCTGCAAGCCTGGTTTGTGTTCAAGGGGGTGCGTGCTGATTTTAACATCTGTCAATATTCTGCTAATTAAAAAATGGAAGTTTAAATGTTTGTTGTTCCTGCAAGTACATTTGTTAATCCTCATCCAGTTTTTGGTGTGACAGGTGATTCTCTGTGCAGGCACTACTTGTAGGGACCTGACATTAGTTCAGTCACTCCCTGCTATCACTCTCCAAGGCTCTATATATTATTGAATGGGGTTCCTAGGAGTAGTGTTAGTGGTACTTTGTACCCATATGGGCAGAAGTCATCACCCTATGTATAGTATGTACCTGGGATTTAGAGGCTTTTTACATGTATAAAAAACCCAACTGACAGAAGCTTATTTATAGGTATCACAAGGTGTCTGTATTTTGAAATTCTTAATATCCATATCTATTACAACTGCTATATTTGATAAACCCTTTCATCTACATAGAAAATATATGCAGTTTCAAAGGTTTTTAGACCCATCGTTCTGTAGAGGGCACAATTGCAGTCCAAGTCATCCCTATTCAAGTGAATTGGAGAAGGGATCATTTTTTGCATTTTACTACAACAGATTGCAACCGTTTGCTTTGTGCCCAGGGCAGAAAACTAAGCTCTTATGCCGAGGGCTTTAAAGGGCTCTAAAGAGTGTTTTCAGGGTAATAAAGGTTATTGTACATACCTTAGGATTTCAGCACCTAAGGTGCTGAATGGGACTGGATGGGACTTTGAACCAGAAATGTCTGTGAGGTTCACTTTAAGTGCCTTTAAACTAAAGTGAATTATCATATCCTGTATATTAATTCACTAATGTCATTAGATATGATGGGGATAGAAGTCTTTGTTAACATTCAAGTGTTGGTGCATATAGATGGACAGATCTGACTTCTTGTTATGAGCACAAATCATATGCTAAAGGTCAATTGGCTGGTTGTATTTGCTCTTGTGTTTGTGCTTTGAGAAAACTAAATCTGCCCATGTAGTGACTTAGTGGTTCACAAAAAATATCCCTGTATTCTATAAACATGTATGTCTGTGTATATTTAATATCTCTCACACCTTTTTCCTCATAACAAAGTATAAAGTATGTTCTGGAAAAAACTTCACCCTGGCCAATAGCCACAACAGCCCTCACATCAGGCATGGTTGGTCCATGGCCAGAATATAAATACATTTAGTGTTTGGTTCTCCTTCTCTAGCTCCTGAGGTTTTGGTGTAGAAACAATTATTGTGCATAGTAATGTAGTATCCAAAAAGAAAGGCTCATACCGTGCTGATTTCATGTGTTGTCCAGTTTATCTGATACTGATGGTAAAAAGGTTCAGACACTGTGGCATTGCTTGTAAACTGATGGTGGCACATTGACACACATACCAGATCGAAATGAAGTCCGATGGTCCAGCTAAATTCCAGTGGCTCTGTTTAATGATTGAGACTTTTTTTCTTTTTTTTAAACCTTACTTCCCTTTCTGCACCCCAGGTGGTGGCCAATGGACCTATTTCTGCTCGCTATATATATAAAATTATTACCAGATAGCAGGTACAAGTCAGTGGGATGCTTAGGTGTCTTAACACACTCCATATAAATGCATGAATGGTGCCATCAATTTACCTCTAGAAATATACACCCACTCCATAACATAACCTTAGTATTTGTCTTTATTGGCAAACTGTGTGCTGTTTTATCATTAAAAAAATCGAACATGTTTTATTTTGAGAGATTGCCCACTGCTTGGCTAGTACTAGTTTTATACATTCTGTCCAATGCATTTCACAAAGACTTCCCTTTTAACCTGTTTAATGACCGTGTTCTGTTTGTCATCTCAACAGACCAGATCAATGGTTGCATTATGTTAGTTAACCTCCTAACTTTGTTCATTTCATTACTAATCATGATGGATTTACTTGTCCAAGGTGCTCTATTCAGATTGTAGTTTATCAGAGATTTGGTAAAGGCAAGCAGTATTTATACAAAAAAGCACCCAAAGCTCAAGAAAAATAGTATAAATGTTTTGATTTACTATTTTTCAAACAATACTGTCACATAAGCAAGATAACATAAATCTTTTGCATATGAAATGTGGGCACATATTATGTTTTGTGTTGTTATATTCATGAGCTTCAGAGTTGTCAAGTTGCACATGTAACCATTGTCAGTCTGTTTAAAGATCAAATTTTATGTGAGTTTAAAATACACCTTGCTCCTGGTTGTGATATTCATCTGATTTATTATGAGATTTGCATGTACTGTTGTGGATCTCCTGAGAATGGTTTACATATTAGATGCAGAGGTGTTGTCTCTCTCACAAAGCCCAGTCATAGAGATTGTGTGAAGGAGGGGAATCCCTTATTTACTCTGCAGATTACCTGCACATCACCCATGAATGTGTCCAACCTGCAAAACCTAAATCTTCACATGTGCTCCTCCTCAGGGCTGTAATTTAGCATAGTTCCTCTTGCTCCTTGTTTGTAGCACAATTTAGGGGGTATAGGTGAAATTGGCCAACTTGTCAGATAATGTGGCTGGGTAAATGGTGCTTGCTGGGTGTTTTCAGAATGCTTTCTTAGTAAGCATCAGATGAAAATTGCTGCCTCCACATTTATATGGCTGTAAAATTACGAAACATGGTGTCAAACACAGATTGCTCATTCACATTGATAACAATGAAATGCCTTGTATGTTGGGTGCTTTCAATCTATATACAAAATATATAATTTGTATATTAAAATTAATGGCGATTTGCTTAGATTCGTATACGCCAATAAAGGAAGATATCGGACACAATCCTAGCTCTGTAATTATATACATAGAAATGTTTTAAGATGCACATGGTTTAAGTGTGACCTGAGTTTGACCTGACATCGGAATACCATGAGCAAATCCATTAATGTGCTAGCAAAGATCTTTCCGATATGAAGTGACCAAGAGTTGAGCTTATCACTGTGCTTCTTCTTAGATCCAACAAATCTGTCATTACACTTCATCTATAGAATGGAAAATTGAAATAGTGTACTAGTAGCAAATACCATTGGTGACAAAAACTTTAAAAAACAAACCAAACAAGTAATCTTTAATGAAAGTGAGAAGGTCACACAATATTACACAGTTTCTGAATGTGAAACAAATTATTCCTGTGTTTCTGGCTTTTGTTTGAGCAGTTGAGGATATAAAAGTTCTTACACCCATCAGAGAACAAACCTATGCAGGCGTAAACTTTGGTGTGGTCATCGTCATCACATGACCATGGTAGACCTCCCCATACCCCAAATTTTCACAGGGAGAAGGTCAATACCAAGTCCATTTTTTTCTCTTGTTAATCACTGTTAGTCTTTCCTAAAAAGAGGCTGGCTGTGTTTTCTCAGCCATTGTCCATAGACCCAAGGTCCAATGTTTAATGTGTAGATTTGTGGTACAATCATTTACCATAATGAGTTATCTGTGGCAGTGTATAATGCATGATCCAACCTCTGAATCAAGCCTGTAGTGTAAATCGTTAAACAAGGGTTAAGGGGTTTTATCTGTTATATTTATCATGTGAGCCTTTCATGCCTTTAATAAACTTTAGCTTGGGTTTAGTAAGTAAATTTGGTTCCTTTAGTATTGTGTCTGCATTGGGTTTCCACCGCAGCCCCCTCCACAGCTTCATATGTACCAGTTGTACTGTCGTGGAGTCCTCTATGTTGAATTCATGATATATGACGCAGCATCCCACAGCGCAGTAAGAAAGCAGCACAGAAAATTCAAAAGCAATCATATTATATGCAAAGTCCAGCAGTGAGCTCATTCTAGAAAACCCTGTGCATATTAAATATGCCTTCCTGTGAAAAGGTGCTCTTGTTACACCAGTATTGGAGCACTGGCTAACAGCCCTGGGTTCAGGAACCGACGAATTAGAATGGAAAAGACAACAAAGCATGTGTGAATCACCTGATAATTACATGTCTGGCTGTCCCAGTACTCATTGTGCCTTCTGTGCTGTCAGTGGAGACTTCTCATGTGTTTCATAAAATAAATGATGCACTAGGTCAGACGGTGAGTAAGCCCATGTGCCTGTCTGCTCAATACCTTCTGTCCAGCAGTGCAATCCATGACGGTGTCCATAGCAATGTCTGCTCTTTATGATGCAAGGTGGAAGGTAGCTCACAGGAAATAACATATATGTGCCTCACATTCTGCTGCACAACACGCTTACACTCAACCACAGGGAATATCGTTTACATTTACATCTTTATAAATGAGAATCACTTGATGTCCCAAAATCACATTTTTATCACCGGAGCCTTTAGAAACACAGTCTTTGTTGCTCGTTCTCCAGTGGCTCTGCCTAGCGCCATTGAACCCGCTTTCAGTGAGCGGAGTCTGCCCCGGACACATCTTGTAACTGGGAGAATTCTGCAGAGAATGGCGTTCACTGCAGCACTGGAGACCGCTCATCCTTCATGCCAGGGAGGCAGATGTAAACCACAATGTAAAGATGTATGCTAAAATTTCAATGTATTCTATTGTAGTAGGGGCAGCTTTAAAAAAAAAATCCCCAACAAAATTTAATTAGTACAGTTTATTGTGAACAAAAAAAATTCATTAAAATTGTTTTTCTCAACATGTCTATATGTAACATTGTTAGCTACATGTTTACTAACAGGAATATTACTAACACTTTTCAAACACTTAATAAGCCTTTTATACTTAAAGTTTTGTGTTTGGATGATGTCTCTGTTTTGTTCTTACATTTATATGTTCATGGTGAATTAGCATCTAAAAATAAACAATATCAAAAAATAAACCCTCATAGCATATATTTTCTAAACTGGTTTTAGATATGGTATGGAAGTGTCAAAGTTTTTATGGATGTGTCTTTGTTGGGTGGATTCATCAGTTTTTCTGGTGGAGACCCCGGTCCTAGTGGAAGCCTAATTCCATGTGAGAAATGGAAGCATGTCTATGGGAGAATGTCTCCTTCTTTTAGAGGGGTTTGCTCCCTCTTCCTATTGGGACACAATTAGCAAAAAAAAATATGTAATATTGTACACTATGGCAGAACCATGGGCCTTGGAAGCAGAGGTAAATTCCACATTTACCTCTGCTTCCAAGGCCCATGGTTTTGCCATAGTGTACAATTGCACATTATGGGACACTTGGTTACCAAAGTTGCTCCGCCCACATCTCCAGCTCTTTAACCCAGGTCACAAAACACAATGTCCCTTGTTGATTTGTTGTTGCCACTGATATCTTCTGTTGGTCTTCTTCGGGTTTGCAGTAATGGGTTGTCATCATTGGTCACGTTGGGATGTCATCTGCACATGTGCACAGGATCTAATCATTCTGGCATGCAAATGTGCAAATGTACTGCACACTGAGCTGTGCATGCATAAAAAAAAAACACAGGCAGATAGAAAGTTTGACAAAAGAGATTTCATTGTCTCTTTCATCATAAAAAGCCTGCATGTCAGCATTTTTGTGCAGCTGAGTTTTATTGCTTTTCCTCAGTAGCTAGCATTATTTTAGATTTGCTTCAGTTTAGTAACTGTCATCAGATACATTTGTTAATAGGGAGGGACTTCTAGCAAGCTGGAGACAAAGTATTAATCATTTCTCACAGCAAGTAGCATTTGTACTGTTGTTCTGTTTGCTTTGTGCCCAAAATATTTATAATATACTCATAAGCGGTAGCCTTGCACAATTGCAGGGTGTTCTGTAGATTTGGATGTCAAAGCCATGGGAAGTGGCGCTTTTTACTTTTCTAATGTGTACTAAGGGTGTCATTGTTTTAATATTGCAGAGGGAAAATTCATAAACTAAATATATACCCAGCAGGTTTCTGGCACAGATATTCCTATAAATAAATGTTGTGTTTAAAGTATTCCCTTGGTTTTTGTAACTGTAAATTGGATAGGCAGACATTATATTGGATAAAAAAAAAATGTTTGAGGAGACTATCTTAGAGATTTCTAGAAATCTACGTTTTATCATCAAAACTTTAAACTGTATTAGGTGAACTAGATTTGTTGTTTTCTTTCATATTTTATTCTTCAGTGCAATAAGTGTTTCCTGGTTTTATCTCTCTATGCTCAGTACCTTCTTTGTGGCACTTTTTGTTGCTATATTCAGGTTTGCATGAAGAAGTTGGCAGAAAATAATTATACTTTGCCAAACACATTCACGTTCAATTTAAAGCAACCCCAAAAATGTACAAGAAGAATACTTGTGCATTCAGTGAATGGATACATGAATCTTTACTTTTTATTGGTACGGTTACCAATATCTGACACTTTTCAGTATGCTGATGCCACCAGCAGTGCGTTATGCTTCCACTTCATCACTATGCTTTAATAAAACATAATGGGTTACATCTGCAAAAAAAATATAAAAAAACAATTATTGGAAATGTATACTTATATATAATCTGATTATACAGATTACTCCAACAACTCTTATTAGATATCAAGAATATTAATGCAGAGAAAACTTGGCTGCCTACAAATGTTTTAAACAAATTTATAATCCACAAATGAGGAACTTGTTAGTTCTAGTAAACACCTTTGTAGAAAGGCATCTGAATATTTGCTTGATTATCTGTGATATTCTGAATTTAGAAGGTAGAGCAAGTATTGGTTAATATATATATATATAAAAGCACCTTTGACTTGTCACGTTATTATGAGCTTGTAAAATAAAGAATTTTCAGCTCATCCTTTAGCTAATGAATGTACCAAGAGCTGAATCCTTAGGTGTGACTGGATGTGTAATACTGCTATTTGAAGGTCGCTGTGTACCTAGATTACAAGTCTGAGATCTGTGCTCCTTCTAGCTCCAGCCCTTTTCCCTATCTGTCTTTGATCTACAGGTGAGCTGTTTGGTTGTTCCTAACCTGGCATTTCCAGTTTATTTGCCTGCAGCATGTAAGCAATTTATATTCCCATGCCAATTAAGTAGTGTTCATTAAGCTGGGTCTATAATTCCATTGGTATTCTGGGTTAAAATTCTAGTTGATTATTAAATTTTAATTTGCAGCATGGTAATTTAGGAAAGAATTTTCACACTTACCTGCCTTTGGGAAGCAATACTGTCAGTAAAGTGAGATCTTGTTGAACTCACCTTCCTACATCTGTAACTTACTGTTCAGGTTAACAAGCTTTTCTTCTCAGAACGCTACATTAGACTCCGTTCACTTAGCTATAGCACATGTGGTCTTTATTTCATCAAATTTATTTTTTAACTCTCAATGCTGAAGTTGATGCCCATTCTCAGTTTGCCCTCAGGGTGATATTATGTATGTAAAATATATTATTCCCTATATTCATTTCCAGCTACACAATCAATATGGTGGGGTTTGCTTTACTCATTGACATGCATAATGCATATTAAAAGATACCCTTATGATAAGTTTTAAAAATTTGGCATTAAGGGAATGTTTTTTGTGCACAAGGAAAATAGTACATGGAATCCAGGGTGTGGACATACCATATTTTACCCCTGCACCCCAGAACCCTTCAAGACCCGTCGGGTATTGCTTTATTCATGTATATACTTTAATCACTGGATGCTGCAGTGGAAACAAAGCTTGCACTGCAAATCATCACTTGGTAAAAGCATTGTGTGGCTTTGGTTTACCTACTGAGCATGTCTGTTACCATGAAATACAGCAAGGTGAGCATGAATCTTACCCATATCTGTGCGTTTCTACAGTAAGATATGTAAAGCATTGCCAGGACACTCAGTTCATTCTAGCAGCAGGGCATTTAAAACATTTCTTCCAATTTTCCCGCATGTAGGGTCACAACCCCAGTTTCTGCATAGCTAGTATAGGACAAAAGACTAAACGGCACTACATAATAATCTGCTTGATTTGTAATCACTTCTCTTTCACTATATCCAAGTAAAATAAAACAAATCAATGTTCTCATACAGTTTAGGAACTAAGATAATTCCAGTGATAATTATATTCAGTACCCATTGGAAAAAGCATGTGCCAATTGCTTGTAGCATTCAGTATAATTTTAGAAAATTGAGTTCAAAATGCTAGGCACAGCAAAGAAAGGTAAATAAATAAATAATGCACAACAAATGTTCCACCGGCAGACAATTGGAAACAAATGGTCTTAGGCTTTGAGATAGGATGTATCTTTCCATCATCTCGAATCGCTAAACATGAAGTAGTTCAGATTCTCATATCATGTGCTTAGGAAATAGGCTGTATGACTAGTCACTAGAATGCCTTATGCAATAATGCAATTAGAAGTTTTATTTAATGTACAATCCACAATAAAAAGAAAAAAAAAAACCCTAAATCTTTATTTGGCATCTCCACATTTTGCTTTCAAACAGCCTTAGTTCTCTTGCACACATTTTTTAAAGAACTCGGCAAGTAGTTTGTTCTAAAAATCCAAGCACTGTGAATTTAGGCTGTTTTAGTTGTCTCTGTCCCCTCATACAGAGCAAAAAGACCATTCTGTGTGTACAATATATCTGTGCATCTCCTTCCTTGTGTGTCTATGTTTATATCCATTTTATTACTCAACTCATTGAAGAGGAAGAAGGCTTTGTAAATAATAGAGAGATGACTCTGGCAAACCTTGTTTGTGCTGTTGTCCCGACTACTTGTACTATGATGTTCTATTTCTGACTTGGCTATGGCAGTTGCACGGTATAAGAGAGAGAATTGGTTTTGTGAGCATATGTTCCCTGTCACTAGCTGAACGCATGTGATTCAGAGCCACAGATCTGCAGCCCCCTTTCTCTCCTCCCATAGGACTGCTGTGCTTACTGAGGGCTAGGAGATATCTAGAGGAGCCTGAAAAGGTCATTTTGACTTTGAAGCAATTTAACTAGTGTCACATTGTGTTACTTTAGTGACTTGGTCCTTTTATATAAGCATATGTTTCCCCTGTTAAGAACTGCACATTCTAAGCTTTAATGAGAAAAATGGGCACAATAAACCTCCATATGTTTCTTTACCTTCATCTGCGGCACAAAGTCACACTGTGTAGGTGAAGTCTGATGCAGGCAATTTCCATAATAAGGTCGTTTTGACCTACAATGTAATACTGATTCACACAAAGCTTTTTTAAAAAACACAAATCCAGCATTCTGGATGTGGATAATAAGTCCTAATGAATATGGGGAGCCGCAAACCCCAAGAAAATTCACTCTAGTCATCAGCAGCTTTGGATTTTGGTACTTTTCTTGTGATGCATGTAGTGGAAACCTAGGGTGCTCTGCTTTGCTGCTTTGTATTAGGTTTACATTCTGGCAAAAATTACATATTTTAGGTGCTTTACTGGGAACACGTCTTACCCCCTCATTTAGATATGTGGTTGGTTATATCCCTCTCCCTGGGGTTATAATTACACTGATACCATTGTTTGCAGCCACCTTACATTGTCTGCAATGATCTTCAGCTACATGGTAAAAAAAAAAAATAAAATAAAAAACACAATTATGGTCAGGAGAGGGGAGGGGGCAAAACTTACTAACCCAAATGTACCACATACGAAATGTGCATGTTGGGACTTTAAAGGTACATAGCAAGATTAGATGCAAATTACTGTAAAAAGATATATTTTACTACTCCATCTAATAACATGTTTAAAAGAAGGTGCTAATTTAGGCACAGCAACAAAAAACAACCAAAACACAATCCATAAGGATCTATATGGTGGATGCAGGTGGCAGTAAATCCTCTGGTCCATAAATCTGCTGAGAATGCACACTGAGCTGCTGTTTCACACCTATGCATTGCGGCAGCACGCATGTTACCATAATGCACCATGCATGTGTTAGTGCATTGTGGTGCCATTTACTTCCCTGCTTAACAACGCTCTGTAATACACAGTAACACAGAAGTTGACCACAGCTGCTATGTGATATTTACCTTTTTTCTTCCCTGGCTTCTACATAAAAAGGTTATGTAGAGAGGTAAGGGGAGATGTGGATTTGCTGGGCCATCACAGACCGTAATTAAACACTCCAGGAAATGGATGTGATTGTTGTTATCCTATTTATTTAAAAAAAAATTTAATCCTTAAGAGATCATCAGTTCTTTCATGTGTTCATTTTCAGACGGAACATATACAGACCCTGGAGTTGCCTGCTTGGTACCCCTTAATCAAACGAGAAGACGATGGCACCAGTCGAGCACATGTGCTGCACATTAAACGTTCACTGGTAGCAATGCACGTTGCATGCAAAGATATTCTTTGTCTTTCCCTTCAGCCATCCCTATTCTGCTTCCAGAAGCTTCCATGAGGATTCTTTTTTTTTTTTTTTTTTTTTATTGAATCCAATCATGTATAATCGAAGACAGCTAAAAATGTAAAAAGAACAACTGGATGCATTTTGTAGTCCTTTTTTTTTTTTTTAATTATTTTATGTTTATTAGTACAGCCTGTTTTCTGGCACCCTAATATCTTTCTATATTATACTGTAGCATTACAATCTGCAGGCTACCCACAGCGATATTGCATTGACACCGACATTTACGCTCAAAATGTTTTGTGCTTGTGGGAAGCTGTAGGTAAATGGCATTACCCAGAATCCCATTCTCTAGATCCAGACAGGCATATTTGCCTAATTTGCCTGGGGAGTATTTTAAAAATGTTCATACTTTGCTTTTTGTTTCATGGAGGTCAGCAGGCCTGCATTTGTTTTTTTCTAAATAATAAAGCCCGTAGTTACACAACACATGCCTAAAATTGTAAGGTACGTGTCAAATGTCTGAGCTTTCTTAATACATTGATATGTGGGATAACACCTCTCACTTTGTAACTGCTGCGCTTGCTATAATTTAATAGCTCCTCTACGCACACACTGTCATATATTTAGATCTTGCATTAAAATGCATTAGGGA
This sequence comes from Pyxicephalus adspersus, assembly GCF_032062135.1. Lineage (NCBI taxonomy): Eukaryota > Metazoa > Chordata > Amphibia > Anura > Pyxicephalidae > Pyxicephalus > Pyxicephalus adspersus. Next base: position 48,483,081 of record NC_092861.1, read on the forward strand.
AAATGAGCAATACCTGTCATAACTGATAGAGAAGTTGCAGGTCCATTACTGTCTTGATGTCGGTCTTCTTTTGCATGGTATGCCTTATTAAACCGGTGCTGATTTAGGAGCATGGCACGTCCTAGAGGCTTTTATATGTGATTCTTATTTTTTTAATTCTCTTACAATGATGTCACAAACCTTTCTATTCAGAAAGAGTAAGAGTAATTTATATATGTAAATAATTGCATTGACACATTTCTGCTTGTCAAGATCAGTAGAGTTCTCTGATGCGTGAAAAGCAGGAGTGGCTGATGGGCCTCAGGATAGCAGCTATACTATCACTATGCTCCCAGCTTAGTCCTCCTCCAGCCTCAGGGACCTACATACAGCTTCCCCCCCAGTTATCACTGCCATTCTGCCACCGGTCTAAACACTTCCTTTCTAATAGACGGTGTTAACAAGAGGATAACTATTAAAATGTGGCTGCCGATTAATGAAGCGGTTAGCTTAACTCCTGTTGTGCAGGAATTGTCGAGATCTACCCATGTTCAGTATTTCTTGGTAAATTTCTGTCACCTATGTTGTAGTAATTAGCTTGAAGTAAACCCGCACAAAATATTGTGGTAGCTATTGACTTTTCCTTTGAGAAATCCTAATAGCATGGTTGTACCTTACTGTAAATCTAAACCAGAATAGTAAAGCATTTATTGTGCTAATATTTCTCTCCCCCCCCCCCAAACCCCCTTTCTCTATTTTATCTGTTCTTCTTTGTGTTCCAATTAATAAAAGGGATGTGCCAGGGACGGTTCAGCTGTGGAGGAAAGGGCTATAAGTCCAAAATTTGGAAAGTAAGGCAGGCTGTATCTGACTCCATATACTTTCCAATACACACGCTGCCTGGGATAACCTGTTACATGAGCCACTAATTTTCACAAAAAAGGAAAACACATTTTTTGTCAAATAAAAAATAAAGATACGCTGACTGTTAAAGATAGTCAATGCTTTAGCAAACTAACATTAGATCTGCAATTTGATCCTGTTTGATGGTGACCTATAATTTTGTGGTTATTGCAACTTGGCGTAGTTAGTAGCATCGCACCAAATCTCTGTTTAGCCATCTGTAGTGGGGCACTCTTTCCGCTGGCCATAAATGTAAGGTGTATTGTTTTCATTGGTCACCTGGGATTTTAAAAGGGTTTCCCCCTGAGAATTATTACCCAGGGTAAAAAAGGTTGAGAATGGCTCATCCAAAGGGAGACAGCCAGTTGATAGGTGGAGTGACAGAAATGAGCTAATCGGTGTGCTGCTTCTACTTTCACTTTTACAATAAAAGGATGTGGTTGTGGAAGAGACAAGTAAGCAAATGAAAAACTGAAGCAAGAAAAGTGAAATGTCTCCCCTGGCTAGACAGGGCTGTGCTGTGGGACAGAACTGTTTACTGCTAAATCTTAGGACTGGATAGTCAGAAATAGAAAGTGTTTGGCAGGTAAAACGGCTTTCATATATGCATTTCATGACTATTTAGCTGTTTAGCTTTAACACAGCATTATGCCTATAGCTAACCTTAGGGTGCCCATTAAATAATCCTTTTTTTCCCCTAAAGCTAATTTATGAGAGCAAAAAAAAAAATAAAACAACCCAACATGAACAATCTACATAAGTATCCAATATAAATAATCAAACTACTAGTGTTACTGTGTTTTGCCCCTCCTTTCATCTTCCATATTTTCCTTTATCCAAACCTTGTTCTTTCTTTGCCTCAGTCAGCATCTGCTTCCCCCCTATTGTTTCCTTTCCTTGGTAAATGACTAGAAAGCTTCCACATTTGACCACCTGAAGTGATACAAATGCCTTGGATAAAAATGTACCTATAATGGATTGAATGAAATTTAAATGTGATTACATGTTTAAAAGGCATATGAATACTCTTCTCTGCATTCAAACCTTACACAGCTAAGGAACATGATTTCTATTTGTTTGGCCATGTCAAGGGAAGAAACAGACTGTTTACCTGTATTGTAACAACAGGTGGCTGCATTTTAAGTCATATTGTGTGTTTTTAGTATATTGTTTTGTATGTGAAACAGGGCTGTTATATTTGAGAGACAGCAGTGATTGAAGTAGCCACCTGTCTGCTGCATGTGTCTGAAAGTCCACATAAATGGTTTTGTCAAAATTTTAAAATTGATTACTTTCTTACACATTGGGCCTGATTTATCAAAGCTCCCAAAGACTGGAGTACATAGACTATTATGGGAGAACCTATGTGATCCAAAAAAAACAGATTTCATTAAATGGTTTGCTAATATTTGGCAAACGTTATCAATCCTTGACCAAATTTATTTCAAGTTTGCAGCATCACCCAGGTTCTCCCATGTTAGTCTATCTTCTCCAGTCTTGGAAAGCTTTATTAAATGAAGCCCTTGCTGTATCTGCTATATTTAAAGTGATTGTGAAAATTTAGCTAAATGTAAATTTTGAAATTGTGCAACAGGGTGTTTATTTAATAAAGGTGACAAATGAGTGCAGGTAAAAATGAAAGTACAAAGACAAATCAATCATTTTTGTTGAACAAAACATTCAGGTTAGATTTTTATAATGGTTTCTTAATTTTTCTGTATACATAACTAGAATTTGCAAGTGTTGACATATTTAAGAATTGTTGTAATTGTGCTGTACCCGGGGTACAGCTGTAGTGTAACACCCCCACCAGTAGTGCTGCCACCAAGGTTCCCATCTTCTGGTAGATTCCTCATCACCATGTAAGCTTGTCAAACCGCAGGGAGGCTGAATAACCATCAATGTCAAAGTTCCATCCCTTCCTGCAAGCTAAAGATGTACTCACAAAATATGCTGTGTATTGAATGCTGCTGGCTACTGATTTGTTTGGACAGTTATAGGGTGAAAGTTTTTTTCTTTTTTTGTTTCATTGCAGAAAAAGTTTTCATTTTTTTAGCTATATATCCACATGAAGAGCATCACAAATTTCATCGTAATAATGAACACCATGCAAAGCTATACTATAGTACTGGTATACACATTTAGCATGATGTATTCCATAGTGTTTCATTAAATTGTAAGTCAAAAAGCAGTCCACTGCATACACAGTTTTGCAAGAAAATTTTTTTTTTTCTGAAATATTGAAAGAAAACCATCTTTGTGCTTAGAAAATATTTTATGAGTTTTTGATCGCATGTTGCTACATTTTAGGTAGTAAGCTGGCTTTGACAAAACACACATAAGGGAAGGGATGTAAAACGTACCAAACGTACTGTGTGTGTGAAAATATTTATTTAAAAAATATATTCTCAAGGTAGGCATTCAGATATTGGTACCCACGTGCACATTTCACAGCTAAGGCTTTTGTATTTTTGCAAATGGTAAAAAATATGCACATTGCAAGGGTAATCTGCCCTTGCCATTGATTCTCATGTAGTACAATAAAAATGTTTTAAATAATGCATTTTTTATTTCTCTTTCTACGCAGTTACTATCTATACATGTACGATAAAGTGGTGGCCCCCAATGTGTCCCTCTCTGCGACATTGTCACAAAACAAGGACTCCAAGCTTGCGAGAAGAGAGATTGAAACAAGTAAGCAATCTGTGGCAGAGTCAGAGATTCAGGCCCGAAGCACCAAACATAAATCTGTTACCTCATACCCTGACCTCTCCATGGAGGAGCAGGAGAGACTAGATAAGAAATATCATACAGAAAGCAGTAATAGACAGCGTAAGTAAAACATGTGAACCTTTCCTCATTGCTGGGACCAAAGCAAAATGTCCTGATAAACTGCTTACTTTCCTGTTGATATGTGGAATTCTCTTTCTAATTGCGTTGTTGTCCTCGGGGATGTGAGAAAACATTGATAAGATGTTAAATCTGCTGTACAGCTGTCCCAGAGACACTAACACAATGGAGGAATTACTATAGTGCTCTTTTATTGAATATCTTATGCTAGCCATTCACTGGTCAATATTTCTGAAGATTTGATGTTAGATTCTATATAAACATTGAATGTAATGCAAATCTATTAGAAAATAGGGCATTCTCAATAGATGTTTGATCGATATATGGGGGCTGATTTATTAAAGCTCTCCAAGGCTGCAGAGGATACACTTTCATCAGTGACACTGGGTGATTCACCAAACCTAGAATGGAGTTCTTCAAAGTCATTTGCTATTTGTTAGCAAATGTTTTCAGTCCATAATCAGATCCGCTCCAGGTTTGCTGGATCACCCAGCTTCACTGATAAAAGTGTATCCTCTCCAGCCTTGGAGAGCTTTCATTAATCAGGCCAATGGATTTAGTGTTGATCTGGGCTTCCCATTCTTTGCACGAGCCCACTTCCCTTGTTTTTCCACTAATGTACTCCGTGGGAGGAATGCTCACTACTAATGGTGATCATAGTAGGGGGAATGGTATAGTAATGGCCTGGTCGTAGACTTTTGATCCACTATACATGTCCTTGCCTCTTCTTATAAAATATAAGTAATGTGTTTGTCAGAAGACTGGGAAAGCTGTCTGCGATGGGCAGAGCACATACCGTATTATTCGGACCATAAGACGCACCTGACCATAAGACACACACAGGTTTTAGAGGAGGAAAACAAGAAAAAAAATATTCTGAACTAAGTTGTATAGGAAATAATAATATTTAAGGAGAGAGAGATTGCACATAGCATATTGCACTACAAGACTATAGTGACAGGAAAGCTATAGCTCACCTGTCATAAGTGAATAACATCCTGCACAAGAAAAAGAACTGCTAACCAGGACTGCTCACCTCACACTGCCCTCCTCCCGCTCTCTCTGCCTCCCTCCCCACTCCCCAAAGTTACAGGAGCCTTCTCCCTCAGACACACATCCCAAGCTTCTCTATAGACCTGAGCTGCTGATAAACACAGGGAGGGGGAAGGCAGGGTTCTGAGACTGATAGGATAAGGTAGGGGTGGACAGCTTTATGTTTTTTTGTAATCGGGGCAGGGGAGGCTGCAGAACAGAAGGGGCCATGCGGCAGGGGGATGCCAGGCTAGATGGAACTGCAGTCGCCTGCTGAGACCCCCCTTGGAAGCGAGGAAGGGTATTCAGACCATAAGATGCACCC
>NC_092861.1:48488195-48574837 GCF_032062135.1 Pyxicephalus adspersus
GAGCTAAAAAAAAGTGTGTCTTATGGTCAGTACTTCCCACCTTTCTGAAATGGTAAAAGGACACATTTTGGCCTAAAATGTTTAGGCAAGGCACACCTTACTATGGCCCCAACTACATATGACGAATTAATGAGCACAAAATTATATTTTAGAAGGAATGTATTTTTTCAGTTTTTTTTTTTAAATATGCATACACAAGAGATCAGTTTTTGTTAATCTTTTTAGGGTTCCTAATGGTTTTTAATTAAATTAAAGCTTTATTTTTCATTAATTCAGCATTCAGCAAATGTTACATGTGACTATTACGCTGCAGTTCAAAAGACATCACACATTGACTGCATTGCTTAGTGCACTCTTTAATCTACCAGACCTTGTGCAATACACTCTTATTCTTAATGGAACCCCTTCTTCTTAGCACACAAGTGCAATGTGGTTTGCTGCAGAAAATGCTTCATACACTATCTTTGGTCTACCGTGGTGTATTCAACATCCTATCCAATTGAATGGATCGCCCTAATGTAACGCTTGTTAATGAGTGTTCACTTAGCAGACCACAGTGGACTCGGTTGGTGTAAACAGGCCTTACAAGTCTGTCTGAAGACAGCTGCAATAAAGAGTATGGCTGCTAGTCAGCTGTGCCAGCTTACAGTGCCATTGCACCTGAGAGAATGGCCATCTAATATGGGATTTGTCACGAGTCTGTTTATTTAATGAGACATAACAATTTCAACACAAGGGCTCGGCTTCTGGAAGAAAACATAATTTAGCGATATTTTTTATTTACTTGCAAAACAAACAAAAAAACATTTTTAACATTGCAAAACTTTTTATCCCTTACCAAAACTCTGGAAAATGTGTACATTGCCTTTAGATGTTCCTTAAGATCTAACCGTGATTAAAAATGTACAATTGTATATATATCCGTGGGAAACACTTTTAGATCAGGATGAATGCTCCATTACTTCTATGTGCAGTGTATTTAGAAATGGGCTAAAATGGTCTTTTGCTGTATCTGTCAAGTGATGTGCCTGCTAACAGCCGGGGTTAGTGCTGATCTGGGAACAATGAAAAGGTTTAGCAGTGTTAAGTCATAGGAGAGGTATTGTGAGTTCTCTGGCAGCAAAAATAATGATTACAAAATCCCAGGCTCTCAGATGATAAACATAATGATGAAATACATTGTCCTGAAACACAAATGCTGTTTGAACAATTAGCAGAGATTATGTGAAATGGCTCAGTATAAGATGCCTTCTGTTTTTAGTGCCTTGTCCTAGTCTCACAGCCCTGCCTATAATATTGCTTTCCTCCGGTACCTTTCGCTATAGTAAAAGATAAACTACATGTTTCCTAGTCTGTGGTCATTTTATGATCCTAGGCATATGGCTGAAAAAGATTTATTAAACAATCACCGGTTATAAAAGTTGAAGAGAATGTATTGCTCCCAACACCTCTCCTTTAATACCTATCCAATATCCCCTTCTCAAGCACACTCTGTGTTCAGCCTTGATTCTAAACCATTACAAGATTATAAAAATGTTATTTAGAAGTGTTCGTTTCATATGTGATAGTTTATTTTGCAATTTTTGTCCATCGTATTCATTTAAACCCTGGACCCTCATAAAACACTTAAGGTGTATAACTTCAACCAAATATTTTATAGATATATTAAAGGGCTTTCTATTCAGACAGCTTTATTCAACAGGCCTACTCTATATATTCACTATTTGTATATGTGTGCGGTCCTATACTTTCTCCTATATTAAGATCCAGCTTCTTTCCTGCTACAGAGACAGTTTCTGGAGATATAGATGAGACACCCTGCAAGGACAAACTGGTTGAGGATGACAAGGGTCATATCATGGAAGAAGTAGTAAAAACCTTTCTCAAGCAGCAAGAAAAATTAAATTACATTTTACAGAAGAAAGAACAAATCCAGATGGTAAGAACACTTGGGTATGAATGCATAGGTATTTACCTGGAGCGTTACGTTCTTGCTTTGTGTGGAAGTTTGGTTAACTGTTTTTGATCTTAAAACCCAAAGTCAGCTTAGATGTTTTTGCAGTCATTACAGATATGCCTTACCTGAAATACATAATTCACTGACACTCTGTTCTATCAAAATGTTGTATGCTACAGATAAATTATTATGGTATTGTACTTGTTGGTAGTATGCCCACAGTCTGGCTACAGGTTCTTTTGAAGGTATTTTGGGACTCTTATTAAAAGAATCGGCCACTGTTGGTCGCCTTAAAGTATGTTTCTGGTTCCCCCTATTGTAAAGCTGAAAAATTCCAATTCCCCAGGTGGAGTTGTAGAAGGGCAGGTAATGGATCATGATAAGCCTTACTAGATTTGAAAAAAAAACTTTGTATTGACATCAGAAGATGTTGCCAAACTGCTAAAATAAATCAAGCATCCTTTAATTTAAATATTTGCTCAGGACAGGCAAAAATTGGGGTTTTCACCTTCACTGTTTTGATGGATATCTTTATTGCAGGAGGTTGAAATGCTGAGCAACACAAAAGCTATGAAAGAACTGACGACCGAGCAGCAGAACTTACAGAAGGAGTTTGAGTGCTTGCAGACTGAACATATGCAAAAAATGGAGGAATTGTATAACGAGCAACGGGACTTGGAGGAAAAGCTGAAACAAGTGAAGAAACAGAAATGCTTGTGTGATTCTAATTCCGAGAGGGATAAGGAAACGCAATATGCAAACCAGGTGAGAGTGGAGGAAAGGAAATGTAATTTTGTGTCATGATGTTCAAGATTATGCATTGGAACTTTAGGAGCCACATTCACAAAGCAGACACATGACATGGCCTTCCCATGGCCGTACAACAGCTGTAGAAAAAAATACATATTTTCCTCTGCATCTTTAAGCCAGAGAGAACTTCAAAGTACACCACATGCTGCATACCTCAGGCAGCATTTTATGAAATGGGCAGCATGTGGAGTAAACACTTTGGTGTCCAACACATAGCTGTTTCTGCTCACAACTATAAATAGACTCTTTGTGTTGTGAGTAGAAAATACATTAAAAGGTCATTCCATTCAGAAATATTGTTTCAAAGAAAGTTGGGTGAGTTATAATGGAAATAAATAGGAGGAGTAATTTCCGGTATTACTCTGATTTTTTTTGTGCCCTTGGTTCCTCCTAAGTGAAAACCTTACTGCGACCCCCCCCAAGAGCATTTTAGGGTTGGGACACAGTGTTGGGTATACAAAAAGCTAGAACAGTGTGCACCTATGGCAAGTACTGTATTTTTTTTAACAGGGAAATTGTAGAGCAGACATGCCACAGATTTTGGGGTCAGGTTAGGCACATAGCTTGAATGCAAGTTGGTCTGGCTTTGAACTACTTCTGCACAGTATAGAAACTCATCGTGAACTCGAGTAATTTCATGTTTGTAGCCTAGTCAGATGTTCTCTTTAGTTTCTACCTTTTCTCCTATCCACTACCCTTTCTGCTGAAGTGTACAAACACAGCATCATAGCCCTTAGCTTTTTCATTTATTTATTTCTTTTTTTTAGCAGTGTATCTTCACTTCAGTTTCTGGACATCCATGTAGTATTTTGTACTGCCACAACCAGATATGAAGGAGAATGAGTACTGGTTTGCTTTAATGCGATTTTACAATGCTTGTGATTTTTGTTGGTCTTGTACTGGAAACTTTGTGTGCTTATTACACTTTCTGAACAGCTGACACTGTGTGAAACTGTAATCTCTGGAGTGTTAATGCAGAGTTTGACTCAGTGCAACCGCTTAGAGATCAGATGTAAATTAAACAGAATAAAAACTGAAACAGAGAATAAATATTGTTTCCTGGAAATCTTATAATATGATGTGAACTAAACTAAACCTCAACCTACCTCTACTAGTAGTTGCTTACAATATACAAGGCATATCCCCAAAATATACTACCTTGTCAAATTATAGCTCTGTTTTTAATAACTGGGAAATGTTGAAGATGTAGACCCATTTTGGGATTTAGAATCTTGAACTGGACTACTCCTTTTGCAAAGAATGTATTACTTTGTGTGGTGGGGTAAAGGCACACTAGTTACATACTGTAAAAAAGCAAAGCAAATCTGCAGCCTGGTGCCAAATTAATTTGCCTTGCTTCCCAATATGCTGCTCCAGTTGCCTGAGAATCCTGAACTCCTGGGTATAGATGAAACATGCCGGGTTTTCTTTCCAATCACACAATGCAGTGTTCAATACATCTTACCACATCCAAGCATAGTCACTTGGGTAAAATAACATTGCTAATCTTCAAAAAAAAAAGGAAAAGCAATACTGAGGGTAGAGATTTTGTAGAGATGCAGCATCACATAAAAGAGGCATGCAGGCTCTCTAGTGGTAATATATGGCACTGCAGAGAGTCACAGATTTTTCAAGTTGCCCAAACATGTACATACAAACTTTTCCAGCTGCCATAAATCCTGATTGCCCACATACCTGTGCTTTTCTTTGTACTTTATCTAACCTAATTATGCTAGCTTGATGTGCTTGCCTTATATCTATATTATAAGTATAACTTTTTTTTTTAAATAAGGAAACTGGTAAGCTGATAACTAACCCTTCACCAAAAACATATTAAAGAGTAATGTCTCTTCTGCCTCTTGCTGAAACTGTAAGCTAGAAATGTTTTATGGTGGCTTACAATAACATTTTGTACCTTTTTTAGCTTTTGGAATTGCGACAAAGACTGGACCAGGCTGAAGCTGATCGGAGGGAACTGCAGGATGAGCTGCGTAGAGAACGAGAAGCCAGGGAAAAGCTCGAACTCATGATAAAAGAGCTAAAGCTTCAGATATTGAAATCAGCAAAGACTGGTAATGGGGAGTAGACGCACAGCTTACAGACCAGTCATTATGTTTAAAACAGGGATTATATTTTGACGTGGACTAATATGTAAGCAGGTTTTTGCTGTGTACTATATTAGAGGGGTTACTGCCAATGGGAAATATAAGACATTATAAATATACTTAGTTCCTGACCACCCTAAGGTTGGCATGTTTGCTGATTTGCCGAGTACTTTACAACTTGTTCTATTAGCTAAAGAACCTTTCCTGCATATCGCCCTTTGTAATGTGCAGTAAATGTTTTGCATCACAAGCCTATTTCTGATAATTTTAATGGCTTGTTAGGACTCCGTGTACTTCAAATGGTTCACCACTGGTTTCTGCTCTCCAGAAGAGGCTTAGGATCTCCGTATACTCCAGCACTGCATCCTGTGTGCACTTTCTGTTTCCATATGTGTGGCAGCTACTGGACAGTCCCACTCTTTTGTAGACCAGCCATGACATAATGCTGCTAATAACGTTTTCTTCATGTTTTTAGTACTGTTGTGTCCTTGCATAAGAAGCCCTGAAAATTTTCACTGACCATGTTCAAATTTGTTTTATGTTGTTTTTGATGCATGTACTTCTCCAGCTCGGAAAGCCAAATGGCTTGTAAGCATTATTCATAGTACAATTTACATCTTCCAGTATTTTATACGGTCCGCTAGGAGCGGGCCACACTGACACTATTTTAGTTTGTATACCTAGTAATTCCTCATATGCAGCTCTTGTATTGTAGGGGTTAACAGCTTGTATGCCACACAGGCTGCTTCTTTCATGCATTAAGTTTTTTTTTTTTGTCCTTTTTTTTTTTTTTTAGACAGCTATGGTCCTTTCTACACAGCAATTTCTTTTTACAGATGCTGCTTTTTAAAGCTGAACTCCAGGGACAGCAGTAAATAGACAATTGAAGTGGGAGTTATCTGGTAAAAGGTTAGCAAATGAGTGCAGTTGTTCTTGTAACCTGGTTATCCATGCCACGCAGCCCAACTAGATCCTTGTCCATTTTAGTCTGTGTACTGCTGTTACTGTAGACTGACGGAAAAAAAAAAAAAAAGAAAAATTTGGGTACTTAAACTGTTTGCAATTTATAATACATTTTAATACATATATTTTACTGAAAAAAAAATGCTTTCCCTGTCGCTTTTTTCATTATAGCAGCTTGGAGTTCACCCTTTACAAAAATGTGCTTTTCCACAAAAAAAAAAAGAAAAACTCTCTCCCTTTATCAGTGTGCAGGGATTTTACCACCTAGTGATCATTGGTTTCACAAATCAGCAGCCATACTGTGTGCCATCTTCTATATCAAAGCTTGTCCAATATTACAATGGCACTCTAGGAATGTCATGGTTCAATTGGGAATTTAAATATAAAACATATGGTAGGTGGGGAACCTTTCCTTATAGGCAGAGGAAGAGTTTACCCTTTAAAATGAAAGTCTTTTAGGATGGTATCCTAGGGCTACATGGATGATATTTTAGAAAATCAGCCATCGTACTAAAATCTCATAGGATTACTGTTTTTTTTTTTATTTTTTTTTTTGTAATCACAATAAATGTAATGCGAGCTGCTGTGTAGGATATTTTTAGTATTATGACTGGGCAAAGAGTGTCCCACAATCACACAGTGTTCCCTGTACAAACACTTATTTAGAAGATTTTTGGGTGATTTTTTTCCTCATTCGTGTATACTCCATGAAATTCATTTTTTGAGACCGACCAAGCTTCTATATTCACACAATAGAGTGATTCTTGCACTAAAAGATTTTTCTTTAAGTTTATGAGATTGAATATTGCCCATGTTGCCCTAGGCTTACTCTAATTTACATGAATTCGCTGCCATTTGTCTGATGTGCTGAATGCATCACTTTACATCCATCCCAGTTTGATAGAAGTGCTGTGTATGGGAAGACTGTCTGCAGAACCAGCTCATTGTCACAGCTGCATTGCATTAAGCAATAAATAGGAGTAACATTGACAAAGGTATTTCTGTGAAATTTCTGCATAATTTAGTGAGTAGCCCAATACAAAAAATAGAGAAACAAAAATATATATTTAATTGCAACGACAATAATGTGCCCCAGGTCTCCTGCTTTGAATTTTAAGTAAAAGAAAAAAAGAAATGTATCTATAATTTGACTCCTATTTGAAAATATACAGTAACACTAAAGACAATATTTATGTTTTAAAGACAATATTTGCAAAATTTTAGAAGTAATCGGATGATTATGCAGGGATCTGCACAGTATAATGTTTCAAGAGGCATCTTGGGTATGTAGGGCAAAGTCACACTGGCTCAACAAAGCCCCCCCGCCAACCTGTTACCCACCTTGCTTTTATTTCCTCACTGCATCTTCGTTTTTCACAGTGGGAGACACAACCTGGCACTGCAAGATATCAGGGAGAATGAATAAGACCTCCTCCCCTGTGATTTTGTTTGACTTAACAGCCATTCAATAGGCCTGAGCATTGTTACATGAGGAATTGACATTGCATATCATCAACTTCAGTGATTTCAATGCCTGCTATGTAACAGGAAGGAGAACAAAGTGAGCACAAGGTGAACGTAAAAGGGGTCAAGGGTGCCCTTTACAAAGATGATGTCACTGTGCCAAGGTGACAGTGTCCGTTTAACCAGGTTTCACCTTTTTATACATTGCTTAAACTCACTAAGCACTTATGGATATAAACTGCAGTAGGCATGTCAAAGCACATGGACTAATTGAACTCTTGGGTCTCCTCTGGGTGTTTAGTACCTTGGTATAAATAGCTATTCCACACCGCACCTCTATATAGAACTCAAACTGCTCACATTGTTGACATGGTCTTGTTGGGATCTTGAACTACAAAATGTAAATATAAGTAGCTTCACTTCCAGAAGCTGGACATAGAATATAAAGATTAGAGAAATTCTCCATCTGGGGTAGAAGACTAGATTTCAGATTATATTAAAACCTCTTGTGTAATTTGTATATCTTCTATTCAGGCTGGAGACAAGCTGTCTGTTTTTCCCTGTTAATATGATTATTATATAATAATATGTATATGTAGTTATTTATTATGTTTAACATATAAAGTTATTAAAGAGTAGATAAAATTAGAAAAGTTAAACGTTAAACTGAAGAATAAAATGGGGAAAATTGAAAAATATTGGTAAAACATGTTGTAAAAAATGTTGTAAAATAGCAAAGTTTAAAACCAGTTAAAAAATATATGCATCAACTTGAGGAAAGTTAATCCTTCACTTTTTCACCACTAAAGTTTTTCTGTAGACTGGCAAAGTTCTCTACACGTTTACTGAGTTGGCTTAATATTGTCACAGAGCAAATTCTGCTATTTCCTATGAAAAAAGTACAACGTTACCATTAGAACTTCATTGTGCCTTTAATTTCCTGAAAGTAGCATGTATTCGGCAAGAAATTGCCATTTGTCCATGATTACATCTCTATTACTGTATATCTTTGTAAAACATTCTGGGATAGTCTTACATGTCTAAGCTGCCTTTGGGTTTACCCGTTCTTCAGAGTTCATTTCCCTTTGAAGTAAATGTCTATTGGTTGTTTTTTTTTTATATTGGATAGTGTAGAAAATAGCTAAAACCATTTCTTGTCATCTGTGTCCCACTGGGAAGGCTTAGAGAGCTGATGCCAGAACAAATCTGTCCAAATGATTTGGCGTTAGATTGTTTCCACCACATAAAGAAATATGTATTTTATATATGAAACAGAATTCAAGGGTATTTCCAAAAATTTAGATCTAACCAAATGTAAAGTGTGTTTTTTATGTAACGTGTAAACTTAATTACACCTCTCCAGGTTGTATATGTAAACATAATATATTTACTGCAGGGATTTCAGTAACACCATCCATCATTGCTGGGTTTTGCCTGCTGATGTTCTGTTGGAACTAATCAATACACTTCTGTCACTTAGTACTACTTGGGATAGTCCTGCTGCAAATGAATTATCAGTCTCAGAGGAGCATTGCTAGGACAATGCTAACATGATAAACAAAAATCTACATTTCCAGGGGGATTCTGTACACACTTTACAAAACACCTCAAGTGCTGCCATATTTACCGTAAAGAAAATGAAAATCCAATGACCTTCTCTTCTCCCTCACATGATATTTCATACTTATTGGAATGGAAAATGTGACCTTTTCCCTCATATGTTAAAATTGTATTTTTGTTGACCCCACAGATGAGCAGGGATGGCAGGAAACAGTGACGGTATCAGCAGATAGGTGTCTGTAATATCTGACTTGTTGACCAGGTTACATGGTCCCTGTCAGAGAGACTTAGAGCAGTGGTCCTCAACCTTTTGCACCTTGTGGACCACTAAATTTATGGACCCCGGACCGCACATGCACGGGGAGCCATGTGTCAGTCTAAGGGGAAGAAACTTCCCCCAGAGTGATGTCATGATGCCAGAACCTCCATATTCTACCATCGCAGGTCTAGAGACACAATCAGCCCACTGCCCTGAGGTCCTTCCTGCCATCCATATGGAAGACATGATCTGCAGCTCTGGCGTCTGCGCCCCCCCAAGCGGGGCCCTTCTCCTGACCCCACTGGTGGGTGCACTGGGCAGAGCCGCGGCCCACCTGTCGGACGGCCACTAGTGAGCCGCGGACCAGGGGTTGGGGACCTCTGACTTTATCCTGAGAATAAAGGTAGAGAAGCAGTCAGCAGCCCTGCCTAAACAGTGACTTACCCACTCTGTAAACCTATCTGTACTATGACTTACCCACTCTATATACCTATCTGTTATTCTAATTTTTTAGCAGCAGGATAACTACCAGCATCCTGTTACTGTTTCTATTTTATGGGAGACTGCCACTGGTTTTACTGGAACCTGCAGCATGTTATGAATGTTGCTCTTCAGTAAATGTATATCTTTATGATCATAATGCGTTGCTCCCTCCGTGGTGATGCAGAGATGTCAGTCTGTAGCTGCTTCCATGCTAGCAATCAATATTTGACAACATTTTGGCCAGCAAGGGAGTGACTTCTATTCTGTAAATTAGCTGTTGCGCCCCTGTTAATTTGAAATTGCAAAGGTTTTACCAAGGGCAGAAACCACACGAGTTGAATGCAAAATATTTGATTAAAACAATTCTGTTATTTTTATTTTTTTGGTATTATATATTGATCCCATGAGTGGTGGCACCTAACGTCCAACTGGCTTGGCTAAACATACATTTTTTTCTGTGTCGTAGTTAGTAATATACTGGGTTCATTCACATCACAAGTCATACCCTCAGTGACTGCTGGCCGGGCTTTATCGTACTTATTTCCATGTTTGATGGCTGTCATGTGATGTCACTTCCTGAACTGCAGGGAACAAATTGAAAAGCTGCTATTATAGACTGTTAGAGGATCGTCTGGTGTTCATGACTGCTGACAACCAAAGGTTTACTAAACTCCTAACCTTCCATCCTGTCGCTTCCTAAAAAACACAACACACAATAATATATTTTGTGGAGAGGGCAAGCCCACAGCTTTAAAGATTAAAACCAACATGTTATCTAGCCAAACATTTCCTAAAACAAATACCCATCATTTTGTGCAATACTGCCCGCTTCCATTTATATTATATAATATACTAATAACGCTGTGTCAACTTGTAAAAGAAAAGGAAAAACTGGGGAGAGGGAGTGAAAGAAATCAATAAAGAGGGTGGGAAGGCACTTTAAGTCTTGATGAGTGTCTCCAAAGGGGGTTAGTAATCCCATCCTCTTTGAAACAGCCCACACCTTAGTAGTTTGCCTACTTACCTTTATTTTATTTAACCAAAAATATGATGACCCAGGGCAGATACATGTAAATTATCTTTACATCATAATATTAATAATACAATTTTAATAATAAGAATAATATTATTAATAAACAGTATTTATAAAGCACCAACGTATTATGCAGGGCTGTACATTAAATTGGGGTTCCAAGTGACAGACAGTAACACAGGAGCAGGAGAAGACTCTGCCCAGAAAAGCTTACAATCTAACATACATCACTATGATGGCGGATTAAACATATACTTTTATGAATATGCTTTTATGAAAAAAATGTACCCCGTACTACAAAAACAGTGCTAAGCACTATGCCACCCTGTATGTCTACAGAAGAGGGGTAACCATGTGATGACGTAGGAATTGGGACATTTTAGGGAAATCAGAGGACAGGGCTGGTGCATCATTACATGTGTAATTGTAATATCATTTTGAAAGTATTCAAAACTGAACATCAACTTTGGGTTGTGAGATGTTAAACTACAGCTATACTGCAGAGGCCATATGAACAATGTGCTTTGTTTGTCATGAATTGTACACATTGGCTGTCAGTGTTGTATCTGTTTTCATCAATATTAGTGCTGTATGGGTAGAACAAAGGCAGACATTAGCAGCAGTCGGGGCTGACGTTATCATCCTGCATGGAACAGTACCATTAAACATTCTTGTGTCAGGAGACCACAAGTACAAATGAAGCTTCTATCCATGCAAGTCAAGATTCCATCCCTTTAGTGTAACATCTCTGTTGTCCGTTGTGTTACCCTCCTGGTATATGTACTGACATGAGAAGGATTACAAAATCAATACCTCTAGTGATTTCTGCACAATGCTAAGCTTGTGCACTTCATTTTCTGTGTCATTATCAATACTGATAACATCACAGAAATATCTAATGCTCTGGAGTAAACAAAATTTCTTTCCCCAAGCAAGAAATAACCATTTGTCAGGTGCGTGGAATCTGAACAAAGTGTGGGGCTGCGTTCTTATCAAGCAATAACAAAAAACAATAGGACATAATATTATTCACTTATAGTTACTTATCAATAATACTAAAGGCAGATCATTTGTACAGTGTTATCTTGGTTACTGTAGCTTTTCAATGAAATTTGTTTGAATTTAAAATGAATAAAACAGATCTAACAAAGAGCTCCACATGGCAGGATTGGCAGCCAGTCTTTGTGTGTGTGTATATATTCTCTTGCACTTATCAAGAAGTTGTTGAGGTTACAACTTCTTTCCCACTAAGGTCCATTTATTATGGAGGAAGTGCACCTGCAGAATGGGAGAATTCATTTTTTGAAGGGGATTACATTCATTTTTTATCTTATCACATAAAGAAATGTGATATATTTTATAATTTTGTTTTTACTTACTTTTATCACAATAGGGCTTTCTTTAAAAAAATATCAGTTTATCCAGCTTATATGGGCTGAGTCTGCTTGATTGCTATAGCTCAATGGTTCCCCAATCTCCCTTTTGCAATTTGACCCACACCCTGCCCATATCAATAGACTTTACCAAACATGTAAGCACTCATGTTGTGCACTACTAAATAGTATATGTTATAACATAATAACTTGAACAAAACTTCAGAACCAACATCATCCTTTTCCTTTCTTATAAATATTAAAAAAAAATCAAATCACAACCAGAGGCAACAAAGATATAATCCAGGTCCTCGTCAATGAGGTTGCAGGTCCTTGAAGGCCTTTTAACTACATCCCATAAACCACCTGGGGTCCCCCATCACCTCATAACTCCACCAAAAGTTACTGCCCTGGTTGAGGTTAAACAGTTTCGACACATATTGTGTATATCTGTATATCTGAAGAGTATGGTTGTCTAAGATATTGCTGGCTATATACTATACGCACCGAGAGACGGTGATATAACTAATATGCTGTTCACTGTTTTCCATGCTGGAGCAAAAGCCTTAAGACGTGAAGTGCAAGGATCTCCCAGCTTTAGCTTTATGGGTAATCATGGGTAAAATTCTGTACCTTTTATTGTTTTATGAACATTCCTCCACTAGTTAATAAATCGTCAATCATCAAGGGGAATATAAAGCTCTACCTTCGCTGAAATGGGGTTTCCTCACAGAGACATATGGTGGAACATTATACTGTAGATTCATAATGGGAAAAAGACATCTAGGGAGCTCACAGGTAACATTGGCAATTTGTCCTTTTATTTCTACCTAACTTTCACAGTTCAGTTACTATTTAAAGATTGTCTTTGTGACTATATAGCTTTGAGAAGCACAGTGTCCCTTTGGTTAGCAGTACTTCCAAATAAAAGTCGTCTTTTATTTGGAAGAACAGCTCTAGGTTTTTTATGCTAAGATTTCTTTTCAGTAAATAGTGTTCTATGGGAAACAAATCCAAAAAGAAATAAATCACAATCACTGAACAAAGAGTTCTCAGATACAATGATAACTGCAAAAACATGTGTTGTTCTAAGCAGTACTGAAATCTATTGCATAAGTCGACCTTTATTGAATTCCGACGGGAGATTCAAGAGCTTGGCATTATTTTTGTTTGTTTGTATGCAGAGAGAAAATATTGAAGGCTGTCTGGGACTGTCAAAATATAACAGCTAAGACGCCTTGTCAATGTGTATAATTATAACTCCAGACTGCTGGAAATGCATTTTTGGCAACAAGATTTCAGACACAATATCAATACCTTTATGATGAATGTGGCTGTTTTACAAAGGCAGAATTAGTAAAAGGAAGATATACCTGGCTTTCCTAATGAACTGGAAGTGGTTTGTCCTCAGCAACCAAGTCTAAGTGGCAGAATGAAACTCATTTCTTTATTGCTTTATTTTAAAGTGAACCTTTGACTGTAAGTATGTTGGGGACTTGCTGATGACTTCTTTCGGCTTCAAGTTATCCTGATCTTGGCTGTACTGCTTAGTGATTGACTGTTCTGAAAAAAGTATAGAGGAGTTGCATGCTTGTTCCAAGAATAGGAGGACAGCCTACATTCTTACAAATATAGCCAACAGTTCTGATATTTCTCTTCTCACTGATTCACTTAGCGTCTCAAGTCCAGCCAAAATGTGAATTTCTTTTTTTTATTTTGAATAGAGTAGGGAAGAGTTAGAACATCTGTCCTATGACAAGCAGAAATACCAAGAGACCAGCAGAAGTTCCATTTCCACTAAAGTAACTAGATTTCTTGCTGCATGTGTCTTTGATAAAGAACTTTTCAATCTTTAAATGTTCAATAACGATACAGCCTGGGAAAAGTTCTAACCTTTCTTTCAATGGTCACAAAAGGTTTTTTATTGATTTTTTTTATTTTTTTTACTTTTCACTTGCTGTAATAACCCTTGCAGAATGTCTTAAGTTGGAGGTTAAAATATGTTATTATTTTGTGTCCTATACTTGGCCACACAGTTAACATTAAATGGTGGGTCTACCTAACCTTAAGAGAAAAATGTATGATTTATATTTACAAAAAAATGTTTTTTAATTTGAATACATCATTGCTTTAATTAATTTGATAGAGTCCAATAGAGAAATTCCATGTATTAAATAACTAATCATTAACAAACTACTATTGCAACCATGCAAACACAAAAATTAGGCCATACGATCAATGCATATCCAAAAGAAACATGACTTTATAATATAAATATATGTTATATAAACCCTTAGGTTTACCATACCATCAGGAGGTCAAGGAAGGTTTATGGTATTCTGTCAGTGGACAGTGGTTGGATAATAAAATTTAAATTCTTTTGTGAACAAAATGTCAATTATGGGCTCAACTCACCATTATTTAAAATTTAGCCACCCTGAAAGTGCCCATTAGCTGCAGGTAAACCATCTGTCTTTATCATCCTATTTGTCACTTTTTGGAAAATATGGTTTCCTATGTTGGTGTGTTAGCTTTGTGAATGGATTTTTTTTTGGAGCTTTTTGATGTGAAAAGTAGTATTGGTGAATATACATACACTGGATAAATAATGTATTTCCACTATGTCAGTATATAATTAATTGTGCAGAAAAAATGTGTGCATTTGTGTGTGTGGTGCTGATGTAATCCCGTCTATTAGTCATTTGCAAGAAATGCTTTTTGCAGGTGTGTTTGTAAATGCTTATCAATCAGTAAAATGTATCCTCTTGCTGTTGACAGCCCATATCCAGGCAGCCCGTGCCCTGATGATAACCGGCTCTTTCCTGGGGCTTCCAGCCGTCTTCCTGCTTCTCTCTTCCATGCCCTGCATCCGAATGGGCCATGACCCTGGAACAGAGAAACACAAGCGCTTTCTGTTGGGTGGAGTGCTAATCGTCATTTTGGGTAAGCTAATGAGGAAATGCACAGTTGGAAATGCTCTTCTGTTGTTTTCATGTACCTGGTATGGTTACAAAGTGGGGGACTGGTGTCAATATAGTGGTATATGTGTTTGTAGAGTGATATAAAAAAATAATGACACACCAGAATAATATATGCTAGACTAACCGATAATCAGCAAGAGTGTATAGGTACCAAAAAAGCCAAACTACAAGAGATTATAGAATATTATATCTCATGTAGTCATTACAGAGAAATTTACAGGTAGCTTTGGAGAAACAAGATTTGGTGTGCTAAATAACTTGAATTAAAAAATTAGAAAATATATATTTATTAGACATTACAAAAATGCATTATTGGTTGAATCAATCTTATTATGATACTAGCAGCTAAATAAAAATGTCACTTTGGTAACTTACTATTCATATTGATTTGTACTATTTTTTCTATATGTATCTGTAGTTGATGTCTTACCTACATTTGTGTGACTTTTTATTATCTGTATATAAAATTTCAAAAAGTAATAATTTTTAAAAAAGATAAGCAAGCAAAGATATTCAGCTCACAGCGAAAAAAAACATTTTTCTTACTATCAAGTAAATGTGAAATACTTCATATGAATGTTGTATATTTAAGATTTCCATCCAGCAGATGGAGTGTTAGACTTATTTTTCTTTGTTCACCATGCTCATTCTAACAATTTGCAGACATACGCCTATTGTCTACAAAGTTCAGTGGCTAAAGTATAAAAAAAAAACGCCTTTATATTTTCTTTTTGTTCCCTTTCATGATGCAGTTTCCATTACCCACTCATCTCTCTTTGCCTATTCAGTTTTATCCCCCTCCTTTATCCTTCAATACCCATCATAGATAAGAAGTAACATTTTATATCCAAACAAAAAACCTTGATATCATTGTTACTACTATAGTTAAGGCTTTTATGTAAAATATCATTGGCACAAAATATTAGCTTTTAATATATAATATAAGTTTTTCTTTAAACTGAACACATGCATATGACATTACCTATAACTTTAGCAATAAATTTATCAGATGTTGATATATTCATGTGAGCATTACATTTATGTCCCCTTATGTGAGGAAGTCAGCTTCAGTCAGTCAACTGGTGTCGTTTCCTGTGACTTAAATCGCATTACATGATAGGATGTAACCATCTGTCAGGCAAAGGAAGCACAATAAAAGGCATTTTTTCCACATATGAATGCATTTTCGTCCTAAATATAATTAACATAATGAAAGAATGAGAAAATGTAGTTACAGACATATTGGCTTTCATTCAAATGATGTTTTCTTTGGAAGAAAAATGTAGAGGGAGTACAGAGATATTTAATGTTTCTTTCCTTTCAGACACTTACAAGACAAAGTATACAAATTATTTATAGTAAAAAGCATTATGTCGGTTTAAGCAATAAGCCAAAGCAGATATTTAGAGAGAGATTGTCACCGAAAGTGACAAGTGCCTTCTGATAGCTCCTGGTCCCAAACTGAGGAGGTTCTGGTGTGAGATGGTTTGTAGGTTTTCAACCAAGAGGATTACATAGAGTACCTGCTCTCCTATTGGCTCCAGTAACTGATCAGGTAAACTTTTATTTTCCATTCTGGGAGATTCTCAGAAAATCTTTGAAAGCCCCACTATATAGGAGCAATGGAGCTAGACCTATGGTGGGGAGAGAAGGCAATGGGGGAATGTGAATACATGAATATGGCTTGTTGAGGAGGTGGGCTATAAAGGGACTAAAGGGAATTGTACATCCATAGCACTGAGTATGCAGAGTTTACAAAGGCCCAGCACTGGCTGATTACATTTTGATTTTGTTCAGCTGAATTGTATGTCCTGGATGATCTAAAGCAGCCATTCTCAACCAGGGTCCTTTTAGCTGCTTATAGGAAGGGCATTCTGAGCACCACTGTAAAGGGCATTTTTCCCCATTAACGACCAATGAATTCATTTTAGCAGGAGTTTCAAAAACCTTAAAATTATTTTAATGGAATAAAAAAGTTAATGTGGAACTAAACATGTGCGACTCACCCATCTGCATTCCATCACAAGGCATGGCATCAGGCCATGAATATTGCAGAATCTCCTGTCCATTTTTGCAGTAATGACCAGCCCGATTGAGCATTTTTAAAAGAACTTTAGGAAAGCCCGATCTAAAGGAAAGTGGGGAGGGGGGATCTGAGTGTGTTTTGTGTGTTGTAAAAAAATGTAACAAATTTATGCATAGACAATATTTCACAACCATCTGAATAAATCAGGCTGTTTTACTTTTAGTGCTGAACTAAATTAGGGAAACATACAGAAAACATTTGAAACTCCTAATAAAAATGTAATGGGTAAATAAAAAAAAAAAGAATAGATACAAAACTGATAATTTCACTGCCCTCGGGTAATATGTAGAATGAGTCAGAAAGCCGGAGCTGAAACTGATAGCTTGACACAGTGTGGATAGATGGGGTCACTGCTATCACATATGCAGGCTTTCTAGTCCACATTATCTGCTGAAAGACACAACAATCACAATGAAAGAGCACATTTGTGATAAATGCTATACTATGAATAAAATATATACGGTATAAGTGTACATACATACTGTATACATTTGAAGAAATAGAGGTTTATTAGGAACATTCTACAGTTACTATGAACTGAACATTTGCTGTTATAGAGAACATATTTCAACTTTAAGAAATATTTATTGTATCTAAGTTATAATGTAAAAGTATATATGTATCTTTTTTCTTGTGTGTCTTGCCCATGTCAGGGTGACTAAGGGCTCCCGTGCCTATAGCCTCAGAGCCATATATCCATAGTGTGAGATCCAGGGCTTGGGATCACTTCTGATTGTTTGTCTTGTTGATATTAATATTGTGCTCATGACTGTTCTCCTTGCTGGAGACTTTGACATAAGGAAGCAAAACCCTGCCACTACCAGGATGGCCACAGTGTAGGACAATGCATGGTAAATGGATAAATGATCAGCTGCATGGAGATGATAAGGAGTATTGGTGACTAGTCCTTTGCCTTTGTATGTCCTGTTTTTTCTGGGGGTTCTTCAGAAGTATTATTAAATGAAGAGTTACCCTTTAAACCAGAATTCTTTTTAGAAATATGTGCTTATGCCAAAACTTTGGTTAACCACAAATATGTTTCATGTTTCCTAATATCTGGGTATACCAGTGAATAATCAGAAATCTTTTTAGCTGTCACCTATAGAGTTGACTTTTTCTATTTTGTATTGTTAGGAATAATTACCTCTCATAATAAATGACAATACTCCTGTTTTGAGGCTGACATAGCTCAGACTTACATTTCTTTTTATGTCAAGCGGTCATCTTTCTGAACCCTGCTGCTGATGCTTCGTGATCGGCACAGGAAAAGGATGAGTAATGTCCAAGGTAATATAATGAATGAATCATCGGTGAGTCAGTATGGTGCTGCAAGACAACAGATACTTTCCTAATAGGTGAACATGACCCACACCGGTCAATTCACCTCTTGGCTGCTGATCAGTAATGACAGGCGAAATCATTACTTTTTCCTTTTGTACAAATGCTTTTCTAGAAAGGTTTAATGGTCTCGTCTATTAGGATCAGGCTTCAGAAAGAAAGCAACTGAAAATGCATTTGAAATAATATGCAGGAAAAAAATAATTAGATAATATGCATTATCCATGTTACCTTATCCTGCCATCTTATACATACAGGGAAAACAGACAGCGTTTCTGCATAAAGCATAAGTTGCCTTCCCTATACTCACCTTACATGCTCTTTGGCACAGTGGGTGTAAGATAAAAACAAATTATATATATATAGTCATGGCCACAAATGTTGGCACCCTTTCATTTATGTCAGAAAATGTTCAAATTCTCCTAGAAAATTGTTGCAATTACAAATGCTTTGGTATTGTCATGTTTATTTCTTTAGTTGGCACTGGAAGAACACAATAAAGCAGGGAAGAAAATCTCACATTTCACACAAAATGTCAAAAATGGCCTGGACAAAATTATTGACACCCTCAACAAAATACTTGGCAGCACACGCTTTGGAAGAAATACCTGATGTTAATGGCTATCTGTAACAATCAATACGTCTTTTACATCTCTCTTCTGGAATTTTAGACCACTCTGCCTTTGCCAGCCACACAGCAGGGTCATATACAGCATTGAAACTCAACAGAATAATTGTTATGCTTTTCAACTCTTCTGGTTTTGGCTGGTGTAACTAATCACTAAAAACAGAAGGTACCGCATGTTTCACAGCAATCAAAAATCTAAAAATAATGTGTTTATTGCTTATCCTAGGATAGTCGGTGCTGATGATGACCAACAGGCCTGAACCACTATATTCAGTTTGGAATAGTTTGGTATATATTAGGCTGTATCTGTGTGGTAAACCAATAGTTCTGAATGCATGATAAATAAAGAATGAATTGCATTGATTTATTGACATCTATTCTTAAAAGTGAAGCTTTTGCAGCACAAGGTTCCAGGCTCTAATCTCAGGATGCTAACTGCATGAAGTTGTATATTCTTCCCATGTTTGCACGGGTTTCCTCCAGGCACTCAGGTTACCTCCCAAAACCATACAGTTAGGTCAATTGGCTTCCCCTAATATTGGTTGTAGACTGTGTAATTGACATATGACTATGGTAGGGACGTTAGATTAGGAGCTCCTTTGTGTGGCAGTGAGTGACATGACTTTGTATTTCATGTTTGGTAATATGTCAGCACTATATAAATGCAATATCATATTAATAATAGATTTGAGGTAAAATAGAGACATGTTGTTTTGCCTATACGGAAGAAGTTTTAGTGATCAAACCTGCATGTAACTCAAATCACTGATAACTTTTACTAAGGTAATGAATTTCTGAGTCTTCTTAAATATACATAAACATATTCCACCCACGTGATAAATGTATTGAAATATTTCGCCGGTACCTTTTGTTGGTTTGATCATTACTCTGAGAAATATTCTCACTCTGACTTCTTTTGTATTACATCTAAGTTGAGTGACTTTGTATAGCAGATCTTTCTGTTGAAGAGAAGTGAATATGTTTAATAGTTGAATGTTAAATATGGATCAGTAAGTGGAATATGTTCTCTTCTGATGCTATTTAAATAAGTAACTATTGACTGACTGACTTTGCAGACAGATTCAATTAAAATATTGTAAAGCCGATTGAAATCCACTTAGAACAGTTCATACTTTACACTTTTCTTTATGGTAAATGTCAGGATAAGCAGATATGTCTAGTTGCAAGTTGTCTGTGACCTGAAACAACCAGTTCCCTCCATATTCGATAGCCTCCCGTATTAGAATAATCGCTCCCCGGTGTAACCCTGCAAATGTCAGCAGCATTGAGTGGCAGCATTGTTCTGCTGATGTTTAGATCTAAGTGTAGTTTTTTGTAAGGTTAATGCACAGCTACAAATGTAAAACTTTTTAATTGTTTCTAGAAAAAAAAGAATCTTTTTAGAGCGGCCATTCAGAACCGGGGTCCCCCCAGAGGTTGCTAGGGGGTCCTTAAACTGTGGTTGATTGACCTCCCATTTAATGATGCCTGCATAGTGCTGCAGCCAACACTACTGGGTAGAACTAGCTGCATGACTCCATGACTCCAGCTGCAAAGCCACCACTAAAAAAGGGGGACATTCTTTGGAACCAATTTAAAAGGCTTTTTTTGACAATAACCCATATAAATTGGTCCTAGCAGAGTTTCCCAGAGACCTGAAAATTGTTTTATGGGTTCCTCAGTAGTAGAAGTTTAAAAAGGCTTTTAAGAGTGTATTATAATGTGTTTATTGAAAAAATAAATAAGTGTATGTTTAAAGGCAAGTATCGTGAAATCAGTATAGGACTCTTGGTGGTGGACAAGTTGAATTTTTTTGTAAATAACCCCCAAATCTTAACCTTCTCCCCTGCCTGAACCATTAACTGCTCCTCAACTCTACTCCTTTATCTATAGTTAACTCTCAACCTTTAGCACTACTTTTATTGGAGAACACACACTTAATTTAATAGTTCAAACCTAATACCTCCACATCCCTGACCAACAGTACTATTTGTTGGCAGGCACAGAAATATTCTGTCTGACTTAGTGTTCTCATCAGTTTTTTTCCAGCTTATCTTTTTTGTGTTTTAAATCAAACTCAGTATTTGTAATACCAATTTTGCTTATCCAGCTCTTTATTTTTCTCTTTGTAGCATTGAGTGCCATCATGGCCACCATCTGGTACCCAGTATCAACTCATAAAGAAACCACCATTGTGACTTTCGGATATTCCCTATATGCTGGATGGATTGGAGCGGCATTCTGTTTGTTTGGTGGAATAGTTATTGTTTGCTGTACAGGAGAGTCTCAAGCTTTTATGGAAAACCGATTTTATTATTCATCGCAAGGGTCTGGTTCTCCAACCCATGCCAAGAGTGCCAATGTATAAAAATGAAGTAGTCAGGTAAAGCTGACTCCCCCGAGCTGTCAGTATAACATGCTGATGGACAATAATAACAGATGTGCCTTAATTTGCAATATACTGTACGTGCCATAAAATGGTGATTAAGTACAATTTTCCTAATGGAAGAATGTCAGTGCAGCTATTACCTGGAACAACTGACGATAACTGGATTAAGTATCCAAAGGGCAATCTCAGCTATGCCAGGTAACAGGTGTCCTAACAACTTTCCTAATTGCAGAACTCCACCTTCCATCACCTTTCTGACAACTTTGGTATCGTAAAGCAACCACATTACTACTTTACAACTAAATTAAATATATTAAATCAAATCAAACTAGAATTAAATATAATTTATTACCTACCATGCAGTGAAAATGTTTAAATTGTTCTTCGTTGCTCTTTCTGTTATTTTTCCATCAACTGCATAAAACTTCCAGAGAGACAACATTTTGTGTCCAAAATTCTCACTGAACTAAGAAACAAATGAACATTTCTTAGCGGGCTTCATTATTCAAGAATATGGGAACAAGACATTCAGTAAATACCATTCATAAAGTCACTTCTATTACTGTGTTGTCTTACAGTATCACAGTTGCTAGAAAAGTGAAGGCTGTTAGGTGACTTTCTGCCCTTGTTGTGCAAACACGTTCACTTTATTGGTGCTTGGCATTGGATGGTATTGGTATTCCAATTTTTTTTTGTATACTTCTTAAATATCACCAGACATCCAGATTTCTACTGCTGTTACACTTTGATTTATTAAACATCTCGTAATGTGTCTCTTTTCTCACTCTTTTATACAGTACTAGTATTTAAAAGAAATTTTGTAAGATGGTATTAGTATATTTTACTTAAATTATTCAAGCAATACACATATTTTAATAACAATCTTACAAGTTAACCAGTAATCATTTTCAGTAAAACTTTATTTATTGTACATGCATAATGCTCCTTCTTGTTTATAGTACATAATGTATAAGCAACTGCTATTCTGATGCAACGCATACTGAAAAAATTGTAGGCAGACTTGTCTCTTTTGGTGGTTTACTGATGGGATGGTAAACTGGGATCTGATTGCAAGTTGGTAGTAATCTTTTGCAGCTAGCTCTCAATGTACTGTACAATTCTATCTGTCCTTCACCTTAGAGAACAACTCTACAAACACTGATTGTAGGAGCTGCCTACTAACAGTTCACCACAGCCTGCTACCGATGCTAGGAAATATTGTATGTATGTAGCCTTGGTAATCCTGGCATTATGCACTGTGAAGACTGGAAGTCAGGGAAATGTTGCTGTAATAAATGGTTTTTCAAATAAATGTAAAACGTTGTCTGCAATTTATTTCAATCTCTTTTCAATTTGATATAAATGGAATACATCGATGTCTTGTTATTTTTTCATAGAATATTATTATTTACAGTTTCCAGTTGGGATAATAGGAAAACATGATATGCAGATCATTACTGCCCATGGCTGAATTAATATTTATTCTACAGAAATATGTATAAAGTGAACTGTAATAAAAATCTAAGAAAATAGTATAGAAGTCTTGCTTTTAATGTTGTGTGTTGGCCTATTACCTAATTAAACAATGCACCGTGATCTTCAATAAGAGAAAGAATTGTAGTTTCTAAACATCAAAGCAGTTGTTACAGGCAAATTATTTACTATGGGTTTCATTCTTTACCCCAAAAGAACCCTTAAAATAATTAAAAGGCCTCAAGGAACCAAAAAAATTATAATTGGAAAAATACCCTTATGTTGATGGTGGTCCAAACTCAATCTTCACAGACAGGTAAAAAAAAGATCATTGGGGTCCTGCTTGTGACCCTGCCAAGTGAAGTTAGACCCCCAAACTATGCAGCTACCATCAGATGGGAAGACAGACAGAAGTAAAAGAACCCCTGGCAACTTCTGGAGGAAACTTAGGGTTTCACGGAACCTTGGTTTAGAATGAATGATCTATTAAATTGTATGATTTTATATACAAGCAGTATCTGTTAGATGATCACTCACTTTATCTACATGTGTCAATGTGCCTTTCATATCCATAATTATGTGCAAAAACCTTTTGCATTAATTTTTTTTAAAGTATATGCCTAGCCAATATTTTTGTTTTGGAAAGAGGTTAAAGGAACAGATTTCACTGCTATGCAAAGTTTCATTAAAAGATTTACCCCCACTTTCTGTTGAGGTAAATTGACATTTTACAGTATTTGTAGATAATGTGTATTTGTAGAGAATGTGATAAAGAAAATGTTACATTTTTGGGGTGCAGTTCCTTTTTATACAAATATTACTGATGAATACTATACCTTGTATATGAATAATAGCAATATTCTGTGTAAAATACAATAATAAAATAAAACAAAACGTTTTACAATTTTAATAATTGGTTATTAAAATTGTCATGTGTCTACTATCCTTTAAACAAAGAGCTAAATATATTTAGGCTCATTCATTTCTTGGGAATAATGACAAGCTGGATTATCTACATGGTAGTTTTTGGTTGATGAAACTCAAACCTCTAGCTTTCTTTCAATAAGGTGGATTACCTGTAAATCTGTCTTTGCTGACAACACTGGTATAATAATTCTTGTTTCTAAAAGCCAAGTATACCTGTATACCTTTTGGCTTTCTCAGGAAGGCAATGCAAAGAGCAATGGAGATATGACAACTAAATTACCTAACTGTAACCATTTAAACTTCTAATTTCAGAATTTAATCGCTAACGACCCGGGAGATTGTCTTTTATGGCTTATTGCTTTTTACAAGCTACGGTTTGCGTCAAGGAATAAGCTCAGATATGTCTGAAAATATCTACAGGTCTCTGTTTCCTAGAGGAAATGGACAGTTTAAAAAGGCGTCAGTGTAAATGATGGTGGGGTATTTTTTATTTTAGGTTTTATTCCGAAAATATTAGATGGTAATAATACCCAAGCTTGTGTGCCCTGATATTGACTCTCCTGGCTATCGAGTTTATGAGGCTCCAGTGAATGCTGTGTTTTTGCAGTATTTGCTTGGACTAATTGTGTCTCCTGTTAAATGTACCCATACTGAGTGCAATAAATTGTTACTGTTGATACCTGTACCTTGATATCACTGTGATATGTCAGCATAGCTCTTGGGCATAATGTGGAAGCACTGCAAAGCCAATGACCCTTTGAAATTACCTTTGTACCCACAACGCTCATTTTTCATATGACATATATTTGTGCTTTAGACAAAAAATGAACATGTAATTTATATTCTGATTTGGAAATGAATGAAATTGCTTTAATATAAAAGGCACACATAAAAGCTTTATGCATTTATTAAAATATACACATTTTGGTATAACTGTATTTTAGACAGTAGCCTTAGATGGACAGAATAAACACACAATCATTTGTAAAGTCACTCCATAATAAAGGCATATAATTCATTTCTCCCCTTACTTTACACAACAATAGCCCATTGTCCAGTGCACCAATGGGACTTTTTACCCACAAAAATAACAACCCCTAACAAATATAGCATTGTCAGTAGCAGAAAGAAAGCAACAAAAGTGTGCTTAAAGGAATAGACAAAAACATTGGTTACAGAGAAAACTACAAGGCATGTAGAAGAGCATACTGGCATTGAAACATAAACAGAATATTCATAATAAGACTGGAGAACAGGCAGCCTGGTACTGTCCAGCTGCAGAACTATAAATCTACAGCAAGAAGAAGGATTTCCATAGTGGGGACTCCAACACTGGGATACATTTATTAAAGAAAACATACGTTCTGAGCTATATAGCAAACCAATCAATTTGTGCCATCTTCATACTCAGTTTGCAGAATAAAATTAGCCATTTGAATTTTGGAACATAAGTTTTCACTGCAGTAGTACCTTTAGCTAACATGCAAATTAAAATGTGTTTATTGTCTTTTGTATTAGATACAGATAGAATTGTTTAACTGGATTCTCTGAACTAGAGACGGCAAGCACTTGATGCTCAACCTTTTACAATGGCACATATGCCGAGTACCCCAGCAAGTCTTTGCAAACAATGTTAGCCACTGGTGTAGGGGCTGTGTACTAAAGAAGTAATCTTTAAGCAGGAGCAATTTGCTTATTCTCAGGTCAAAGATCTAACCAAGTACAGTATATACTTTATATTTACTACCATTTTAACAGTACATTTAAAACTTTTTATTTGTGAAAGAATTGTAAACATTGGCATTGACCATTACCATTGACTTAGCAAAGTAATTTTTTTCCAAATTGAACATTCACTTGCTTGATAGGTGAACATTGCATTAGTAAATTGACCTAATTATCTCTAAATTTACCCATTACAAAAAGACACAAACCAATGCAATGCAATATTTAAAACTGTTCAAACATCTTTATCTGTACATACATATATATATATATATATATATCACTGTACTTATTGGACCCTGCTTGAAATCTGGTTAGAGAAATGCACCACATTTATGCATCTTTTGATTTATTGGACTAAATTACTATCAGCCCTGGTTCCGAGACCTCATTACTGTGCAGGATTGTGTAACTTCAAGTTGCATGCCATGGCAAGGCTTTTAGTTTCTTAGTAACTAAACCCTAACTCTGAAACATGAGGTTATGTAAGAGATCTTTTTTTACTGTAGCAATAGTCAAAATGAGTACAAAAAACAGTTACCATCAGTTATTTAAATGTTGCATAGGCTCCTCTCAATAAGCTACATATTATGTCTTGTTTGATTAATATCGGTTACTTACTACATTTATTTGCAGCATTATCAGGCAAATAACATTCATTGCAGCATTTAACAGGAAAATAACCAGCATTTTGATAAATGCCGTTGAAAGGCAGATGTCAAATAAGTTTACCAAGATCATTTAGTATATCTGCTATTTGTCAAAGGAAAACAATTGAAGTAGTGATATATATTTATATATATATATATATATATATATATATATACACTAAAACTAATTCTTTGTTTAAAAAAAAGAGGGATTTGACAGTCCATAATTTGATCTCCAAAAATATTTTCCCATTAAACCAGTGTACCAAAACGCAACAATTGCAATAGTTTAGGGGCCAGAAAATAATATGTATTTAATTCACTTTTAAATACACTTTAGGAGGCAGGTGAATAATTATTCATTCTAGAAAAATGGGGCAATTACAATGACCAATTATAACCTTACCCCAGTGACTATAGACATTGAACAATTTTCCAATCTGTGTTAAAATTCTGCACTTTTACCCCTATAGCTGGTACCTGAACTCACTGCTGCAATATCTACCATTGATTCAGGGCAAAGCCAAGTGAGCCAGTTTTCTATGTGAAGGAAAAGTTCACCTTTTAGTGTTACAATGAGGCAGAACATAAGAAGCCTAAGAGCACACTGCATTGTTTATAACAAAACGAGCTTCCATACTATAGGAGTTTATCACATCTGTATCTAGTTCAAAGACAATGTTTGTAGAGCTGTGGGTTGAAATATAAAAAACTGTCTTTAAAGTGAATGTAAACCCAATGAACTTCTCTTCTTTGTTGCCTTTTAGTCTGTTGAATATACCATTGAGAGTGTTTTGTTATATTTGTATAGGAGATGCAAAAGCCATTTGATGATCCTGCCAGAAAATCTTAGGAGCTTATAATTTTCTGTGCTTTCTCCCTCTGATTAATGTAACTAGTTTGTGTTGTTCCCAGCTCTCTCCGCTACAGCTTAATGCTAATAGGAAATGTGTGTGTGTTTGGTATTAATAAAAACATAACATGACTTAAGTGGAAAAAGCTGAGAGCACAAAGATTAGCCACAGGCAGCAGATTTCCCGCACTGCTCAGATGATATTTGTGTGCGGAATATGAATATGCTTATTCCTATTGAAAAACATCAAAAGCTGATTAAAGGCGCAAAAACAAACAAAAAATGGAGTTGTATCCTGTTTTTCATATTCAATGTCACAATAAAGCACCTTGGTAATTTTCTGTATATTTGAAGACCAACTGAAGCCACAGACAGAGATAGTACTAACAAACTCCATTTTCATAGTCATGCTTCATATAATAAAGGGTATCTAAACATGACAGCCCAATAGGCTTTATAAGAACCCCTCAATACCAGACCAGGTCTGACAATACTTGCATATATCCCTATATACTGCAATGTGAGCACAAGAAGCAGCATTATTACTGATCATGCATTCAGAATAGCAATAGCGGGTTGCAGAGCATGCAGAGATAAAAGTCTAACACAAAAAAAGCGCCAGACTTTAGTTGGGTTTAAAATATATATTTCCTGCAAATAAGTGATACAGTACTTCTGTAACATTTAAACTGTAAATTTAATATACAAAAATAGTAAACTTTTTTTAAGTCAGATGTGAAGAGTTCAGCAAACAATTAAATTAAAGATTTTCTGACATTACTATTTCTAACTTCACTTGGATTTTTAAAATCCTATAACCTACAGTGTGAAAGAATTAATTAAATTAAATTTGTAATGATTACTGAAGGAAACTAAGTTCATCTTGAGCAGCACTGTCAGGGCAGTAGCGGAGTATTTCCTATACCAAATATCCCTTCTTATTAATATTCCATCTGCTATTTCCTCTGTGAATCCACGTTAGGCATCAGTAATAATATTAGGTATTCAACTAGTGTTGCACTGCTCATGGACAAAGGTATAACACTTGAGATGTCTGTTCTGACTATCTTTTCCCTATCCTTCATTAGCAATGCTTTGCAGTTGACAAGCCTAGGATTTGTAGATCAATAGCTAATGTCCTCTAGATGATTTCTTTCATTTACAATTGTGTATTCATGGCCAGAACTGTATTTATTAGGTCTGCTATTATGTCTACCATTCAATAACCTAGAAGGAATGAAAATTGAAAAACATAAGCACTATGTATTATTTTAGGTTTGTCGGCCCCTGGGGAAGGAACATGAATTCAATATGTAGTATAGCAGTATTATTTAAATTCATGGGAAATTATATGAAGAAATGCATCAAACTCTAATACATTAGTGGCAAGATCTATATGGAAGAGAAAATGGGAGACAAAAAAAAAGTTTTTTTTTCATCCAACCTAGAGAATTAATTAACACTGGCATTTTTTATTTAAACCTGATAGCTGCAAATTATATATATAAATATATACACAGGTTGATTTTTGGATGCCTTGAGTGCTGGCCAGTGTCTGTATCCAGCTTCTGATAGAGCACATATACGGTAATTAGGAAAAACATTATCCTGGTCACACACATATCCAATCATGTCAGGACAACTACAATATAACAACTCACCACTCTTAAAGTAGAAATCTCTAGTAGTAGAAGCTTTTTTGTTATGTCCATTATAAAATTTGAACTCCTAAACCTTGTATTTCTTAACTGCAACACTGTATTTCTTTTTTATTTGCCATAATATAACAATTAATCAACTGATAATGTATGACTTCATAAAACTGTAGTTTTACAACTGAACACTATCCCCTTACAGATTTTCTATACGCCCCCAGATTTTCTATATATCTCTCATAAATAGTTTAGGAAATAAACAGACACAATTTTGAAAGGAAGATATTGTGGATTTTTGGAGGTGTTTATAGGCAACTCATACTAACAGGAAACTACTACTGCAGTGCCAAAACAGAATTTGTATAGACATGACGTATGTTTAGTTAGAGCTTGGACAAAAAGGTTTGTTTTTCCACATTAGCTGCTACTGTCCTATTCTAAAAGAATGGTGTCCTCTTGCATTACTAAATCTTCAAAATAAAACATAGGCATCATCCTGTTTTTAATCAATATAGCTGATATGCACTGGATTGCTGCCTTAAAGCTAGGTACACACTTCCAATAATTATCGTTAGAATACGATAATGCACGATTATGCACGATTATACTTAAACAATCGTATTGTGCACAATTCTGTACATGCTGTAACGATACGATCATTCAAAAATAATCCACCAATAGTGTACACACACTAGATACAATCGTTTGAACGATGCAGGGAGTGATATGTAAAGAAGAAAGTGTAGTGCAGGTCCATCCACAATCACTGAACGACCGTACACATGATGGATAGTAAACAATTGTTGCCCAATCAGATCCGCCTTGTGGGTTGTTCATTTCCAACCACAATCCTCGTTCGTCGGTGTCATTGGTCACTTTTTTTAGAACAATTTTTGGCCAATCGGTCGTTCGTTTCCAACGATAATTTGAAGACGTGTGTACGCAGCTTAAAACATCAATGTATTTAGAGTATAAACAAAAATGTTGACACTCACAATGTTTGCTATAGCAGCTATGTTTATCTTCCACTGCCAAGTCCTGTTACAACAGAAAAATGAATTGGATTCCAACTGATAAAAGACAATGATAACCACCTAAACCTTCATCAATCCCTCCTTTTTCTTTTAACCACAGGTTATCATCTAAAGGTGCTCTGGGGGTAAAGGGAAATCTTGGTTTGGGAGTAGCTTAGCTACTATACCAGCACTACTAAGCCTTCAGTTCTCTATCATAAAGTCTTGCAAAGTTTCTCAGATTCAGCGCCACTTCCAACCAAACCTTTGTCTCTTGCATGGAGCCAATCCTGCTTTTCTTACCTAAACATTGGAGCTGCCACAGAGATGTAAAAGGAACCCTCTATTTCTGGAAGGGCACATGCCACTACTTGAAAAAACTGCGGACATAAAAATAATATTTCTATATTTTGATTGGAAATTAAGGCAAGTATACATAATTTTGAATCTTACCTCAAGTTTGGTTTAAATTGCACTTGCTGTACACAAAATATACAAAAAAAAACATTTAGAAAGTACAAATTTATTTAGTTCTGTGTATTTCATATATGGATATCCCCACATAGTGGTTCTAGTTTTTGTCAAGCTTTGGTTGAACATTACAAATGTCTGTAATGGTGTACGCCTAGGGCAGCTGAATTTCTAAGAATGTAATGGTTTTGATTCTGTATGCAGTTAAGTCTAAATGTTTCTGTTTTATGGAATATTAAAGCTAAACTATTTTCCTTGATCTGTATCTCAGCAATACAGTATTCAATGTCCTACCTTATCCTGCAGACAGCTGCTCCCTAAATGTATTTTTTTTAAGTTGCTGTTTTTTATTAAAATATGGGAATATTGTCCCATAGCAAAGGTGTTCATCTTTTTCTAGATGAGTTGCCTATGATCAAGAATATAATGTTTGCACATTTTCACCTTTTTACCAGGATGAAGAATAATATGGTGCAATATCCTTAGCAATCAGCCGTCATAGTTCAGATGGGTCAGGGCCAAATTGTTTTATATTATAGCACTTTGCACATCATCATTACTCTTCATGATATTTGCTAAATGAGCCCACTTATTGCAATTGCCACATATTACTGATGAAAGAAACACAGGCAGTCTAACCTTTTTAACAGTAAAAAAAAAATTGGGGTTTGACAACTTCAATGCTGCAACATACACCGAATTTTTATGAACATCAAGGCAGAAAAATCACAAGACAGTTAAAAAACAAAAGCAAATCATGCAAATACATTTGTTTCTTTGAAAAATACTCTTAGCCATGTAAAAATATATTTAAAACGGCTTCGTAAAATGTGAAGAACAAGGAATGTCTGTGAGAGAAATGAAAGCGTAATTATATACTGTATATTTCAGAATTATTCAGCTGTTTTGATATTTCAAATTTTCATTTACAATTAATAAATCTCTATAAGTTCTATCTGCATAAAATGTAATAGGTGAAAAATAACTTACACTGTTATTCAAATTGTAAATGTCATTGATAATAAAAAAAACAGATCTTGGAGTATCAGGAATTTATATGGAAAATAATAAATTACTTTTAAACAAAATGTTGTACTGAAGCTTTCAATAGCCTACATACATTAAACTGATAACACCTGCAGTTTCATTGGTTTCAAAACAGAAGCCTGGGTATGTAAATGTGTCATCATAAGTCATTTATGATCCATACCATATTTCTTTAATGGAATGTTTTATACAAAGCTCCAGTAGTCTAAATTAGACTATACTGGGATATAAACCAAGCCAGTGCAAAATCAGTGTTGATGTACAAAGTAAAGTAACTGCTAAAATAGATTAGAAATGATCTTTCATGTATATTACTTCAGCAAACTGAAATCTAAAGGTTATGTGTTACTGCGTCATCTATAACAGTAATGCTCTTTGTACTGATTTACCAAATAAGCTCCATAAGTAGCCAGCATCTGGCATTATAGTTGTCCAGCTGCACAATACAATATTCAGTTGGCAATTGTACTTATGACGTAAGGTGTCTACAGATATCACAGACTGTTCCGGCCTAATCCGGCTTTTTACAAAGGGATCAGAAAATGTAAGCTTTCCCCATGGCAAAAAGCAGCTACCGCCTTCTCAGCAAAAAGCCAGTTCACCCGAATAGAGTTTTTTTGGTTGATGGTTACTCCTCCTTCACCCTTCTTTATAGGAAAAGGGTGCTGGTTCCTCCAATGAGAACAGACAGGAGAGTCTATCTATCTATCTATCTATGTATGTATCTATCTATCTATCTATCGTTCTGCTTGGAGATTATCTTTCATTACAAAATCTGTGGCTGAATCATACACAGCTTTAATGTCTGTAGACACCTCACAGTGGGGAATTTTTCTAAATCGAAGTCTTCAGAATTATCCCTGTTGACTGGCTGCATTATAGATCTGTCACAGTTGTAAGCAAGCAATGGGGCTGGTGTTCTAAAAGAGTGATAATAAAAACTAACATATGCATATATACCTTCTCTAAACCATTTGGCACACGATACACAATTTCATCCCGTGTCAACTGTTTTCTTTACATAGTTGTGCTGGCAATATAGCAGGTATGTCATACAGAATGCAGAGTACACATACACAATTGTATACATATAAAGATATGAACAACACATATTGTATACATATAAAACTGCCCCAAAGCCCATGCATCTTTAAAGAAGATGTGTCAATCTGGGGAAAATCAAAATTTAAATGGTAATTTACTGCTCTAATGTATGTAGACCAATTCCGCATGTTGTTAAGAACAACCACCCTATGCACAAATCCCTTGCACAGTTTAATAAACTTACAAATTCTTGAATCATGACAGCAGCCAGGAATTCAAGGGCCAGGGACCCAGCAGGAAATGACATCTCTGCCTGTTACTGTTGCTAATCCTTTGCACTTCAATAAAATTAAATCTCTTCAGTATAAGAAAATGATCAGCACCTACATGCCGGATGTTTAGGACTGCCAGACTTTTGCTAGTTTAATGGAAGCTAAAAGGGATTTCAGTAAGTTCTCAATAATAAGCCATGGTCCTCTTACAGGGAGTATAACAAAGTTTTGGTTGACCTGTGAAGTTAAAGTTTGACCAACCCATCTCAGGGGTGACCTAGATTTTCCTGGCTGGACACAACTGTTCACCTGAGATTAGAAAGTCATTAAGGATATTTAGGTAGTACATCAACAAGTATCACCAGTTATTTTTAAGGTAGTTTTTTTTCTAGGGTATAAATATACAACAAAATATCCAGTTAGTGCTATTTTTGAACTAAAGATCACTGCTTGCCATCATGGTGACGGTCATCCTACTAAATCTAACTTCTTTAACCTGCACAGACTTTTACAATATTCAAGGTTGCTAAAAAAAATAACAAACAAGACTAATAAAGTACAGTAATAATACTTAGCAGTACCGACTTTGTTCCATCCAGTCTCCACTCCCTTGAACAAGTATAATCTCTGGTGAAATTTTAGGCATTTGATATTTCTGTGTGAGTTTGATATCTGCATCTGTCCACAACCCTCCCCCCATTAGAATTGTAGGGATCCACTAGTAACAAATCAAATGGTCGGGAGTGAAGAAATGCAGGTATCCAATACATATGGAAGTGTTGAATACTGATAATTCTAGTGGTCCGAATAACTATGCCAGAGAGTGAAATTAGAATTAGTGTAAGTCGATACTGGGTAATAATTAATCTACTTTATTAAGTCTTTGTTCACATATTCTTTTTCCAACAAAAAAGTTTAGCTTTAATATTTGTATTTCCAGCTTCTGATTATTACATTTTCTAATTTGTAATGTAAAATACAAGGCTATTGTAAAAAAAATAATTTTTAATGTGATTATCTTTGTGCATTGCATTCTTTAATTCTTATCTGTGCTTTGGGATGGGGATGATTTATTAAAGGAACATAGAATATTTATAATATTTATATAGCCTAATGCAGTTGTGTTCACTTGTAATACCCAATCAAGTGAAGGAAATTAAAATCAAAACAGAAAATTGACCTATAGGTAATTGAATGACTGACGTAACCCAACTTCTTTC
Source organism: Pyxicephalus adspersus (assembly GCF_032062135.1). Taxonomy (NCBI): domain Eukaryota; kingdom Metazoa; phylum Chordata; class Amphibia; order Anura; family Pyxicephalidae; genus Pyxicephalus; species Pyxicephalus adspersus. The sequence goes on from NC_092861.1 coordinate 48,521,975, forward strand.
ATAACCTACGATTTCTTTCTATGCTGCTCAACTTGGTTACCATGGATTGCTCAGAAACCTCTTTTTGTTATTTTACAAATACACCTGTATATAAATAATAAAAAAAGTCAGTGCAATATGCCATCATAACATTTGCCAATATTTTGACAGCCTGACCCAAAAAGAATAAATAGGAACAAAAAATAAAACATTTTAATTTATATTACAGTTCACTGTAACGACTTTAAAATATAATAAGTTAATATATCATAATTTATGCCAGGTAATTTAAGCCAAACAAGTATGAAAATCAGCAAACTGTTAAACACTGGTTTACAACTTAGCAGTACACTGTGTGAGATAGAGAAACCCTATGCAGGGCCCGAGAAATGCTTGTATTGTAAGCCACAGTTGTGGTGGATGACAAACACAATGTGTTACTTTTATTCCTCAGGGTAGTCTAACTCCTCATTGGCAATCAGTGCATCAAAGTCCGGCTTATGCTTCCCTTTAGTTTTAGATCTGGAGTTTGTCCGACTGCTGTCCTGTGCTTCCGCTGCTTGCTGATAGTAATAGCCTTTTGGGTCCGCATTTCCCCATTCTTGGGATTTGTTTTCTTCTTGAGCATAAGAGTAGCCATCATCAACTGAAAAGGTGTCATCGACATCATATCGCTGATAGGTGCTCTGATGGAGAACTTCTTCTCTTGCACTGATTTCCAAGGTGCTTTTCCACATTCCGTAGCCAAAATATATCAGCAAACCTATGGGAGTACAACAAAAATATGTCTGGGTGTTACTGTAGCAAGTGAAGATAGCAAGGAGTTTTCATCAGTAAAAGACATAAAGGAATCCTCAAGTTGGGACAAATGTTCTGCTGACAACCCCCTGTAATTTCTCTCACTGAGAGAATCTCCCAATCAGGATACACAAAAATAAATTGGCAGTTTAGGTTTTTTAACCCCTCCTAACTCTTTCCAAAACCAAACATTAATAATGCAGATAGGCTCCCACTATATTTCATGGTACCCTTGCCAACAACCTAAACAAGTAAGCCGCATTCCAACACAATTATTATTTCTACAATCTCTCAATAATTTATTATTGTTCCTAGACAGGCAAGATCTCATTGCCAGTTCCCAAAAGCAAAAGTTGGTTAAAACTGGATAAAAAGTAATCAGAACTTATATTGAGTAGTTGCATTACATGGTTATGTAAAATTGATACCTGAATAAAAATAGAGCAAAGGCTCCCTTTTCTGGTCACATAATGAATTATTTAGGCAGTAATATAATACGGCTAATAAACGTTTGTAGTTCAGAAAGCTTACAATAAAGCAATTAATACAACCCACTATAGTAATACTGGTGTACTTTAGGCTTTATGATAAGATGTAGCTGTTCGGACGCCCACAAGGCCACATAATGGTTGTCCAATTGGTCCTTGTACTTTAGGGTCACAAGTCCTTTTTAAAAGACTCAAAAGACTTGATCCAGTAAGAGGCAACTATAAGAATGCCACTAATCTTCAGTCTGTCACATGACAGTAAATTCCATTGGTGTCCAGTTACTGCATACATGTTAAATGAATGAGCCTCTGGAAGATATCCAGACAATGAACTGTGAAAGTACAAGGACATATTAACCTAAGGAACCCATCTAGGTCTCATTTTCCTTCCCATGTTTTCATTTTTTTTTTTTTTTTTTTTTACTACAACTACATATGCTTGCATGCTGATGATAAACACTCACTATGGTATTTGGCCACATCAGAAGGATTATATGTTGATTGTGATGCTAAATTATTTTATCACTGACAGTTTCACAAATAAAATATGCATGATGAATAGTAGAGAAATCTCTTGATGTGCAGAAAAGCTTGTGGTCTAGCAGTGCCAGATGGTATGTGAGCAAAGTTTGCTCATAGAAATTTAATGAAGCCCATCCGAGTCATGGAGAGCGTTGGCCTGCATAAGCTAAATTAAAATTCCAACTATTTGCTCTGGTGAACCCTGTTTGATGAGTCTTTGTCTAAAGAAGTAAGTATTATGATAATTATATTACAGTAACTGAAAAAAATAATGTATTATTTGCTTGTTATGTCTGTGTCGCTTTCATGCAACATTATATATGCATGCTTTATTATTCACAGCTGCAAGCCAAAGTCTTAAGGAGATGAAATGCTTACAGCAGAGAGCTGAATATTTAATCACTATCTACACCTGTGAACCTGAAATTAATACAAGTAGAAGAGATGTATTAGAGACATCTGTGCCCTTTACAACGTGTCTTCTGCTCCATGCAGAACTAACAGCAACTATATATAAAATAAAGTCTTGTTTGCTTTTAGATTGACACAGATTAGTACAAAATTCTTCAATTATTAAGGAAAAATGTAAATAAAATTATTATTTTTTTTATCTATAATCATGTACCTACATCAGCTATAGAAAGAGATTTTGACAACAACATAAAAGCAGAGGGATGAAAAATGTATGTATCCATGCTAATCATAGAACCCCTAACATATACATGATCACTCCAGCATGATAATTCAATTATGTCAGGGTCCATTATCAACTACTAGTCTGTGGCATTTATAGGCAAAGATGAAAAAAATGCAGTAGGGCATTTGCATTTTAATCACTTGCTAACTGTCAAAGATGATGAAACTGTTCACCAGCTACCATTTAATGTGACCAACTGAAAATGACCTGTCTCCTAAGAGCTTAAAATCCTCTCTCCATGTTGTATCCCCTGTGTAGCTGCCCCAAAGTAATTACTGAGAATAGTAAAGTGAGGTTATAGAAGAAATATAATAATTCAGTGATTGTGAGCAAGTTCCCCTTTACTTGTCAATAATCCTTGGTGTCATAGTTCACACAAGAGAAAGGCTCCTTTGGTCCTGTTGGCTCTGAAAAGTGATGTTGGGAGGGTAAGTATGCAAGCAACTTCAGATGGGAGAATAATCCACATGGGAAGATTGCTAATCAATATGATCTTTGATAACCTGCTAGGAATGTCTGGTTTAACCCCAAAAAATGTTTCCCTTTGTATGCTATAAACTTTAAAATGTACCTCTAATTAAGGCAACAGTAATTTTTCCAACTTTTTACTCTGTAGTGCAAAAGACAGAATTTTAAAAAAATGCAACCCTTCTGTACATCTACACATACACTGAGACATGTATAAAGTACTGCAAAATAAACTAATTAGAATAATATCATGTAAACAGGGCACCACGCATAAATGTATACATTATCACAAATTAGAAGCACTAAAAGACTTACCCACAAAGCACCAGACGGCAAATCGAATCCATGTTACAGAGGACAGTTTGAGCATAAGATAAATATTGACAAGCATTGCAAATGCAGGGACAAATGGGACACATGGTGCCATGTAGGGCAACTTTTTGGGATTCTCTGGTTGCTGAAGAATAACAAAGACCAAGGCAATGATTAGCAGTACCATCAAAACAACCAAAAGGATAGCCCACCACTCGTGGTCATACACATAATCTGCACCAAATATGATAAAGGAGCAAAAGATGAACAACAGGATGAACAGAAGCATGACACAGATGGTCACTGTTCGGCCGGTTGCAACAGTCGGTCGATCCATTTTCCCAGGCAACCCAAGACGGATTCTCATTGTGTAATATCTTGGTCCTATGAATTTTTTTAGCTTAAAAAGATAGATATTTTCGGAACCATCAGCTTCAATTCCAGATGTCATGTCCACTGTTCCATAGTTTGGATGGTTCACATTGTAGTTGGTCTTGTCAGATTTTCCAATGAGCATTTCATTGTCTCCCAAGGAGGGCAGGTTCTTTGCTCCACATGTGTTTGTTGCAGGACCTGTGAACTCATCCCCATCACTCATGGGAGAGCAGGCTTCCTTTTCACAGTCAGCAAGGATTCCTTCTTTCTTTTTGGTGTGTTCCTCAGAGAGAAATTTCACAAAACCATCGATATCACTTTCAGGCTGGTAGCGTAATAATAGTACACACACAGAAACAAGAGTGTATGCTAAAAGAGTTCCAATGGACATCATTTCTATTAGGTCCCGAAGACTAACCAATAGAGAGAGAAGGGCTGCAAGGAATCCAGAGACAATACAAGCCACCACAGGAGTCTCCGTATAGGAGCTGACATGAGACAAAAACCTAAAAGATGAGAGAAAAATTTCAGGATACATCTATCTTTAAAATTATGCATTATTTTCACCCAGGTTTCACCCTGCACAACTATTACATACCTGAAAAGTAATCCATCACCAGACATAGCATAAATTACTCGAGGCATAGGAAACAAAGACCCAAACAAGCTGACAGTAAGCCCAGCTACAGATCCAATAGCCACAATGAATTTAGCAGCATAGAATCCGCGGTCTACAAACATTTCCATCAGGGGTGACTCTGAATCAATCATATTGTAAGGAACCATTAATGTTAATATAACACTGACCTATAAAACAAGAAAAGACATTGAAATATAATAATGTAAGGATAGATACTACAAATCAAAGTATACATTGTTTACATAAAAGACCATTTGCAGATGCTTTCCTAAATATGGCACAAAAAAAAATAAAAAACCTTTGCAAAATTATTTTTGCTTTTTTTTTTCTTTATTTAACTTAATTGAGCTGTGTTGTACTAATATAATGTCTTCTGCTCCATCTCTTCTAACATGTTTTCTCCCCTTTAGGGACTTAATTATAACTCATTAGAGGGGGAGGACCAGACTCTGGCAGGAAGCATTGTGCTTGATGCACAACTCTATCTAAAGTTCATTAAAGAAAAAAGGGATTTTGTATTTTTGCTTAGAATTTCTGGGAGCAGATGGTCCATAGCCTTTGCACATTCAGAAGGTATAGGAAATCCAAAGGCCTACCTAAAGCAGAATAATTTTTGCACTTTCCTAGGTTTGGAATTGGATTACCTACATTCTGAAAATATACCATAAATGAATGGTAATATACTAAACGGTTATCTGTAATTAGTTCCACATTAACGCCTACATTTCTCTTCTTTTAAGCTATGATTATTAAATGTCAAAATTTACCTCTACTTTTTTTTTAAAGCAATCCCTTTTGGTTGATTGATATACATGCAATGATTTTAACAAAATTTGCTGTGAATTCCTACACTTTATTGTTCTGAATAGATAGCCTTTTTGCCATTATGTCCTTTCCACACTAAAAAAATAAGAAGGTCTTTCTTTGGTATAAATACCTGAGCAGAATGAAGAGGAAAGTTTTGATGCCTCCTTCCCTCTAGTAGATAACCCCTAGGGATTATCTCATCAAAAATAAGAAAAATCATTACAGGGGTTACCCAAAATTGCACAGAAGCCCTCTAAATTGCATAAAATATACGACTATAGATTAAAATGAAAATATAATTTTTAATATTATACATCAATTGGCTTTTTATTTTTATTAAGATTCTGTTTGATGTATGCTTACTTGAAGACAATAAAGATGAAAACTTTTGATAGTAGATGAGAATAAATATATATTTTTAAAATGTAAAAAAATAAAACAATGTTTGAATAGATTTTATTTATTTACTTATTTTAAAAATATAATATCAGTGGCATACTTCGAGATTTTTGGAAAACAAAACATGCATATTACTATACAATAAGGTGATACTTACAGAAACATAGGCTGTCAGGCAAGTAATCAGTGAAGCTGTGATAGCATATGGAATAGAAGTGTTTGGACTCTTTGCCTCCTCTCCTGTGGTCGCAATGATGTCAAAGCCAATAAAAGCATAAAAACACGTAGCTGCACCTTTCAGAACCTGCAAGTCAATAAATTGACACTTCTTACATTCTATATTTGACCTTGGTATACCTTGTATAAGTAAACATATTTACATATAATATTTTGTGCCAGCATGGTGATAATGCTACTGGTATTAAAGAGCATTTTAGGGTTTTCAAAACATTCTCCTGAGCCCTTTTTTAGAAATGTTCTTTATGTAAAAGTATATTTAAATGATTTGCTCTTGTTGCCTCTGTCACCTGCTTATTGGAGCTTCACACCTTACATCTCTATATTTAGTATGAGTCAAATACATACATGTTTTCTACTCATCTTCTAATGTATTTTTCTTCCTATTGTGACATTGATCAGAGCCATAATGGTTAAATCAGGAAATGATTTCGTTTATGGGGCCAACCTGGCCCTAACAAACATGTCTAGCCAAGTAATAATGGATTTTCCTGATTGATTTCTTTATGTTTTCTCATGCGATAAGCTGCCAACAGAGTGCTACTTCGTCCTTCTTTTACAGACCACAAATACTTAATTACCTTATCTGAATTTAAATGGCATTGAAAGATCTTTTTTAAGAAATGGAATTATACTCAGATGACAAGAAGGCTTTTCCTATGACGGAAAAGACAGAATCAAGTATCTTCTGCCTTCTACATGCTTGTCAGCAGTTTTTTATTTCAGTACACCGAGCTGCACGTGGCCACTCTTCAGGGTCCCATAGCTAGAACGCGAAGTCCATAACAACTGGGAAACCATTATAAATGGGAGTGTTGTATACTATTGCAGTATATTATATATTATACATGTAGACTGCACTCACACTATACAATTCAATTAGGAAGTAAACAGACAATAAAAAATGACTTTTACCTTTAATGACTTGTTCATACCAGCAGTACTTTACACATACATCCACATGCTGCAATTAAACAGAATTCTGTCCTGTGTTTTTGGGAAGAAACGAATTTTGTGTTTGAAATACCCAGTATTGCAATAGATATCAATATATATCAATAGACTTTAATGGAAACATCCAGACCTATGTGTAAAGCTAAAGAGATATAGGACATAGCGCTTTAACAGAATTACACTAATCTAATAAAGGGGCTATTCAGTTTACAATGTGAATGCTACTTTGGAAAGCAAATTTTAGTGAATATGGTGAATCTGTGTTTTCCCAATCACATGCTATCTTTCTATGTACATAATTTGGCATTTTGACACAGAAATTTTAGAAAGATTTATGCCAATATATCTTAGATAAAGGGCACAAAACAAAGAAGAAAATTTAAAAAAAACAAGAAAAACATCCATCTATGTTGCATGTTCCAAAACTATGCCATGCATGTTTATTATTCCACAATGTGCCATATTCTGCCATATTGTGTAATGCTATCTGTCCAGGTGCTGTATGGTTAGCATCATTCCTCACTATATACAGTTTTCTGAAACAAATCATTTCTGTTTTTATGACTTTTTAATTAGCTGCCTATCTGATAGACCTGGTATGTAGCCCAATAGTCATTGGAAGGATCACATATGGCAGGCTGATAACACCGCAGTGCTGTTCCTGTCCTGATCTCTAGTTAGGAAACTTTGAAAGATTTGGCAAACATAGAAGATTACAAAACATGAGAATTACCTTAACAAATATATTTTCTTTGGTTGCTAGGGGTTCATTGAACTGTGGCTAATTAACTTCACATTTAATGATGCCTGCATAGTTCTGGGGCCCAATGCCATGTAATCTAACAAAGTTGTAGATAAAGGTAGCCAACATCCTAAGGGGGGCATTCTTTCCATTGGCCACCAATGTAAGAGGTGTTTTCCAAAATTACCCCTAATAAATTGTTTTGGCATGGTTTCCCAGAAACCTGAACATAATTTTAACTGCTCCTCAGGTGCAAAAGGTTAAGAAAGGCTGAGACATTATACAAACAATATTTAAAAATAGTTTTGGGGTTTATATACACTTTATTCCCATTGTAGGTGTCAATTAATGAACTCAATATAAACATCTGATTTTCCTATGTGGATGTAACATACATAAATAACAAACTAAAACAATGTGCACATACATACATACATACTTCAATGTTTATATCATCTTGGGTAATGTCATGGAAACATTTTCAATCTTTATCCTATCTATTTATCATCACATCCCCTTACTTCTGTGCCTCAGTTTATTATGCACATCTCCCTTAATATATGAATTGATTTTTGGCTGCCAGTCTTTGCGCAGCAATAGCAGAGATTGATAAAATGTTTGCAATGTGAAAAGCGGGCAATTTCTGAGCTTCGTCTATTATTAAGTGTATGGATTTTTTTTTTTAGCCTTTAATATTTGTAAAACAGAATTACAAATTTTGGTTTTAAAAAGTCAATAGCCTCAAAATATAAATGAATAAAGCTCACAAATGGGCAGTCTTTTACATTCAGAAATGTTTTAAACATCTTTTACTGCCATGTATATGATACCAGTGCTATAGGGAGCAAATTCTTTTTCACACTATAGAATCCAGAATCCAAAAACATTTTATATGAATTATATACAGTGTTCTAAACAATATAAAAATGAGTTAAACATGAGTTAAAATCTCATACCCCGGACCATCCATACGGAAGAAAATTGCCTTCTGACCAGTTTTTCCCATTGACGAAACAAAAGCCAGCAATCATGATAAACACCCACACAGCCAAGTTAATCACATTCAATACATTATTAAAGCCAACAGAATTCTTTACTCCCAGGGCAACAATTATTGTCACAATGACTGCGATGACCAAAGCAAGAAGGTCTGGATAGGATTCTTCTCCTTTTCCTAGAAAAAGAAGAGTAGAACATAACTAGTGCTATAATGTGTGTACACATTTGTTTTATACTGAAATATAAAAAAAAACTCATTAAGAAACAAGGCTCTGCCCTTTGAGTGTAGGGGATGGTAACGCCAGCAGCAAGTGTCTGATTATGAGTCATAAGAGTGAGTAATACACTCTGGTGATTCAAGCCTGCAGATAGTTGGTAGGCTATACTTCTCTGCAGCTCATGCATCATCTTCTGTACTAGAGCGTGCACATTGATAAACACAGACTACAATGTCAGATAAGAAATGTCAGTTCTTCTGTCAGCTTATTATGTGCTTTCATTGCATTCATTTGACAAAAAAAGTGACCGGTGACACAGCTGCTGTGACGACAGGAATGTTCAAAGACATTACATTAAATGTATGCTTCCAGTTAAGGTAAAAGGGGGAAATAGCACCTAATAAGCAAAATATTCTAAAACATAATTCTCTTCTATGAAAATGTACTATAGATTCTCTGATTTGTTAATGTAACATCAAGCACAGGAAGAAAGTGATGCAGTTTATGCGACCAACATTTGAGATCAGATCCATGTCATAATAAAATGATAGTTTATTAGAGGTTTATAGCAATTACACAAGATTAATAGCATACACAAGTGCCCAGGCTATGGACCTTAAAGATTCAGTTATTTTAAAGTTTATGTGTTGCCTTTCTTTACATTTTGAATAGAGTATGGAATAGTCAGAAAACAATTGTTTATTTTTTGCTGTTGGTGTATTATTGAGGAGATTTCACATCTTGTACTAGAAAACAACAGCAAATGAGATGAAATCCTTACACAATGAGGGCAATTTGCGTATTAGACAGAAACAGATGTCTACACTGGAAGACTCACCTCTTTTTGTAAAGTTACCCTTGAAAAAAGGGAGAGTAAACATACTAAAAAGGGACATTACCAGAGGAGAATCTATCAAGTTGACAGCAGACAGCAATAAAGTTGTCAAAGATGCCAATCCATTCATGCTCTTTAAAACTAAACTACTTAAAACTAAAACTCTTTAAAAACTCTTTAAAACTAAAACACTTTAACAAGCAGTAAAATAGATTAAAACAAAGCCATCACTGACCTTTCTAGCTACTTGTTGTGTGAAGTAATTAATCCACACCTGAGACTCTGACATTGGGGTTTATTAAATTTCTAACCCAGATTTTTCTTATTATATTTCCCATTTTTTGCACCTGCTGTTTTTGAAACTAAAAGGTTGATGGGCTGCCAAGATTGTAGTTTCACAGAAAATGAATAACTGAGATGCCATTTTCATGCCTCAGCTGTGAACTTTAACCACAAATAATTCTGAAATGCCTGCAGCCACAGAAGGCAATGAGAGCTTGTTTTAAAGTGCTATTACCAAATATATAAATCCCTTAATGTGCATAGTCTGGGTACTGTAAAATACATTTAGAGTTAAAACAAATAACTTTATTAGATAACAAGTTACCTAATCCATTTAAGGTCCCCACGCTTTCTATCATCCAATGACTGATAGTGTGATTTGCAAGGGAGTCAAACATGCTACTTAGGGCACTCGCCCCAGCTGCTGTACCAATCATATATTCCAAGATTAAATTCCATCCAATGAAGAAAGCCACAAATTCACCAACAGTGACATAACTGTAAGTGTAAGCAGAACCCGTGGTTTTGGGGACACGAACACCAAATTCAGCATAGCACACACCTGCAAAATGACATCAAAAAGTTAGTGACAGTATCGAATCCAGAAAAGTAAAAAAAAAATGTTATACCATGTTAAGAATCATGCTAAACATTAAGAAACATAAACTCAAAGACAGTATGTTCTTTGTTGTTTATTTCTATTGGGAAGGATACAGCGGGACATCTCCTGATATGGTCTTCATTCCTTCCCTCTCTATAGAACAGCACTCATTTACTTTCACTGGAAACAATCATTAAGAATTATTTCCAGTGAATTTTTCTGAGCATGTGTACATAGCTATAGGCTTTTGGGCAGATATGTTCCAGATTGTTGGGTGTATCACAATTGGTTCTGCAGATTGGCAGCTGCTTTTAAATCAGGTTATTAAAGTCCCTTAGTTGGACATTCACCTTTTTATATTCTTAAACATTTCTTATTTATGTCTTTGATCATTATCCTGCTAAAAGATACACATAGTCATATCTGTAGCTTTGAGCAGATTTACAAAAGGACAAACATACTTAAACCAAATATTGTTTCCCATGATGTTCACCTTTACTCCACACCCAGCTACTGAACTCTCCAGCTTCATCAAATTAACTGTTAGTATCTCTCTGACTTTTATCAAGTCTGCATCTTGTTTACCTATTACGTTTTAGTAGAATGAGTCTTTAAATATGTATGCATAAACAATAATTAAAAAAAAAGGTTTAATGTAAAAGCAAGTATAATGAAGGTATAACACTTTACTGTAAGATTTGGTATTTAGTGAAATGGAAGAAATAGTGTAATTGCTTGATAATGCAGCTGATTTAACAAAGTAGTAAATAATGATCTCTTAGCTCAGTAAATAAGACAATAGTTTTCTTTTTAATCACTCATGTGCAAGCAAACATCCTATCGTTTAAATTCCTCTTACACATGATTGGAAATTTAAAGTTAATACAGCATTACCATAATTCATTGAGCTAAGTAAGCCTTATATTATATTAAATTATTAATTTATATAATTAAATTATATTATAATTAAAACAGAACCTAATCTGATAATTAAAAAAACAAAAGCCTAAACATTAATAGGGCTATTTATACCACTGCAAAGCAGGCATTGTGAATGGCACCCGATGCACCCCCACAGCACACCACACAGTGTGATGACACACTAATATGCATTAAAATAAAGCACCAATAAAGCATCGAATGTTAACAAGCCATGTAATGCAGATACACTAAAAGCACAGAAACTAACTGGTGTTATAGTATCTAAATTAAAAAATCCCAACACTATTTTACAATTCCCCATGTGGATATATACATGACTGTATTCAGTTTAGGGCTTATACCCCCTCTGTTTAGTAATGTATTTATGCCAATTATGCACAACAGCAAACCAGGATGCTTACAGGATAATATAAAGTAGGTACACAGTGTACAATTAGAGATTATTGTATTATACATATGAAAAAAACACAACTTCTTTGTATGAAACCACCCATCTTCATTTTCTAATTTGAGTCTTGGCAGTACTGCTCAGAATTAAATTAATCTGTGTGCAGAAGGGAACATTTGGCTTCCAATGTGTGCTGCAGCTGCATACTTGTGTAAATCAAAAGCAATACCTTTAATTTACCTTACCCAGGAGATGAGGGTCATACAGTTACTGTAATCATCTAGATTAACAGCTCCTGCTCCAAAGCATACTCAAATATTTTGGTAGAATATCCTAACCCCATCCTATTGTGTGCTACTTCCCCCACCTCTTAGATTGTAAACTCTTAATTTTTTCTGAATTTTCCTCTGATGCAGTGGTTTTATATACAGATATAAAAGTTAGCCATTTACTTGTCCACCTTTTTAACTTTGATGTAACAGTGAATGGTTAATAGAAAGAGGAACTTAAGAACGTATGCGTAGTATTGACAAGATTATTCACTGAACAAATGCCATTATGAACAGCAATTTGCTGGATAAGCACTGTGCACTGGCATGGTTTATGTCCATCTTAATTATCTCTGTTAAACTGAAGTGTCTAATTAAATAGTAGTACAAGCAGGGGGGTTCAGTGGCACCTCTGAGAAAGTCCAATAATTTGTATCACAACAATGTAATTATATTCTTTGGGTTACAGGTCCTGTAGTTCGTGAGGGGCAATGAACTCTACTCACTGCAATGAGAACAGAATTATTGGGTGTTTATTTTTTTAATTTATTTTTTTCAATTACATTTTTTATTGAGATACAAGGATATTAAAAGAATAGAAACAAGATGCATATATTATCAAAGATCTATACTTTTGTAGAAGCTGGTGAATACATATTTATTATATTTATTATACATATTATTCTTAAGGCAAGATAAATATATATATATATATATATATATATATACTGTATATGGAAGTTTTATTGGTTTAATAAATACTGCTGTGGATAAACATTTGAAGTGTTTACACCGATTAGGTAAGCAACATATCAACCACAGGTTACACAAGCATAGTTTGTATCAATGAAGTCTTAATCTAATTATTCTCCCTGCCAATGAGGTCAGTGCCGCTAGTAATGTCTTCTTTTGTAGTCATCACAGCTGCTACAGTCAGACACAAATTGGGATTTTCCACATTTCCGCTGCGCATGAGGTTGCCTAGAAACAGATGTGATGACACAGGTTGCAATATGACCACAAACATCACAGTGTTTTACTTCCTACGCCATTCCAGCTATTATCAATGCAGTGTGTCCTTGGAGGGTTACTCTCCACAGATGAAGAATTTCGGACAGGCTGAAACACAATTTGATACTAAGTTCAAGAACAGATCACTGACATTCCCTGGAGCATAAAGGAAATGTCCTACCACTGTGGACTTCTTTAGAGCTTGAAGACACAGTATAGGCTCTAGAATCATCCTATCTAAAGGGAAAATAAAGTCAGGTTAAAACTTGAGAGTATATAATGTCTGGCCGAGTACACTTTTTTCTGATTATATATAAATATATTTCAAATTGACTGCACATGTGTACATTTCAGATTGCTGCCAGAGGCAGGTTGTTAGCTGTCTGGTATTGCATTCACTGTGAAGGCTAAATTAATACCTGAAATACACAAAATTGCACGGTATCCTGCTGCAGATCAATACATGGGTGGAATCTTTTCTTTTCTGAGCAGTGCACTAACACTTTTTATGTTTGTGATATAATTTGTGGTTTAAAGTCCAATTCTCCTTTGAACCAAGATAATTTAGGTTTACTTACAAAGGACTCAGGTTTATAGGTTTTACAATATTTCATATACTCAGCCTTCTGAAAGATGGAAGGTGAGCAATAGCATACTGTACGCTAGAGAAGCCTACTGACCACCACAGTCCAGTATGTGGTTTAAGATAAGCTGTGCCTCCCCTTGCAATATATTAAGTTGATTTCCCTTGATTCTACATGCCGTCACCATGTAAGAGTGACCAATAAAACACCAAGGTGTGCACTAAATTAAATGTTACTAGTTGGTATAAAGCACGTTTCACTTTTTATTATTTAATGTTTTATTTTGCTATTCATTTTACATGCATAGCACATCCTTAAACTTATAATACTTAATTTTTAAGAGGCTTGGACTGGCCTATCTTCTTACATGGCCCAGGACATGGTTTCTTTGTCTACCCGTTATGATGATTAAAAATTGTCTCACTCTTTATTCTGAATACTCCATCTAATTTACAGTACAACAGGAAGACTTTGACCTACTAGTCACCAGTGGCTGCATAAAATGCAAATATGCATAGACAAATTACTAGCTTCAGAGAATAGTAATTTTGGTAAATAAAAAATTGGTGATGTAAAATTTACATAAATGTAAAAAATGGCTGGATCTGGGTAGAATAGACTGGAGCAGGCTAAATCCTCTCTTATCTACAGTGGAATCGTAACTTTCCCACTGGGAAGGAATTTGGGCACCAGAAATTAATGTAGCAGGAAAGCAGGAGTCTTCTCCCATGGCTAAAGTTTAGCCCTGCAATGTTAGCAAGTTCCCATTACACAAAGATTTTTATCTTAGTAGTGACCACACCCTGGTAGAAATTTGTTTATGTTCCCTTTGCTTTCTGTCATTTTCCAGTGTCTGCACAGACTTCTGTTTCAGCACTTTCCACATTATCTGTACCCCACACTATATATACCCTGGCATCTATAACACATGCCACAGGGCATACTGTATTGTACTTACTGTTATATTGCAGTTTTTTTACTGCCTACAGATGCTTTTTATTCAGGTTTCACTCCGCTGTCAACACTTCACCCCTATCATGTCCGCATATGTTCAAATGCACCCTGATCCATCACCTGCATTCAACAATGTACACTTTCCAACCCCCTGTATATTGTACCTCAACCCTGAGCAACCTGCACATAATGTAAACTCTCTCCTGCATTTTTGATCATGCCAACCATACTTATTGTCATACCCTCTATATATTTTACTGTTAATATTGCTCTCAGACCTTATGGCACTCATTTCATCCAGATAATATCCACTTACTTAATTGTGAATAACTTGTTTTAACATAATTAAATAAAACCCTGATTAATAATTAATAATAACCTGATATACATGTCTAATGGGACTGAATTTCATAAACATTATAGAAAATCTTTAGCTGTTATTTATTTATATATTACAGATGCTGTTTATCTTAGCCAGAAGAATATACTAATATTGGCACATATTTATATATATTTATATATTTATACCACAATTTATCAACGATCTGTAAATCTGAAAGGATGATGAACCATAATTATTGAAAGTTATTACAAAATATTATTGTAACATTTTAAAATATCAAAGCTCTTGAAAAACAATTAAACACAACAAAAGAGGACTGTGGTATGACTTTATATATTGGAGAAAAACTACAACGCTTACCTGACAAAATGGATGCCACAGCTGCAATAATGAAGGACACAATGACTCCAGGTCCAGCCATTTCCTTAGCAACTAGTCCAGAAACAACATACATCCCGGTGCCAACACAGCTGCCAACACCAAGGGAAACCAGGTCCACTGTAGTAAGTACGCGAGCCAACTTGGTTCCATGAGAAGACGTTCCTGCAGTTCCTTCTAGCATCGACTCCACAGGTTTGGTTCGCAGCACTCTTGCATTGATAGCATGCCATGTGGCTCTCCATGGAATACGTCTTGGGTCCATATATGAAAGGAACCCACTCATGATTCAAAGAATACTTAGCAATAAGTGACAACAACAGCTGTGGAGGTCACTACACACTCGCCCAACATCCAGATTGTTCAGTTCTCAGATGTATTGTGAATCCCCAGATCCAAAAAGCAACTCATGATATTTGACAAAGCCTTCTTCAAAAATCTGTAGAGTAAAAAATGCATCAAAGATTGTAAATTAGTGAAATAAAAGGTCAAAACATTTCTTATTTAAAAGTTTTCTGCCTTGCGTTGGATAATGCTAAAATATTGAATGCTTTTTGTGACATTTGAGTGAACAAAATATCTCTTAATGTGCCAAAAACATAGTAGCTTCTACCTTTTGACATAACAACACTGTATTTTTCACTTTGAATTCCTTTTTCTATTACAAAGTACACAACTCTCATCTCAACCCAAACACCTTCCTTATCTCCATGACACTTGTGCATAGTGAGAGAAAACAGGATGTTATTAGCAAAAAAAGTCTGTAAAATCAACAGCTTTTTGTGCTATTATAAAACAGAAGATATAAGCAAACACTTTCAGTGGTATAGTAGTAAAATCTAGGGATAACAAATAAAATATGCTCATTGGTAAACATTCACGTTATCTGATCTTTAGTTCCAGACAGTTCAAACAGTAAAGAGAAAGAAGACTGGAATTAAAGATTGCATTCAGAAAATCATGACTTACTGATTGATAAAGCATAAGTGGTGTACCCCTAGGTTTGGTTTTGGAGATGATATTTTACAAACAATATAGAGCATTGGATAAAAAGTACAGTTTCTGTGTTTGGAGACACAAAGCTGAACACAATCAATACAGGAGAACTCTGATTGCTCTGACTAAAGCTACGTACACACTTCCAATAATTATCGTTGGTAAACGAACGACGAACGATCCTGCACGATATCGGCGAACGATCGTATAGCACCGATCCAGTACATGCAGATAACGACACGATCGTTCGCAGATATTGTACACACAATAGATGCGATCGTTTGAGCGATACAGGAAGTGAAGTGCACGACAGGAAGTGAACGAACGTTCGTTCATCACGCATGCTCAGACCATGGACGATCAATGAACGACCGTACACACGATAGATGGTAAACGATCGTCGTCCAATCCGATCCGCCGGTCCGGTCGTTCATTTCCAGCGACTATTCTCGTTCGTCGGCGTCGTTGGTTACTTTTTTTACGAACGATTTTTGACCAATCGATCGTTCGTCGTTCATTTCCAACGATAAAAATTGGAAGTGTGTACGCAGCTTTAGGCTCAAATGCAAAGGATCACACAACCTAGAAAAATAAAATTTTAATGGAAAAGGATATGGATGACCTGCTAAAGTATTCAATACTAGGCTGTAGCTTCTAAAGCAAGCGAGATCTTTTTTTCTTATATTGTACAGAGTCCCTATTTAATGTACAGCGCTGCATAATATGTTGGCGCTATATAAATCCTGTTTAATAATATTAATAGAAATGTAGACTAAGTGGAGGAGTAACTGCAAAATTCATGGTTTATTCTAGGCTGCTAAGAAATGGAAATGGAAGAAGATGAAAAAAAGAATGAAAGAGAAACGGAAAAGGTTGCTTTAGGAAGCGTGAGTCAGACAACAAGTCAGACATGACATGAAATATGTTTTTAGGCCATTTAAACCATTAAGGTTTCGGTGATAAATGGTCCCCAGAAAGTGATGCCTAAACCATTGGATTCCACTGCACTTTTTTCTTGAAATTCTATCTGTTTGGCTCATGCTATCACCCAAATACCCAAATTGGTTAACCGTCTAATTGCTGGCTTTTTATTCAGTAAGGCCTTAAACTGTAAATTTTTGACCAGACATTTAAAGATAATAAATCAGGTTTTACCCCAGTCTATAGTGAACAATGAGCACTTTGTTCTCAGAAATTCTTGTTTCCGTCTAGAGACACATGAGCTTTGAGTGGGAATAAAGAATGTAAACATTAGCGAGTAGTTGAGGCTTAGATTAGATTAGGTTTGCCATTTGTGGAGGGACATTGTGAAAAAATCTTTCATAATTAGTAACAGTTGATCATTTTTTTCTGTCCTTATTCCAAATGTTTATTCAGTGATAGCAGAGTACCTCAACTGGTAGAGACTGATTATATTTTCCTTGCAGCTTTTATTGTCCACATAACTGTTACGGTTTGTTTTTTTGGCTTAAAGACTCATATTCCATTAATTCCCACAATGTTAGCGGGACAATGTGTCCTGGGGGAAACATAAAGGCTGCAGATTGGGGGAATAAAAATTTGTCAGAATATTTTTTTAACCCTATACCTTAGGAATGTGTTATTTTTTATCTTTAAAAATGTAAAAAGGAAATGAAAAAGTGATGTGAAGGACTGGAGCTTTAATTTAATTAATAAAAGGCTCAAGAGGATACATTTTCATCAGTGATCCAGCAAACCTGGAATCATTTCTTCAAAGCCATTTGCTATTCTCGCTAGCAAATCTTTTGAATCCTGGGCCAGATCTATTTCAGGTTTGCTGGATCACCCAGCTTCACTGAATAAAGTGTATCCTCTCCAATCTTGGAGAGCCTTAATAAATCAGGCCCAATGCCTCCAACTTTACAGATGGCAGAGATTAAAAATCAATTTGCTAAACATTGACCAATAGCTAACTAAAATCAGTTTTGTGATTAAGTATAATCAGCATGTTCCCTATGTGCTACAAAAATAAAAATGTGCTATTGACATGATAATTTTCCAAAGATCATTGTGGATTAATTATCATCAATATGTTCATTATGAGTTACAAAAATCCAAACTAGCTATTGACGTGTTAATTCGTCATAGATGTTTTTTTTATTATGTGTGTAGTTGTGCTGTGCAATGAATTTAATGACAGTTACCAAGATGTTAATTGCAGCTGCAGTCTTCTACAGATGCACATAATTGAGGGACTAAAATAATTCAAAGACTAAAGGAATAATTACAGTGAAAACAAGAGTAATTAGGTTTTGGCAACCAGAAAAACATAAATGGAAGTCATAGAAAAACATGTAATACAGTACAATTGCTGTATTTACAAGAGGTTATATCCAGAACAGACATAAATCTGTATTAATTAACCACAAGACTCTGATTTTAACTTGCAGTTCTTATGAGTTCCTATTGGATATGTCATTAAAAAAATGTTTTTATTTCCCTATAAGCTATCTTGTGGCCCTCAACATTTAGCAAAAACGTCTAGCAGAAAAATATTTTACACCACACAATATCTTCAATATATATTTATACCCGAAGATGACACTTTCCTCTTGATAAATATAAAAATGTGCCAATGCAACAGAAAAAGGACACATTTCCAAAATTTTCTAGCCCAAGGCAATAGCTGGTCTTACTAAATTAACAACAAAAGCCAGCAACAGATGTTCAGCAATCTGACAATGTTATGACTTTAACTAAGTCATCTGGCATTGAATTTACTCAACCGTCACAAAAAGTCATAAATAAATAAAAAGAGCATATGTGCTAGAAAGCAATAGGGTCCATTGATCATTCTTCTATTAGTATGAGAATTGGCTTTTACAACTGAATTTGTCATTTGTTAGACAAATAAAGATGTGCAGAGCTAATGAACTGATATAGGTAGATATTTAGCTTTAAAAGCCATCTGTATTATTGCAATGTCATCAAAACAAGTACCTATAGTATAACCCAAATTATTTGTTGAAGATCCTCTAATCAGGAACAATGCTGACTCCATGCCCTTGGTCCTTTTTATGAATTTTAAATGTATTCTTCAGAAAATAGGTAAAGATCCACTCAAGCCATGTTAATACCTAGCTTTATCCTACATGCATGATTCCATGGTCTGGCAAGTAATTCAGGATGACAGACAGGTGTTTCAAGACAGACAGATTTCAAGTTCACTTCCTTAAGCAAAGTAACATACATGTTATTTCTGATTATGGAAGTGCATATAATTCTCCCCTCTCCTTTTCACAATGTAACGCTAAGTAGCTGAACACAGTCACATAGGACAGGGAATGAGTTTTAAATTCTGTGTAAGTTTTTACTAAGGACTTATTAAGGCTACATACAGACCATAGGTTTTTGATGTCCAGGCAAACTTTCATAATAATCTTGAGTGAAAATGTAGCATCTGTACAGCTGTTCCCCAGATGTTGCTCAGTGTTCTGCCATGCTGGATCACTAAACAGCTGACAGCTACCAATTGAGACTTATCTCCCTCCTGTCTATACAGAGCAAGTTTGTTCCTAATATAGCTGAAAATCACCACCAACAATCGTTTTCATTATATGAAAGCTCTCCAAGGCTGGAGACGATACACTTTCATCAGTGAAGCTGGTTGATCCAGCAAACCTGGATTGAATTTCTTCTTTTGTGGAAAACTCTGGACTCTATGAATAAATACCTGAGCAGGGCAAAATATGGCACCAAAGTGTGCAGAGGAGTTTTGTGATTAGAACATAGAATATACTGAATTTGATAGAATTACTACTCAATGTAGTAAGAACAGGAATAGGCTGCAGGTGTGTATAGGAACATATAGCAGTACTGAAAAGTGAACTGCTTTGCCAGACAATTAAAGCAGTCCAGTGCAAGTCCGACCTTCATTAATCTCCTCACACAGCCTTTTTACAGTAGAATAGCAGGGTGTCAGCTGAGTGCAGTTCCTTTACAAAAAAATATTATGATGTCTCTATTAAAAAAAGTCAGACAGAAAAATGTTCACAAATATCCCTTAATATGGAAATGTACAAGTGAAATTGATGTAATCTACCCATTGTAGAGTATGAGAAATTATGCCATCAAACCAATACAATTATGTGCAGACTGCCCAGTGCAACTGATCCATTGTATTCTTTTTCCTATCCTATCTGGATTTCCAGCTCTTTACAAAAACCCCATGGTTAATTGAAATTCTTAATAGATCTTGGATATGTGACTTCAATTCGTCTTTGTTTTGTAAAAGACGAATTGAATTTGTTGAAATTCTGCAGAAAACATTCATATGTCTCATGCTTAAATGATCTGAAATGTTTAAAGTGAAACATCACTGAAAAATGAACAAGGAATTGCAACAAGCAGCTAAACGAAAGTGTAATAGCACAATGCATTTATCACCTTTGTGCTTTAGCAGACTGAACACATTTTCTAAACCAGCCAAATGGTTTATTGATTTATTTGAAGAAAAAAACTTGTTGAGTATATCTTGTACCTTGGCTTACAGCCCATAGGTGACTTTCCTAAATTAAAGTACATGCTTAATGCAAGAAGCATACGTATACGGAAATTATTTGTATGCTGTATATATACATTATATATAGATATTTATATATTGAGGGATTAGCATAAAATGCACTCGCTGTAGAGAGGTATTTCAGATTTTAGTTCACATTTAAGTGCGCTCATCCCACTTTTATTCAAAAAACATCATCTCCAGTGTTTTCCCTAGCAGAGGATCAGAGTCATCACAAAATGACATGAAAAGAATGTAGCCTCCTGTCTCTCTTCAGAGTTTTTGGCCACAAATCTAGACTTTGGGAGCCCTCCTGAGCATACATGTTACACACAGCCCACCTGGCCTCAGGCTACAACTTCCCCCCAGACTCAGAGGCAGGTGCCTTTTTATCATCAGAGGCCAGGTGCTTCCGAGCAATCGATCTGGAAAGGCATAGAGTGCCTAGCCCACCCGATCCTGCCTGGACACTTCGGGCCTGGATCCCAAATAAGGAGCTGCAAATCTACAGCGCAAAACTTACACCCTTATCCTGGCCCTTTAATGCATTTTCCAGGTGAAATAGAGGTAGATACCCTTTGACATCACGTTTCATTCTACTACAATATATGCGTATATATTTAAGTAAATAAAGGTTGATGGCATGAAGCATGCTCTTTCATTTAGACGATTTCAGCTATTGGGCCTGATTTATTAAAGCTCTCCAAGGCTGGAGAAGATACACTTTCATCAGTGAAGCTGGGTGATCCTGCAAACCTGGAATAGATCTGGTCTAGGATTCAAAAGATTTGCTAGCAAATGATTTTAAAGAAATCCTATCCAGGTTTGCTGGATGACCATCAGTCAGAGATGAGAGGTCATCGGAGGATTGACACTAGCCAAGTTATTAATGGCCTAACTTCATATTACTTGCTGTCTTCTTGTTTGGGATTTTAATATAAAAATAAATAACAAAACTTAATAGATGTTAGTTTTTTTCATAACTCTTATAATTGCTACTGCAATGAACATTTATCAATGTGTTATCAGGATAAGGTCAGGCAGCTAGAATGTCAGACATCAAGGAGATTTCTGACTCAAACTCAGGAATCAGACTTGGTCACATACACAAAGTAAAATTAAATTAAAGGCTAGAACTTTCCCTCTCCCTGTGAGGAAAACTGCAAATGAGACCTTTATAGCTAATAATGTTTTACATTTTTAGAGCCATAAAACTTATACTAGAATATTATGAGAAATGTCAACCTTATACACTGTTAACTACAATACTTGTCATTAAAATCATGTCATTAAAACTTGGATTTTCTTGGGCCCCATTTGGAAGAGTTTTCACTTTCTGTCCTGTAAAGTGAGAGGAAATTTCTCAAATGTGGGAAAAACTCAGTGCTTCAGTTCAGGAATGATTTATTAAATACAGTACTGTAGCTGCAACAGTAAACACATGAAAAAAAGAATACAATCAATGGAACTACAACACAGTAATTTAGCCACACTAAAGTGAAATAAGAAGCTCCTTTCAGCGTATTAGCCATAAATAAAATGTGCTTACTCTGAATACAAAAAAGGGTGCATTATTGTATAATGGCTAAGCAGATATCACATTTATAATGTAACATAAGTGATGGACAGCTTTGTGGGATACATCATAGGAGAATGGAACGCAGGGTTGCACACAGACCTGCCTATCAGTCTTGTTTTACATTAAACAGCTCAGTGTAGAGACATCACTCCTACACACCAGCTGGACTAGGTGACTACACAAGAGCTGATGCTGAAAAATGTATTTTTTTATGTAAAATATATAATGTCTCATCTGAGAGAACCACACTGTACAATTTCTTTGTCATTACTTTAATAATGGGATTGCACACAAAATAACAAGTATATCAGTTAGCAACCATTAAAACTGTCTATGTATGGTGATGACAGTGAAACCTCCTACAATAAAGGGTACGGTTACGCTTAAACTATGCTGATAGAAATGTGTTAACGCATGACATCTGTTCTCCTATATAATTTAAAAGAATCACAATTAAGGAAATCCCCTGTACTGTTCACTTGCACTGCTTCCTAAAAGCCCCATCAGAGGTTTTGAACTTCAGGGGTCCATCTGGTTGTGTATGCAGGTACATGGGTTAGAACACAATAATTCTACTCATTAGTGTAGAAAAAAATATCACAGACTAGGATAGTGTGTTAAGACAGTGGTCGCCAACTTTTTGGAGCTCAGGGACCACTCAATTTACAGACTCCGGATCGAGCATGCACATGGAGCCGTGTGTCACTCAAAGGGGAAGAATGATACCTCCCCCAAAGTGATGTCACGATGGCAGAACCCTCCTACTCAGACCTGCAATGGGAGAGTGCCCTGAGCATGCGATTCCTCCTTCTTCTGACCCCGCTGGCAACGGCCAGAGCCGCAGATCACCAAAGGTTTTCTCAAAGACCGGACCGCCGGTTGGTGACCGCTTACCAAGCTCTGTGATGAGCGATGGATGCCCCCAGTCCCCACAGTGGAGATCTTTAGGGAAAGGCACACCTGCCATGTGCTAGCACTTGTAAAAAAGTAACCCAGTGTGTCTAAACACAATCCCTAAAGCCCAACTCAAGTCAGAATTTTTTTAAATCTGGGTAAAAAGGGCAAGGGCTTGATAATCTGTACCCTTTTGGGTAATTTCACCAGTTTTCCCCTTTCTACATGTTCTGATCTGACATTGATCAAATAAACAAGATGGATAACTGTCCCCAGCAGTGATACAGACATCTTTTTTATTGCTGTCTAGGTCGTTTTGCCCGGATGATAATGAACCCCCATATTTGTTGCACGTTCATCACAGAGGCAGAAAGTAAGGGAAAATCTTGGCAGTGGGCTCAAACACAGCAATACAACCTCTCCGAAATATTAACTCTTTCTATAAATTGCTTTAAGAAAAAGCTGGATGGTTTTCTAGAACACAGAATATACCTGGGTATTGAAGTTTTAAAGTGAAGACAACAGTCTGTTGATCCAGGGAACATCTGATTGCCTCACATGATCAGAAAGATTTTTTTTGTTGGAGAAAATTGGAAGGGTTTATTTGCCTTCTTCTGGATCAATTGCGCATATATGTATGTATATATTTGTAGAATGTTTATTTCCCTGATGATTGAACTTGATGGACTTACATATTTTTTCAACCTTCCTAACTAAGTAACTATGTAATGCCTTGGTATGCTGAGTACATAGAACTTCGGCTTCTAGTACAACCAAATGAATCCCTCTGCAGATCTTTTACTGTAAGGTCTGTACAACAATGCTACATCCTTATGATGAATACTTTAGTTGTGAAATGCTATTAAACCAGTATGCAATTTATAATAAACCTCCTGCATATAACATCACAGACCTTCCATCTTTATCTGTACTAATGTAATAGGCCCAGCACACTGATACTATAGTAATACATTGTAACAAATTGGAGAAAACACCCCATCAAGAATACAAATACTGATCAGAGTGTGACTTAGGAAGCCATATATCTCTAGTTTAGTCACATCATTGGGAGTAACTCACTCACTTATACATGTGTATGGTACAAGATGTAAAACTGTGTCCAAAGCAGATTAAATAATTCACAATAGAGCATTCTGCAAGCTACAAAAAAGAAGGGGCCAGATACTTCTTCTTCTATACTTATTTATCAGTTTTAATGCTGTCATAAATATATGAAAAGTTATTTATGTAACCCCCCCCCCAAAAAAAAAAAAATATATTATAGTTTAGCAAATTATTTGTTGTTTTTTACCTACCCTTCATTTGCACTGATTTTAATGGCCGGTATTGTTGTCTGATCATAGAGGCTTCTATTATTTTCAGAACTCGCAAATGCAAAGGAAATGTTTACTCCCTTGATGTAGTTCTGGGCTGATGCGAGGAATACATAGGTAACAGCTTGCATGTTTAAGTTAGGAATTTCTCTGTTCTATATGTGTACTTTTATAAAACCAATCTCTAGGCAGTACTAGATTGTAAAATGAATTCCAGTCTGGCACAGCTTCCGAGTCTTTTAACACTCACAGGAATATTTTCATTGAAAGCCTAACAGTTCTGATTTCCTTATTACACCAAGGTTTGACAAATGCAGTTCCTGTATAAACTATAGATTATTGAAACAGGTAAAACTTCTTATTATCTGTAACAAAATATATAGTTGCTGAAAAGTAAGCTTTAATAAAGGGAATACAAAGTTTTTACAAAGATTTTTTACAAAAATTTTAGATATCCATGTAAGAAAAGATCACCTTGATATCTGTGTAGGTTCTCATTTATCCACTTTTTTATTTCTAATGAATTTTAGAAACAATCCCAGCATTAAGGTCAAATACATAGCACAGTCATTTTATTCTAAAAATCATGGAATGTGTCAAGCCAGATGTTAATAGTTCAAGAACAGGAGGCATGAATAATTTGCAATCACAATATTCTCCCTTGGTGTCAGGAAGTTTGTATAGGTGAATTGCCAAATCACTGGGGTAGAAATGTGAACATTGTGTAATATGTAGAAGACAGATGGTGTTGAAGTCTCCCAACCATATTTAGGGATAGTTGTTCCAGGTTGACTCATACTGCTGTTATTACAGCTCATGCAAACCAGTTGACTGCTCTTGATTTAAATTATCTTATCAATACTTGTTAAAATATATAGACCTTAATATTAGTTGGTGGATACTTTAGTTGTTATCCACAGTATATATTTGTTCTAGAGAGACAAATGATCCACAGCATGCACAAAATGGTTCACAGCTTCTGATTTTCATCTTCTGATTCATTTTAATGGGAATGGCTGGGACTGAAGTTCAGAAGGTCTGAAATGGCCCTAAGATTTAAAAAAGTGTTCCCTATTTTGCAATAGTCTTAACAACGAATATCTATTTTTTTGTAGAAGCACTTGTAAAACATACAATCTGAAATTCCATTAAAAACAGAATCAGCGCCTTGCACTAGAGACAGTGAAGTCACAATTTATGACTATACAGGTCATTGACATGAAAAGTACCAAAGCTGTAAAATCTTCAAAACAACTAGCATTTCCAAAAAGCGGGGTCACCAGTGGCAGCTTCCATATCGCTCTTAGTACATGTCTTCATTGAACAGAATAGTGTCAATGGTATTTGTTCAAGAATAATGGAAACATTATGGAAATATTCTCTGTGTGCCGATTCCTACAGATAAGTAATGTTGTCATTCTTTGTATTTGATAGGCAGTAGTATGTTCTCTGATGCTTGAATATTCTGTGGGCACTTTTCTACATAATGTCAGAATATGTCCAGTGTAACAGGCTATAACATTAAGCAATGTTTTATTTCTCACAGCAGTTATAAACTTGAAACAAGAAACCACAAAAAGTCACTCAGTTAAATATTTCTGTCAAAACAACAAAGAAGAAGACAAAGGGCTATAATTGGCTTTGTGCAGGACAAGTACGGCTCTCAAGAAAGTCAGCAATAATAGTCATGCCAAATACTAATAACTGTTCTGTAATGTATAATGAAATAACTTCAACCTCAAATAAAAAATAATATCAAAGTGCCCATAGAAAGCTGATCTTTACTGGCTACCCTGAGTTAGGAATAATATTTTATGATGCTGTAAATTAAAAATATTATAACTAAAAGCAAATCCAATACTGATGTGATGTCATATTGTTTTAGCTGTACTATGAGTATATTATATGATGTATTTTGTATTCCCATTAATGTTGATCAGTGACAGAGTGTAAAGTTTGGTGTCCTAAGTCACATGTATATTTCTTTATTAATAGTTAATGTAATGTAAGTAACTCAGTTAATATTTTGGGCCTGATTTATTAAAGCTCTTCAAGACTGGAGAAGATGAACCATCATGGGAGAACCAGGTAATAGAGCAAATCTGTAATGGATTTCTTAAAAATCTTTTGCTATTAGTTGGCAAATGTTTTAGTCCTGCTACCACATCTATTTTAGGTTTGCTCGATCACTCAGGTTCTCCCATGAAAGTCTATCTTGTCCAGTTTTGGAAAGCTCTAATAAATCAGACCCTTTGTATCAACTGGTTTCTCTATTGTGTATTTTGCAATTTGTAGCAATGCTCTAATATAGTGGGAGGACAATCCTTCCATGAGCGAGTTTCTTAGCTCTTAGTTATTAACACTCTTTTGTAAATCAAATAAAATCTTGTCCATCTAGTGATGCTAAAAAAAAAACATCTTGTGTAACCAATATGACATTTTATGTAATTTTAGTTTTACCAATTTCAATAGACTGTAATACATCATAACATCTAAGTGTCTTTTTGAAGCTTTGATGGAAGCAACAACACCTGTCTATTTATATATCGAAAAAAAAATTAATTAGGCCATAAATAATAGAGAAAAAAATCTGATTGGATGATATTTTGTTTTTCATGAACTTGGAAAAAATACATATTTGTCAAAAACCTAATATTGTGTGCTGTCCTGTAATGAAACAGAGCTACTTCTGCTAGTTAGTGACATTAGTCAGCGGTGTAATTGTTTTTGACCAAAAAAGTACAGTAACATTAGTCAGTATGACAGATTATGTGTAAAGTTACTTACAGGGATATTAGTTCTTACGTTGGAGGTAGACTTGAATTGTGCATTGACATTGGTCAGTCCCCAAAAGGGGTGAGCAGATGAGGCCATTAACCAATGAGGTGACAGAGGAGGGTCAGAGTGGACCAGATAAGTTACCAAAGATGTTACTGGTATGAGCAGAGCTCTGACAAACTAGTGCAACCGGTACCAAGAGACATAAAACAAAATGATGTACTGGATATAAAACTTGCTTTGAGGCTAAAGGCAACTGCTCTTCATAGGGGTTATAGTTGTGATCTGAGGATGAACTTAAAAGGAGATTGCCACAGAGGTGCGAAGACAAACAAAAGAGTTCAGTATAGGATCTATCACCTGTAAAGGATTTCCTAAAACCATTTGCTATTATTTGGTAAATGTTTTCAATCCTTGACAGGATCCATTCCAGGTTTTCTGGTTCACCCAGGTTCTCTCATGATAGTCCATCTTCTCTACTCTTAAAGAGCTTTGGTAAACCAGGCCCAGTATGTTGATCAAAGTTTGGATAGTTGTGTGGATTTTGGAATCTTAGGATGTATAGGTTGGATCCAACACCTAACCTACTCTTTTTATTATGTTAGTTATGTCACCAAACCTCTCATTTTACAAAACCTAGATCAACATCAGGGAAGGGTACCATGCAGCAACACTCAGAATATTATTCCGCTACCAGATGATACTTCTAGTGAAGCCATGTTACCAGAGGCAGCGTGACCATATTATCAGTCAGCCAAGCCATGTTAATAAGGACAGTGTGACCATATTACTCAGTGTGCTATTTTACCAGAAACAGAATACTCATATATTTATTTACAATGAATATTACTACATCACATCAGAGCTGTGCCCTCTAACCCCTATGTCTGTTATGTGCCAGACTCAGTAAGGCCATCTTGTAGTCATGTAGAACATTGCAGACTTGTAGTAACATAGTTGGTGAAGACACCCACAGAGGAAATGGAGGATGGGAATGATATTGAGATAGATGTCAATCGGATTCCTATAGTTCCTGTGAAATGAAGAGCTTGTTAAATGCTGTGTTTAGGAGCAGATGGATATTGGTCAATAAACAATTGGTTTGGTTGGAGTGTGGGTTGTGCTGGGTGGGTGAGGAGAAAGTCTCCTGGGGTGGCTTTGACAACAGCAAATGATAAATGTTTCTGCCGGGGTGTATAGTGTGCTCCCAGCAACCATTATTAAGGCCAGAATTGGTCTTCATACCACAAAAAGATTATATATATATATATATATATAGATATATATATATATAGATACATACATACAAATACATACATACATACATACAAAACAACACATAGTTGTTTTACAGTTTATCATTCTTCACCGGTTTTTAGAAAGACTACTGCTACCTTAAAATTCAAACATAAAAATTACATGGAATAGCAAAGCCATTTATATTGTAGTGGGATTGTGGTAAGGTATGTTTCCTTGTCCATTTAGTTTCTGGTAAAAGTAATAAATGTCATAGAAAAAATCAAAATAAAAAAATCTAAGGTAAAATCATGTATATATGGTAAAGTCAGCCTAATGTACTGCTGAAATATGTGTGAATTGTTCTACTGGTGTATTTGTGGTTCAATCACCTTTACCACACAATATGGTTATTGCAGTTTAGCAAAACAGGACAGTCAAGGATTCATCCTACACTGCAAATGTGACAAAGAAGCAGCAGCACCAAGATGAGGTCCTCCCTGCCTTTCCCTGAAGTTGAACATAATGTTTTGTCTTCCATGATTTCTCTTTGGTTCTCAACATAATCATTACATTTTAAATAAAATCTTTCCATTTTCATTACACTGGCTCTTGTGAAGAGTTATGGAAATACCCACATTCCTATATAGGTGGATGTTAATTTAGAGGATAGAAAGTTTCTAATCATGGTGCTTTTGCTTGCAGACTGTCCTAGGTAACAGTCCCATGTGGTGCCTAACCTCCATGGTTGAAAGGACTGAAATTTAATTGGCCTGATTTATTAAAGCTCTCCAAGACTGATAAAGATAGTCTATCATGGGAGAACCTGGGCAATCCAGTAAACCTGGAATGTATCTGGTACAGGATTGAAAACATTTGCCAAATAATAGGAAATTATTTTATTTAATTTTCATTTCAGGTTTGCTTGGAGAGCTTTAATAAATCAGCCCGAATGAATGAAAGGGGTGCGCTACAAAGAATCCTGTGCAACTGTGCAAGACCTAAGATAAGGTGGAGGCTCAGCTTTAAATGCATTCACAATATTAGTTCATGGAAAGTAATAATGCCCTGAATGGCTCAAAGAACTTGCTTTTAACAGGTGTTGCATATACTATGGATCAAATGATTAAAATATTATAGATAGATAATACATAAATGAATACAGTGTAAGTTTTTACATCTGCCTGGAGTCCAGCCTTAAGTCACAGATTTAGGTTTGTAAAACATCCTCTGAGAACAGCAATCAGCTGTTAAACATTTTGATTTTGTAATGTAAATGCAATAATACAAAAGGTAAATACAGAAAACATATGAACAAAAACACCTGGGTAACAGCTGGCTTAAGTATCAATAAGTATCTGAATGTATTCCAAGAAAATATAGTTGCTGCAGCTGACTGTATTATGCAACTTGTATAATATATTAAACATTGTAAAAGAGAATTTATCTGTTTACTACTTCGCTTTCCTTCTCAAAGAAAGTTTACATTTTATGTCAGAATTTGAGGGCTTTGGCCAAAAGTGTGTTTCTTCTATTCACCAACTGACTTTGTAATGATCCAATAAAATGTTAAGAAAGCTTTTTTTATAACTGAGAGTTCATATTTCAGTTGATTATTTGCACATAAGACTCTGCAAAAGCTCTTAGCATATCACATTTTGGATGTGTAACTCAGACTCCATGCTTGAAATAAATTCAGTACGTCACCTAAATATTGGATGAGCATGTCTGATAGTTCACATCTGTATAAAAAACACTTAGAAGATGTTCTACCTCATTATGTCAACTGATCTAAAATATTTTGGATTTTAATTTGTCTTACAAATACATTAAAATCAATAGAAAAGCATTTAACCTTTATTTACTAGTATGTGTCTTATACTCCTATGTGACCCTGGTGTGTGTGGTGACTATGGCTATGGTCTAAACCATACTCACTCGTATAAAGGGTCCTGTTGTCATAAAAAGATCTTTTTGGCATCTTTTTATGACAATTGGGTGTTCCTTTACCTATGACAATGAGGGTTCAATTTATAAAACAGTGAATCTGATATTCCCGACAACATTCCCTGGTGGAGATTTTTCAGCGTCCATGTGTTTTAAAGGCAGTAATTGACTCTACACATGGAAATGTTTCAGAGAATGTCAAATTCACTACTTTATAAATATACCCCTAACTAAATGTGATGTCCATTGTTGCAGAGTGCATGGTGGGAATAGTTTACAATTTAACATACAATAGGTTTTTAAACCACTAAAAAGGCATATATATTTTTGTACAGATGATTGTCAAAGATGAGCAACCCTGAACTTATCTATCTGTACATTTTGCCCATGTCTACCTAATAACTTTTAGGTACATTAAGTATATTGCCCATATTTTTAATAGTTAACTTTTAAGTACATTGGTCAATCTCAGTTCACATTGAGAATGATAAAGCAATGACCTTTTGATGAGTAACACACTATGCCAGTTGTTTATAGAGATTTAAGATCTTTAAGTTTAAAGATTAATTTATAAATTAGGACAAAGCATTGTCACCCTGTTACTTGATCATGGACCTTATTGGCAGAATCGCCAAGTATTTTTTTAACAAAAGCTGAAAAGATAAGCAACATTTTTGTTTCAATTATCTTCACATGAAATTTTAGGTGATTGGCTTTATAAGTAATAAAACTAAGCAGTATCCTAAATATACTTTGCATTTCTACTATAAAAGAAAAGCTCATAAAGCCAACTGCCTTTTCAGAGATGTAACGTAGAATAATGACATAGATTGATATGGCTGTAGTGACAAAGGTAGACAAAAGAAGGGGATCCGTTTACCTATTGTTTCCAAGCCATCTGCCAGGACATTTGTCTCTTTTGCTTTTAGGTCAATGTCCTCACTAACTCATTCATGCAGGTTCACCTAATAAGGCAGCTTTTGAATACTATATAGAGAGTAGGAATAATAAAACCACAGCTGTCGGATATTTACCTTGCAAACCCAACTAATGAAAAAAGCATTCTGAATGTTTAACTAGCAAGGCGATTTAGCGTATTTAATAATCAGCAAAAAGCAATAGCTTGTACAAACCAACCATACACCACGCCTTCAAATATCTGACTACAGTAAAAATAAATTATTCTGATGTTATGGGTAAATGCACTGCATTCTGGATACCAGCATTGCACTCAACATGGCTTTATTGAAAAATGATGCTGCTTTTAGAGTCTTAAACAGGTTTATGCAGCTCTAGATGAAATATAAAGTACAATAGATATATAGACATCTACTCTCTACAGAAATGAGTTTGTGGTATTCCACTGCTTCCTAATAACCATTAACTATAAAACATGACAATGGAGTGCATTACCTACCAGCTATAGTCATTATGTGGGAGCAATTACTACCAGGGGATGGTCTAATTGTCCAATTACCTAATATTACTTAACATGCAAGTGACACACTTTCTAGTCTGTAAAGAAGACTCCAGTTAATCCATTGGCATTCACTAAACAACATAGCCACTAACTTTATCCTTTCAGTAAGCTAAAACTTTTATAAATGTATTTATAGGAAGAGCATACATTACCAGAGGCAAATTGCCATTAAAAACATAAACAGCAAAAGTCTTTATGGCACCATAAAAGTGTATGTAAATTTTAGTTTTGAAACTTTGGCTCTACATTCCTTTGTCCTCCATAATACACATATTTCCTTTACTCTATATAATACGATTAGGACCCTCTAAATATCTGGGGAAACTGGCAAGTACACTGGATTCCTGTAGTCCTCTGATCATGCCGCCAAGGAAGAAGATCTATTCTGTCAGTTTAAGTTTTTCATCTTGTAATCAGCCTTACAGGCTGCCATACTTGTGCATGGCATGCCTGTAGTTTCATATTTAGCCTGCAACATCATAGGCTGATAAGTCCCCGAACTATTCCCACTGCATTGTCATAAGTCAGGATGGTATGGTATGGCAGACGTAAGAGGGTGGACAATGTGTGGAAATAAAGTGTGCAGGGTTTACATGTGGCAGAGAAATGTGGGCCATATATAGGGTATGATTGTGGTCAGTATCTGTGGGAGAGGGGAACATATAAGTTATGATACGTGAAGGTGTGGCCATGTGCAGTTTATGTGTAAGAGGATTGTGGAAGATGTGAGTAAGCATAGGACAGGCATGGGCAAACTACGGTCCAATAGGGATGTTTCTCCGGCCCGGTGCCACCCTGAGCAGGGTCAGGAGAAGGACCCCGCTGGGGCGCCAGAGCTGCGGAACATGTCCCCCAGATCTGAGCCTGCCATGAGAGAGCGAGCGTGCTGTGTCTCTGCACACAACCTGCCCACTCTCCTATCGCAGGCTCAGATCTGCGATGAAAGAGTGGGCGGGGTTATGCCATCATGACGTCACGTTCAGTGGCATCATGATGGCATAACCCCGCCTACTCTCCCATCGGCCCAGCCCGTCAAATTTTTTTTTAGATTGTGGCCCGAGTCATATAGTTTGCCCACCCTGGCAATGAAAGACAAAAAAAGATAGAAGATATCGGCACATAGGAGATGAAAGTGTGTACAGTGTATGTGTGTACTGGAAGGGGAAATGGAATACGTGAGTCCAGCAGACCCACAAAGGTAAAGAGACTTTAGAGTGTAAAGTTGTCTGTGTTCAGTTGGTTTTAATTATTGCACAGTAAAAAGGTGTCTTTCTACAAAAGAAGGGGGTAACCCTGAGAGAAAAGCAGACAGAGTTAAAGGGGTGTTCTGAATGAAGGCTATAGTAAGAAAAACTGTGGGTGTAAGGGAGAGGCCATCTCATTACTACTATTAATACTGGGAAATGAGGTGTGTGTGAGTTAGGGACATAGTATAGAGCAGGCATGTCCACCGGCCCGCACCCTAAAGTCAATATTATGCAGGCCGCCAGAACTGTTGGCCACAGTAAAAAATACAAGTGTACAAAAAAGCTATTTTATATTTCATAACAGTTGATCAACCGCTGTGCAATCATCGGCTCACTACTCGGCAGGCATAATCGGCAGGACGGGAGTCCCCATGTGTGCACAGGGAATCCCCTACGTCATTATAGTGGGCATGTGCTGTGCGGGACCCACACGGACCGAGCCCACTCTGATTCCAAGAATGTTCTCTGCACGGAGCCTGCACTGACGCCAGGCTCCGTGCACAGGGAATCCCTCACATCACCCTGGTGGGCATCTGTAGGCAGGGCAGGATCTGCGCAGACCACGCCAACACTAACCCTGAGTACATGCTGAATGGTTGGCCCACACATATTTTCACCTCACTAAATCTGGCCCTCTTTGCAAGAAGTTTGGACACCCCTGGTATGTAGGAAAGATCGGCAAGGTCTGGGGTCTTATGGGTCAGAAAGCAAATTTCTGTGAAATCAAAAGTGGCACTTACATTTTTCCTTTTATATAGGACAAGCAAAATTAGGGCAGTTTCAAAACAGGCAAGACTGGGGATATGGAAAACAATGATGATGTTGTAGCAGGCATTATATGTATGAACTGAGTTCATTACAGGTAACTCTTTCACTCACAAATGTTGGTTTTTATCCTGTAACCATACAGGTAAATGATAGGCATAGGGAAGTGTTCTCCATAGCTTGCCCCAAATGTGAAAGCTAATAGGGTTCCAATTTCACTTTGCACAGAAAGTAGAATTTTGAGAAATACATTTTGATCAAGTATTCACAGCCCTTCCTTGGAACACATTAAGAGGAGTATCTATGTCACTGCTATTTAGCCTTTTATAAACATGACATTCATTGTTGAATCTTTATATTTACTGATACATTATAGATCCTAAATTACAGTTAGGTTAGTGATAAAGTACACATTATTAATACTATTTTTCTTATGGTTTCATGGACACAAATACAACACTCACCACCAAATTAGAAAAGTCTACTCCATGTCTGCCCCACAGGAACTTTGTGGCTATTTTAGTCAGGAGCCAATTAAGCTGCTAGCTTTAGAACTTCGAAATACCCAGAGGAATCCTTGTTAAACACTGGATGAACATTTCATCATTCCCATAACACTCTTAGGAAAAATCAGTTATCAGTGAAGAATAACAGAAATACTAAATCTTGATGCAATGAAGTCTGGTTGGTATACAAGGTTAGTGTTCGGTTTTGTTCTGTGATACCCTTGCTCTTGTTTAGACACTGCCATCAGCTAAGTTTCTGATCATGTTCCTTTCAAATGCTTAAGTTTCAATGGGAAAGTAATAAAGGTCATTCAGCGGCATCAAATATCCATTGAGAAGTGATCAATTACACTATACTGAAGATTATATTCCTTTTATTACCTGCATAACTTACTGGGCCAATATTATAACTGTATACTGAGTATTATTTATCAAGAGGTGAACAAGCACTTTTATTTCTATATAACGTACATTTTTCTATTCAGAATAGCTGAAAATATTGTCACTTTTTAACCATACACCACTTCTAAGGTGATAGCAACTTTTATTACTAAAAGCTGTAATAACCATATGCATGGTTGCCTGTTTTCCTCCCAGAACAAAATGTTTCCAGATTTAGGGAAGCATTGGACGTTCCTTTTTTCTATGATATAGCACTGGGGACTTTTTAAGGGGTAAACCTAAAAGAAGTTTGCAAAGACAGTGTCCTGTATTCAATTTTTAACCCAAATTATTGTCATAGATCAACAAAGCCAAAGAGAGCCAGGCAATTGGTATTCTCTCATACCTGGTTTAGTTTAGGGCGAAATTTTAATGAAGAAATGGACAGACGTTAGGCACCTTAGCCCATGGTTGCCAGGGATGTACTGGGTATTTTGGCATCCCCCAGGTCCAGCCAAATTAAGATGACCAAAAACATACCTTCATGAAGAATATTGGGTACAGATGGCGGCATCCTTGCCAGAGTGAGGACAGGTGAGTGCAAATAAAAAAATCCTAATGAGGCAAGTAAGGTTATTTTAGGTTAAAGAACCTGGCTGGTTGCAATTCCTTACTTTTTAGATATAATCCTCCTTTATGTATAAACAGGAATTAAAGATTATGCCTGGTTCTGTCATACATATGAAGGCAGTTACCAAACACCACATCATAAAAATACTAATTCACTGCTTGTCTGCGACTTCAGTGCCTCCCGTCACCAGAACAATCATACAGCCAGTAAAGTTGGAGAGAATTCAGAACTCCTAATTGACATATTTATTATGGTTGAGTCACCGCAAAGCATTGAACCAATTGGATCAGCTAGACAACCATATAACTTGTGTTTTTCTAAAAGCAAGGCTCAGCAAACATACATTTCTCTCTGCACAGGTTACCTTTAAAAGTTTTTAAATGCAATCTCTGGTCCTATATACATAACTCATGTCAGTCAATGCTAAGCATTCATGTTTTTTAAATATTTTCATAGAAACAATAAAAGAATAGAATAAAAGAAGCAATGCCAGCGATAAAGGACTACAGAAGAATAACAGAAAATACAGCAAACCGTTTCCTTTGACAGATACAATCACAATAATCTTTTGTTGATGTATCAGGCGACACTGAAAACAAGATTACTGATATGTAAAAATATAAAGAGCAGCAAATACTTGCCTTGTGAAGGATATATATACATATATAAATATTTGTGTGTATGTATACAGTACCAGGTGCCAGATTAGGGGTAACGCAGGGGATTCAGCACCTCGGACAGCTCCAGAAAACGCCCATAGACCATCAATAGCGAAGCTCTGGGAGCTGCAGATGGAAGTAGAACTCCCTAGAGCTGATGAATGTTCTTATGACAGACAAAATGAACCGTCTTGCCAGAAAACACTATGCCATGTCAATTAAGTCTAAAGCCTAATAACCACCTCTCAGCTACAACTGAAAACACTTCTCACACAATAATGACAATGATGTTTCTGGAAAGCAACATTTTATCCTGGTGGGGCTCCGAGTGCCAGTCAATGAACTGTGCAATTAGCCAGGTAGGTACCAAATGCCATGTGCAGACTTCTGTATGATACTGGTATAATGTCAGTGCTTGGATTTATAATACACCTGTTACATGCAGATCTCCGGGGACCAGGGCTATAACTATCACTGCTGTACTGCTGGAAAATACCTCCAAATACAGAGGCTTCATAGAACTTTCAATCAATCTCCTAATTTGATCTTTGATATTTTATTATTTATTATATGATCACCCTAGTTTTATTGGAACAAAGACAAGTGATTGCTGCAAGCAGGAGTAGGCTTGCAGTATGATAAAACTTGTATATGCAGCAAACCCAGACATGATCTAATGATCTGTTTGTTGTGGTCATCCCCAGGCATCCTCTGATTACATGGAATATAGGACAATATAAGGAATCTTGTATTACCAACCAGGTTACAGGATTTATATTGCAACTATAAAGGAGAAAGATTTGTTTTCCTATTAGAGATTCATAATCATATCTCCATCTCTCTACATGATCCATATCTCATCACTGCAGATGCATTTTTTTTATCCCTAGATAAGGATAGCCATAGTGCAGGATAGTATGAGTGACCCCAGGTAAATGACACTTCCTCCTACACAGTGCTGGGGATGCTCTGGGACTACACAAGTCCCCTTCCTTTGGGACACACTGATATTTAAGTACAAGCTGCATGAGTAAACGCCCTTCTACAGCATTTTATTAAAAGGACAAGACAAATAAAATGTTCTACATGCAGCATACAGTGCAAGCATCACTGATAGGGATAAGACAGATGGCACTAAGAAAAGCTGCAGAACAGAGGATAGACATGGGTTAACCCCCCAGTGTCACAGAAATATATATATTGACAAGTAGAGGGGTAGGCATAGCATGGGATCAGGATGGCTAGGGTGATATTCGCCCATACACTCACCGAGTCCTGGGAATCAGCAGGCAGAGCTGAGCTCCATGTCTCCTGTCTGTGCGGCTGCCAGGGAGGGGGCGGAGTCAGCAGGATGTGCACGCACAGGTCCTGAATCATTCAGACTCAACCTGGGTCACGTGGCCTCAGACACATGCATTATTCATCACATTACCCTGGGGACAGGGGGCTCAAGTTGTCAGGGAATGCAAACAGGGAGCAAGGCAGCTGCTTGGGGGGAGAAGAAGAGGGGCTAAATGGGGAAAAGTAAGGGGAGGACTATTACAAAATACACCATGCATAAAGAGTAACTAAAGAGGTCCATTGGCCTATATATGCTTTACTAATATCCTATATACTAAACGAAGGATGTAATTATGCATGGAACCAACCTGCGCACTTACCACAACCGCCGCCCGCAAAGTGAACGTCGCCACCCAAAGAGCGCATGCCACCGCCGCTGAAACAGTTATCATAGTGACATGTAAACGTGAAAAAACACCAGGTGACACTTCCAGTCAGTGTGCTCTACTCCACAGTGCCCGCAGCTACTCCACTCCACAGTGCCAGCAGTCAGTGTGCTCTACTCCACAGTGCCAGCAGCTACTCCACTCCACAGTGCCAGCAGTCAGTGTGCTCCACTCCACAGTGCCAGCAGTCAGTGTGCTCTACTCCACAGTGCCAGCAGCTACTCCACTCCACAGTGCCAGCAGTCAGTGTGCTCTACTCCACAGTGCCAGCAGCTACTCCACTCCTTATAAAAAAAAAATTTAGAATAACTTTTTTAATTTACCATTTTAAGATTTTGTTGTTTCTAATTGACTTCATTTACTCATTTGCACTCTGATATTTTTTTAAGTTATGAGTGCAGCAATTCCAAGACATTTTGGACTTAAATGATATAGCAATTAAACTTCATTTTTTTAATAACTTAATTGTAGTACAAATATATTTATTTAATTAAATGAAAACTTTCCCAGGACTTTGTCATCTAGGATTACCACATACACATGCTGAGGGACTCTGGGGTTTGACTGATTTAGAGAAGTTAATAAGTTTGTGGAGCTTTGGGATAAACCCTCCATTCCTTAGCCCACATCTTTTCTAATAGCCGGTTACAACTGTCCATAGACATATATATCCCCAGCCAACTTGACTGAGCTTGAGTGGATTTGCAAGGAGGAATGGCAGAAAATCCCCCAATCTGGATGTCCAAAGCTTGTTGCATTATCCCCAAAAAGACTATAAAAGAGAATATTGTATTGTACATAAGCAGAGAATGACATTTATTTATATGAGGGCTCAAACAAACACATTTTGCAGAGGATAGACCAAATGGAGAAGGCTGTGTAAAAGCGCAATGTGTATCTAAAAGTGTAAAAATTGTGAATAATCCCACAGCAACAAAAATGTATTGTAGTTTAGGCAGTTGTCATTAAGTGTGGTGTCTAACGAAACTCAAGATATCTTCCTAAGACGTACCTTTTACTCTTAGAAGCATACACAGTTGGGTGGCAATATATGGGTCATTAAGCTATAACCAAAAAGAACTCTTAACTAACGGTGAGACCGTGCCTCAAATATCAGGGTACCACTATGAAACTTTTATATTCAATGCTGCTCAATGTGGAACACTGAACTTAGGTGATGATGATTGATTATTTGCTTAGGCTGTAAGTACAACTTTGAGGCATACAATAATATTTTAGCATCATGTGTACTAGTAATTCTGCTTACTTTTGTTGTTTTTGGGAGGGCTGTGCAGGTGTTGTGAATAGGGTCATTATAAACTTTTTAAGGCTGACTCTTAGGCAGATATAAAACAAACATAAAATGCAATTGTAATCATTAATACACAAATAAATATTGTATAGTGTAAATTCCTGAATATGAGCTGATATCATCCCTCCCACAGTCCCAGTTCAACAGGGCTAGAGAATGATAGGAGAAACTAAAGGTTGAGTTTATCTCAATAGTTTCTTTGAGAGAAATATATTGGGTGTGATTGCTGAACTTTTGATGGGACTGCCAGTTACCTGATGAATTTTTTAAACAACCAATTTTAATGCTATATGAGATACTGACTTGAAAGTGATTACCAGTGATCATGAGTTCTGATTTTACTCTGACTTAACTTGCCACATGCTTGTTCCAGATCTGTGGCTTACAAAGAACCAAAACTAGAGACACCCAGAGAACTAGCATTTTATCATTACAAGAAGCATATGACAAATAATAAAGTACAGCAAATAAAACATGGAGCATGCAAGTATCATCAAATTACTTTTATTTAGGGTTAGATAAGATTCAGAATTAGCACTTTCTAAACAATGTTATATTATTTTTACTGAAAGATTAAAATAAAAGAAAATGTTGGTCATATATAAAAGTGTCATGCAATATACGATTAAAGTTTGATGTTTGATCTTTTGAATTTTAAGGTAACCAGCACTAGTTTGCAGACAGCAGCCCGGATTACATGTAATGAATGGTAGGTGACATCACCATCCATATTGGTGTCAGCACCTGGCCATACAAAACAGCAAGGGACAGAGACATTATTGCTGCAAAATCTCCTGCAGAGAAGGATAGAGAAAAACAGTATGGAAAAGTACACTCCTCTCACAAACAAGAATATTGATAAAACAGCGGGAAATGATGGAAGAGAGCAAACACGCTGTTATACAGCTGAGGTAGCATCAAGCTTGAAAATGGTTGGAAATAACATCCTAATAGGACGGATGTATTTATGTATCATTTCTACCATTCAATTTGGAAGACAAAACATTAGGAGGCAAAAAAATGTTAAATATGTATTTATTTATGTTGATATATTCCATGGTTTTAATAAAAAAATAAAGAAAACTCCAATTTTGATATGGTCATAATTGCTTCAAAATACATGGTATATATTTATTGGTAATTACTATTACTAAATTGTAAATAGGGTGTACCAGAATTTCTATTCGTTTTGCTTCATTGCAAAGCTTTAAATAAACAAACTGCTATTGAGAATCATTAATGTCTAAAGTGATAACAGAGAATTGCAGCACTTCATATAACATAAGAACTGATATATTAGGTCCTTATTTAGCAATTACTTTTGCACAAGGGAACTGCCCTAAACATAAGCTGATCCCATAACTATACCCTACCTTTCAGTGATTCCAAATGGAAACAAAAAGTAATGGGCTGGTTATGTAAGCAATATATGAAAAGCACCAAATAGCAGCTATCATGTTATTTCAAAAAGCATTCTTTCATCTTCCTTTTTACTGGTCTTTTGTCAGTCAATACATTCAACATCTTAGTAGTTATGCTCTGTGATGCTGTTTACTATGCATAGCTAATACACAATAAATAACACACAAATAACACAACACTAGTACTAAATAATGCATTGATTTTAATGTTGCGAGTATTAAATGTCCCACATTTGCCAAGTGGAATCTAGGACATGTTCTGCATGTGGTGCAAATAACTCTTATGTATCTGGATTGTCAGACTGCATTTACTGCTTTTTTTATCAATCTCAAGTCACTCTGTATAGAAAAATACAAAGACCAAGATCCTGAAAAATACAAAGACCAAGATCTCCTCCGAAGATCCAGCCTATACCCAGCCTATACCCAGCCTATATCATGGATTTGAACTTCCTGTATCTGCATTAGATAAAACCTGCCTTATTTCCTAGGTGATGGACATCCAGCACCATGGTCCCCCTCTTGTTCATTGGATTTCAGTCTTTTTAATGATGGGGGTTCAGCGTCACATGTGGGCATGAATTAGTCATTTGGGCATGATTTAGGGCAGAGATATGTTAATGCAAATTAACCTATTTGCCTAAGAATGCCCACTTGTCCACATTGATATCCACTCATCAAAGCATTTTATTATTTTCATAACTCCTCCGAAGATCCAACCAACTGCTAAAATCAAAGTTTAGAGCTTTTGAGAGTAGTACTTAGGTGTTTTGATTTAAAAGTCAGATTTATTTGGGGAGGGGCAAGATTTGCGTAAAATTACTACCACAAGCTATGTGCGCATGCCAGATGATTCTTGCCCAAGATGAACAGTTGTACTCATGTCAGGCAAAAATGTGTACAATGGTCTCCCAATCTTGTCCATCAATCCATTACAGTGGATTACAAACTTTTGAGGAGAGAACCTGGATCCTGCATGTTCCTTAGTTAGTTTGAAAATCCAAACTCAGAATAGGAGGTCAACAATAATACGAATATTTCTAACTCTCAGCTTTCACACTACATAACAATTTAAACACCTTTCACTTGGCAATCATGAAGGAAATGATTGAGAGTAATCTTCAGTTGTGCAATGAAAAATAGGAAACTTCTAGGCTCTTTATCAGTTTTAGATTGGTTTAACCTTAGGGCCACATCTCGCTATGGACTAAAAGAAATATGATTTCAATTTCTTTATACCCTATAGGAAAAGAAAGCACAAACCCCCAGCTCCTGATTATTGTTGGATCTTTCATGAAATGCATTCCTAACTTTCCATCACATGCTGCAAATGGGAAGGTAATCACAATGGGGATCATTTTACATTGTGTGAATGTCCTATAGAAGGAATACATTTATCTGTTTGTTAGCCGGCAATAATGGGCATATGACAGTTTCTAGAATGAAAGCATTTTATAAATGTTGCCCACTCTTGATATCCATAAACATGTCAAGAAATCTGTGTGCAGAGCGTTTCTTCCAGGGAAAGCTTTATGCTTTTTTTGGTTTTCCTGGATATAGCAAGAGTCACATTATGTGTAATGTATTAGGTAGAGTTTCTATGTCACAAC
The DNA here is from genome assembly GCF_032062135.1 of Pyxicephalus adspersus. Classification (NCBI taxonomy): domain Eukaryota; kingdom Metazoa; phylum Chordata; class Amphibia; order Anura; family Pyxicephalidae; genus Pyxicephalus; species Pyxicephalus adspersus. Next base: position 48,564,222 of record NC_092861.1, read on the forward strand.
CTGAAGCTTACTGTTAGTCAATAGGGAATACATAGAAAATATGGTTTTGTCAAAATGTAATCTTTTGTGGCTAAGTGAAAACATGAATTGATTAAATGATGACACAAAAGTTTTTTTTTGCTTTGAGAGATTATCATTGGTTACAAAAAGTATCTAATATGTTGTTATTTTCCAGTTCTTGAATGAGCTTTACTCTTTTTAATATATATTTACATATTTTTGGACCGTGTAAATGTAGATTATGCTAAATACAAGTGTCTCTGAGAAGCAGTTGTATATACACAGAAAGACACAAGACTGTATGCAATAGAAATGGATTGTTTATTTGCCATATTGAATATGCAGCCAGAAGTGCCCAATGGAGGGCTTATATTTCAGACTGCCTTCAATTGTTCTGATTGATATTGCAGTACAAGCTGATTTTTTACATTTGCTTTAAAGTAAATCCATGGCATCCAGTCAGATTTTCAGTTATATTCTGTTCTGTGCTTTAAACAGAGATGCTTTTGGATTAGTTACCATGGGTTATTGTTCCTTGCTTCTTTTTGCTCAGAATAACACAAATCCTAAGTAGCTTTACATTGAAGATTTTGAACAATGTTTATTTCTATAGAGAATAAAAAACATACAGATGTAAACAGCCACTGCTAGAATTGCTAAGTATAAACATTGACAGCAAATAGAAGGTGCTAGCTGAAATGTTTCCAAAAAAATGCATAATGAGGGAATCAAACATTTGCAAGTGTTTAGGCTGTAAACAAGAAATGAAAACATCAATTACACAAGCCAGATTAATCTGGAATGACAATTATCCTATTGAAGAAAATGTTAAGATTTCCTTTCCTAATTCTTGAGCATAATTTTAGATTTTGAGTCTTTGAATGCAAAGGATGTTGTTTAGATCCTGTAACTGTTTAGGTATAACAAATATACAGGCTGAAATATGTCTTTGTAATAGCAGATTGCAATGGTATTTATTTTCAAGGGTTTCCTAATGCATTAGGCCAATCAGCTCAAAAATGCATGCGCTGCACTGTATCCTGAAAAATACTGGGTGTCCACATTTTGGTCTGATTCTATGTGTCGGTAGGCCATTCAAAATGAATGGACACTGCACTTCCGTTACTTTCACTGGGCAGTTCAGGTAGCTCTGCTTTCCCATTGTACTTTCACAACAGACCTCAATAGGTAGACCTGGAAGCCCTGGCTTTTCCCTCTTTTGTTATTGAATCAGTTATGAGGATACCTATCTGCAGAGCAACCCTAGAATTTGCTTGCTGACCATTTAATACAGTCCCAGGATATGCCTTGCCTGAAATTTTTTAGATATTGCCAATTGTACTTGACAAAGCTAAATTAGCTCAAATCCCCCCTCCATATAACATGGCACCTTTTGAAAACACATGTTAATAATCACTAAAGATTTGTTTTTCTTTTTTCTTTTTCTTCTTCCTATTATAACAGTCTTTATTTAAGAATAGCAATTTTTATACATCACCATACATTCACCAGGATATTCACCATACGGAAAAGTAAGGCAATAATTACAAAAACACACATCCAAATAGTGAAGTGCCTTGGGGCATCAAAAGTCAGGTATGTATACCATTATTCCATATAACAATACACTTCCTAAAGACATCCCAGTGCTAACCTATGAGACACAAACACAGAACAGGCAAGAGTACAGAAGAAAAAAAAAACAGAGACGGAAGCGGGGAGGGGAATACGAGAGGTATCAGGAAAAAGGAGGGGGATATAGAAGTAAGGGATATAGCAAGATGACACCGATGTGTGATACATTGTAGGATCAGGAGGATTATTGCAAACAATAAGTACCGGTAGATTTCTTAGGCTGCATATACTGTACATGTTCAAATATTTTAGCTGGAAACTATCTTTCATGATGGTTTCCAATGACAAAAGAGTGACAGATGAGTGCTGTACACTCAGCATTGTTCTGTTCTTTGGGGAGCACCCCACTGTGCTCCCCTCACTTTTATTGCAGTCATTCACTGTTGGTCATTTATGGGTATGTCAGGATGGATCCATGAATGATGTCAAGCACCCTCTGTACACATGACAGATTGTCACCCAAGACGAGCCTAATCTTAGGAGAATCATCAGATGTGTGTACATAGCCTTACCACCCTCACTTTATCAGTGTTTAAAGCGGAAGTAAACAAAAAACATGAAAATCACACTTACCTTCAATCCCGCACATCAGTCTATCCATCGGAAGGTTTTTTCCATTGGGTCCCGCATAATCCCAGTCTCTGTCTTCGGCCCAAATCAGAGGGAGCTCCGGGCACTGACATCTATCTCTCTTTTCCTCCGTGTTCTTTTTCCTACGTCACCTGCGCAGGTGCAACATCGGGTGATGTAGATTGGAAAAAAATTGGCTGATCTCACTGCGCATGCGTGAGATCGGCAATTTTTTTCCCCCTATTGATGAAAGGGCTCCTTCTGCCCATGCCCGAGATGCTCGGGCTTGTGCAGAAAGAGCAGCCAAGAGCCTCTCGGGATGTGTGATGTAGGAATCCCAGGAGGCTATGCGCTCCCATTGAATAAAAGCAAACTTTACGGTATTTTTTTAGTGGAAGATAAACTATGTTTTTTTTCTGGCAAGCAGTACACTAATAATTCATAAAGTAAATTATTAATGCAATGTTATATGCAGACTCTAACTTGTAATTGAATAGTGACGTTGCAGTTTGCTGTCACAAGCCTTTTATTAAACATCTAGAAATGTTGCATCAAGGGTGGAAGAATAGTTTCCATGTAAAATATTAACATACAAGCCCTCAGGCAGTTTACAGACACAGTAAGTTAAGTGCTAATCCCGTGTTTCCAGACAGTTTTTGAAATTAACATCTGTGGGTCATTAAAAATGAAAGCAAGTTTTTCAGCATCATGTTTAAAGAACAGACTAGCAAAACAGGTTTTTCTGAGACTCTTAATGCTAGGTATCTTCATCATTAAAACCTGTATGACAACATTTGGTACATATGCCAGGCCTTGGTAGCCAAGGTTGTCAAACACGACCTTGGTTAGTTTAGGATGGCATGAGGTCACTCATCTTTTGGCCTGTGGATAGAGAGCTGAGAGCAGCTCTAACTCAGTGTTACTCCTGTTCCCCAAAGATAAAGGCTTCAAAACATCATAGCAGACTGTGTTTTGCCTGGATGTTGCATCAGTTGTGTGGTGAAATTAATGCTTTGTCACCAGGACAAATAACGACACCATTGAAGCAAGCTGTCTGCCAGTCCTATCATTTCTTGCCACAAAGAGATTCACCCAGTATGAGTTACAAAAGTATGTGGCAGCTCCGCCATATAACCACATGTCCATGGTTATGTGTACCCTGATGCTTTCAGCATGGTTCAGCATCACACATGCTAGTGGAGGGCAAAAATAGATTTTAAAGGAAAAATGGCAAACCAGTACCTGGACAATTTTGCCGAAGCAAAGGCCAATAAACCCATGGAAGGGGGTCTAACCAACAAGTTGGAAACAGTGCAAGTCAGGGATTTTGCAAAGCTTGCAGTTCAAAGATTGGCGTGATTTGGAGATATTTCTTTCTACTGCTTCAGTAACTTTGGGAAGAATGATGTTGGAGATGGCAGGATTTGCTTGACCTTCTCCAGCTCATCCCCAGCATGCTGATTTGTATTATTGAGATAATTCTTCCACTGAACTCTGTGGTGCAAAACTGGTTGTTTCCTATACCACAGCTGTCACCTTGACCTCCAAACCCTACTATTGGTGGAGCTTATGTCACACTAAGATCCGCCTGTCAAAACATATCTGCAGTGTCTCACTAAATCCTGCATGATATCTCTGTGGTCATTGCAGTATCCTTCTAATCCTCAATATCCTCAAGTCTGACCAAGATCATTCTTCTGCGCTATGTCACTGATGGTGCCATTAAATGATTCTGCAGAGTCCTCATAGCTAGTTTGTAGGGAATGGTGGGAAGTTTAGAGGAGAAGGAGGGCACTGACTGACCTCTGGTAAACTAATCACCTGGAACAAGCATGACTGAAGATTGCATACTTACCAATAAAAATGTTATTTTAGTTTAACAATTCCACTTTTGGAAGTTAAAAGACTTCTTAAACCCATAGGCAACATTTTGATTCAACATCCAACCAAAAATATTCTTGAAAAATATATCTTTGCTTCAGCTAAATTAGGTTCAGCTTGACAAAGGATGGGTTGTTGGCTTTAAATAACACTCATAATAATATTAAGTAACTGTCTTTGTGTTGCCAAACTTTAAATTAATATAAATAAAATAATTATTTTCATCCTAAAGACCCGTGTGTAGATAGCAACTTTGGTGAATATATATAAAATAATGAATGTGCACCAGGAACATATTCTTAGAGTGCATGTTGGAATATGTTGTAGGCGGTGACCAAGTAAGCAGAGGATAAAACAGAAGGATGCCAAACTTGTAGCATGAATCTAGAAAGATTAGTTGGCAATAAAAAATCCTATATTCTCATACTTTTTTAGAAAATACTTCTTTACTCCCCATTTCCACAGCTACTGCAGGGGAATTTCCTTTTGGTGGCACCACCAAGTTCCAGTCAAGGCTCATCATTTTCACTGAACAGAATGATGTCAGGCCACTTAGAATTCTGGCATCAATCTGTGGGACCAGTTCAGTGAATCTGAAGACAAGCATTGGCACATACATAGCAAAGCAGGTTTTACTCCAAAAGTGTCATCTCTCAACTGTCCTTGATTTGAAAGGACTGTCTATTTTTTCAGATCCAAGTCTCCCTGTCTCTTTTTCCTTCTTAGTTGTCCCTTGATTTAGATAGATAAATAAACCTATACAAAAATGTATTATTTAGCTATTTAACACTTTTGCATATTAAATAGGGATTATTATTATTATTATGGATATTAAATTGTAAGCACATTTGGCATATGAGACTGGTATGAATTATTTACACGTTTAGAGTGTTGCAGCATTTGTAGTACTCTTTAAACAGTATTGCTTTATAGAGCAGTATAATATGTATTATAGGAATGGGGTATATTCTGCCAGTAAAAGGGTTGTATGAACAATTCCACATCAGTATATTCCTGCCATTTCCTCCCAGACTCCCAGAAGTGGATTACTGAACCAGGCTCAGTAGGTCAATTGAAATCTCCTGACATTTTTCTCTCTAATACTGCTGCAGGCACATGGTTCTACCTGCAGGAAATTCTGCAGATCTCTGACTGCTATACAGATTAGGTACCAAGTATATTTTAGGTTTAAACTGGATCTCTGCCATTGTAAAATAAATGCAAAACTGCAAAACTCAGCATGCAGGTAAGAGGTGCCTGCAGACCCCACATTCTGCTGTAAGTAAATCTGGCCTCTCTCGAAATGTTTAGCAAACCAATGATTGGAAACATGGGATGATAATTATTATCTGACATTCAGTTTTATATACATTCGTTTTACCTAACACAGTGGTAGGTCATTATTTCCTGTCATCTGGAAGTGGAAAATAGCTTGTTTTAAGCTCTGTGTAATTATGATCGTCAGTAATAGTGTCATTATTTGTTAACATGCATTGCAGTTTTTTCCAGACCTCAATTAAATATAATTTTTATTCCAAACACATTCAGTAAGTGTTAAATATGTGCTGAATTTTTATTACTTGCTGCTTTCTTATGTGTGTTTAAAACATATTTAATCCATATTATTTAACTATGCTTATAATAGATAAATTATTTTGGGATATTTTGGTTAGATAGTGAGGGTATATCATGACCACAGCAATAAACTCTCTGATAGTAGTTCTGTTTTGATTGGAGTCCATGAAGCCACAGGCTTAATTATCCGAAAATATTATTTCTTATAAATTCATTTGTGCTATGCTTAGGGCCCATCAGCAGTATTCTGTGATGTATTATACTTAGCTATACTTAGCTATTCCAGATGTCTTCAGGCTAGTCACATGATTCCAAGTGAAGGATGCAGGGGAGAAGCCCCTTTAGGTGGTGGGTCCACAATGCCATGCACTCTCAAGACGTCCCTGCATATGCAAGTGTACCAACACAACCACCTCATGTTACAATGATGTATGTGGTGGGGAAAATTAGAAATACCAAACAGATTTTTAATAGGAGGCAATCTGAGTTAATTAGGTTCCAAGTTAACTCCAAAATATCCAAAAGTCTTTTTTGAGAACTGCAGTAAACTGTAGGCAATGGCAATCTTTCTGTGTCCACTCCCCATTTTTTAAACATTTTCATGTATATGTATGCTTTTTACGGTCATGGTGACTCCTTAAACCCTAGGGGGCTATCCACTGAAACTAGAAAAAAAATAAACATACTGTTGATGGTATGGACAACATTTCCACGCCTATTTTATATCTCTCTAGTTTAAGGGATAAGCATCCAAGTGTTCTGTAACAAAAAGCTAAGTTTTTTCTTTACCAATGTAGGCCAATATTTTTGTAATTTTTTTACCAACATGCAGACAATGCAAAAAATGCATTTTAATTATTTCAGCAAATTTGAGCATAACAAATTTTTATTTTACTAAGACACCCACATAGCAGTACAAGTTCTCAATTCAGAAAGTGCCCATTAAACTAACATTTTTAAAAATGTTTTTACATGTTGTGTGTTTTTACTACAACTGCATGCATTATGATAATATTAAATAAAATAATTAAATAATAAGCCTACAGCATATTAGCAGATTACATTTGGACTATTACATTTTTTTTAAATGTAAACTTTATTAAAGAACTCACAGAATGTACAATAACATTCCAACAGCACAGTCAGTACAGGACTTTACAGATGAGCCATGTCAATCCCATTTGAAGAAGAAATGTGAACATACATATTGTGCCACTGTACTTAAACAACACACAATAAGAATAGTAGAATCCTATACTGGCTTATTAGAGGAACACAACAAATGAGGTTCTGTGGGTTCCATTTTATTAAGCTGGTTGAAAATAAAGGTTAGGGAAGAATGACAGAGAGAGTGAAAACCAGGAGAGAAACAGAAAGAGGAACTGGAAAGTTCTGGGTGGTAGGAAGAGCAGACTAAAATGTCCCTGTTAGGGGAGGGAAAGGGTGTGCAGACCCAAAGTGCTAAAAAGTGACATAAAAGAGTATAAATGATAAGGAGAACTTGTATAGCATCTAGTAAAGCGATTCAACACGCGTCTTGTGCAACTGTGTCATGATACTTCACAGAAGAGGAGAAAGCAGTCCAATAAAACCAGTGATAAAGAAAAGCTTTGCCTGTTAACATTTAAAATTAAACCATTTCTGTTTTTGCAAAATATATCAATATAGAGCACTGTAGGCTAAAACCGAACACAATGAACATGATATTGGCAACGTCAGACTAGACTAATATGCAAGAACAAAGACATAACCACTAAATAACAAAGAGACTATAAAAAGCAAAACAATGTTAACTAGAAGCAGCAAGATATAGGACTCCTCTGCGGTAGATCTAGCAGACACACTGATATACCTGCAGAGCAGGGGATGGTGCAGCTGATAGACCTACAGCCTGTGCTATTTTAAACAGCCAAAATATACTGAGCGGACAACCAGGTCAGAACAGCTGTATTATTCTAAAAAAAATCAGAATAAAAACCGACACAAAATGAGAACACCATGTGGACGTTAGGGGGTTGTATTCTGTTGATGTGTAAACAACTTTAAACATCTTTAGAAAAAATACATTGAGCTACTATTGCTTAGGTATGTCTGTGTTTTGAGTCACATAGCTGTATAGCTGCACTGTAAGATCTAAGACACTGCTTGCTAATCCTATAAGATTTGCAGACCGGTCACTGGCTCCATTGTTTTAGAGAAAGCAAAATATTTGACTTCTGCTTCTTTTATACAGTGGATCTGTGCTTTCTCCTCTTCCACGGCTGCTCCTTAAATTTACCGTAATAGCCCAGTCATCAGACCACCATTCATCAGAGGGTAGTTCTAACAGGGGGGAACAAAGATGTGCCTTTACCAAGATGGCTTCCACCATAAAGAAATGCAAATCAAGGAATGGTAAGTATATGTTATTGGAAAGAGTCATCTGCAGGAAGACCACATGCAATACTGGGGACTAGCCAGCTGCCACGGTTCAGGTCCTGTAATAAATAGCACTGCTCTCTGCTTACAAAAGATTAGCAAAATATGTGATTATTGCAGGCCTCTACAAAGCATAAGTCATCACTGAAGCAGCCATATTTTATTAATTTCTATTCACAAACACTTTATACTACCTGTTATAAAACATAAGGATTGTGCTAATGTACAGAAATAGAGCGGAATAAACTGTTATTAGATATTGTTGGTTTTTCAGAACAACTTTCTTCTTAACTTAATGATGTTGCTACATTTATGAACAGGAAATTGCTCCTCATAATTATTATAATTGCACTACTAATTTGGTATAATAACATTATCTAATTTGTGCTGCCAGCTGCAGGTTTTTCTTCATTGATGACAACATACAGCAGGTGCTCCTGTTAGTAGTATTTATTTCCAATGTGGCAAGCGATGAGTTTATCTTACTGTTCATAAAAAGTCCTTTATACGTAAATGCTTTCTTAACCACATTTTTATATAAAAGGTGTTCAACACATAACACCAAGCTGACATTAAACACCAAGGGTGGTATGCTGTTTCCACAGTTTTCACACTTTAGATTAAGCCCTATGCATTTCCAAACCTATGATCACATTTTTTTCTGTACTACTGATTTCGAAGAAAGAAATTGCAAAATAACCAGGGGAGTGAATTGCTATTTGTAGGATTCTGTGGCTGTTGGCAATATTACAGAGTTGTAGAAGACTCTGCATTCCAGCACCCAGCACTGACAGAATATGGGTTTTGTTAAGTGATCACTACCTAACAGTAGAGGTTTAGTCCTGTTTGACAGGGATCAATGTGGATGCTGGGGGCATTAACATTTCCGAAGAGTATAAAAATATACTGATTACACATTTTTTTAACTTTGTGAACTATGGACCAATGTGTAGGCACAGCTGTGGCTTTCATAGATGCATGCATTTAATCAATGTATATATATTTGTAAAGATGAATCATAGATTAAAATGGAATGCTAGAATAGCTGGCAAGGCAGGGTTTATACCATGCTGTTTTTTCCTACTCACCACTCATGAAGAAATATTTATTTTCACTCCCACTGACACCAATACTGGGGTCTATTTTTACACCTATTTACACCAGTGCTAGGGTTAATATTCCTGGCCGTGACACCTCTGCTAAGAGTTTGGAAAAATGATTATGTATGTCTGTATTCCCAACCTGTAACCTTCTGGTATACAGCCTGCAAGGCCGATGCTCCAGTCCTGGAGTTCCCCAAATGCCTATTCACCAAGTAAACAACCCCTCCGGAAACACTTTTCCCTAAAAAATATTACAAACATACAATATGCATCTGTTATTCAGCAAAATATTATTAGATATAATTATGTAGTACAAAAAACGCTTGGTTCAATATACTGGTATTGTATAAATTACTTCTCATGAGCATTTTGTACAACTTCCCACCACTAGCACATTTAAATCTCCTAAAGATTTTCAATTTATTTCAAATCAAGGCCTTTACTAGGCAAACCAATGGCATTGCTAGTGTGCTTAAGATCATTACTGTATTAAAAGGTTAATATTTGTTTTAACTTCAATATTTGGCTCTTGGTGAATATTCGGGATTGACGAATCCTGGGCAAGTTAGCAGTCAATTGAAATCTACTGCCCTTGTAGAATATTTTCCTTACTGTATAACAATTTTGTTATTGTAGGCAAAACTTATAGGCACAAGTTTCTTTAAGACTTTAGAAAACTCTTAATTGTGGCACAATGGCACCATACACATCAATAGCAAAGATAAAAACAGAGGTCTTATGTGCAAAAATACTAGGAAGGTTTCATGGGTATGAAGTGGTAGGAAATATAGGTGTGAACTTATTTTTTATAAATGGCAAATCTGTCATTCATTTAGATTATGAAAATGAATACATCTAGTCAATTTTATGCGTCATTTGTTCAGGTTTATGGTATATAAAGGTATATATACCTTTGTCTGTAGGCACCTAGTTTGAATTAAGTGCTAATATACTATACAGACTATATAGGGAACATGCAGTGGCTGCAGTCTCTCCCATGCTTTGAGATGGTTTTATAGTGAGGCATTTTTTCATTTTCTTTACTTTTCCCTTATCAGGATGAATATAAAAAATAGAAAAAAAATAGAAAATGTAGTTTATATGTTTATTACAGAAATGTGTACACAAGCTTTTCACAGTGTGTGGTAAAGTATGAAAAAGATATAAAGTGTTCCTTACATACATACATCTTCACCAAGCACGGGAGAGACTTTTGGCAAGCAGAGTGCCAACCAACCGAGCAAATAAATGACAGGGTCTCTGCAAATTTTAGTTCTTAGATGTGCCTTGCATGCTTAGAATCTGTTGTCTGTATGCAGTGGGGATGTCTGCTTATACAGAGCACTAAAGCTGCATACACACCTGCAATTTTTCTCGTTGGAAAGGATCTTTCACGATCCTTTCCAACGAGAAAAGACTGCACGATGCATGAAC
>NC_092861.1:48575124-48625002 GCF_032062135.1 Pyxicephalus adspersus
TTGGGGTACTGACATGAGTTAGAAAAATAAACACTTCTATGCTTAGAGGCCAACCTAGGAAACCTGTTCCCTTGGCAAGAAACTGTAATCCCCACCTACCTACAAAAAAAAAAAAACTTTATCAGAATGGCCACATTATTTGTCCAAGAATTACTGTTATTGATCTAGTTTCATATGCTTACATTTCATCTATTGAATGTTCTATGTAACGTATTGGTGTAAAAAATAAACTACATAAATCAATTTAATTATTGAGAGTGTTGTAATACAATCCTTTGAAATTTGTAATCCTACAGGACAACCTTGCTGTCTACCTAAAGTCTGTTTAACTCACCTGGCTGTCTAACTCACTTGTAAGAAATATATGCACACAACCTGCACACAACAATCCATGTGCCACTAAATTGTTGCAATATTGTTGAGTCTTTATATAACAGTAGCAATTTTAATTTAGTAGTAGCCTGACCAACTGTAGGGAGTACAGAGCCTTGTCATTTCAAGAGATTCTGTAACATGGCAGATTCCAGGTTTACCAGCCCCTAGGTAAAAAAAATGTTAAAGTTTACTGTTACTTTAACAGGGAACCATATAAATAGGTTTTGATTTATGTGTTTTTTTTTTATTTTGGTTGTATGCTTTATTTATTTAGTAATTTTTTATATAGTAGTTATGATAATGTAGTTACATCAGATAATGGCCAATTATCAATGGCCCTACAATGCGCAGCACAAAGTGTCTTTCATTACGAAGTGTTGTGATAACCTCACTTTGCCGCAAAGTGTAGTTGTAAAGGGGCACTGAAAGGTTGCTTCACCCAAAGTTTAGTTACGGCTGGTATTTTAAATCAGCCCTTTGCTTTCTAATATGTATTGCATACACCAACTATAACATCTCACTATCAAAATATAGGCTGTCACCTTGTCTGCAGTTGTTTTATATTTAGGAATTTAGAATAAAAGTTGGACCTCCTCCCAATGGCCAGTAGAGTCCCAGGGAAATATAGGGAACTGTCAGATGGTGTAATTTTCAAACATTTTATAAAATTAGTGTTAGGTGGCCTAAAAAGATAACCTAACACAAGAATAAACATTAACTCTAGTATAGCATACTAATCATTGGATGTGGTGGCTGGCTTTCTTTTAAGTTTTAGGCCAAGTAAAAATTCTGCAAGTATAGAAAAATACTTGTGGATCCCTCCAGGATTCTAGCATGATTGTAAATGCTTGAACTGATATCTCATACAATGTTATCAGCATTCCTAGCTGATTTGTGGTCCAGATCAGGAGAACAGTGAAAATGCTTCTCCTCATTAGATACTGAACAATTAGTAAGCATGAGGAAGAACATTTACATTGTATAACTACAGATTGATTCTGGAAATTCTCCTAGTTTATCATTTCCTCATTTATTCTGTGTTCTTCACACACTAAAGTAGTCACATTTTAAGTTATGTTTCCCTTGTCTCATGTCAATCAACAGTTCTTCCAGAATTAAAGCAAAAGGAAAACATGAAGTCAGCAAATTAAAGTGGGCCAGGAAGCTGCGTTTGAGACATATGCAATCTTTTAGCTCATTTTCTGAAGGACAAAGTTTCTAACACAACAGATATAACTTACAGGAATGGCAAGCTCAGCAGATTCTGATTCCTGTTACTTTCAGTTACCTTTCCAGTAATTCATGGAATATATTAACATTTTTCATTAATGATCCTGAAATCCGGCTGTGCAATTAGAACATTATTCACATGAGTGAATAATATTGTTCTGCAGTATTCTCATGGCATTCCTAAATTGCTGCTTCTAGCATACAATGTAATGTGTTTTGATGCATATTATTGCATGTATTTTGTGCATTGCCATGCTTGTCCAGTAATAATATTTTTGCTGAAAAAAAAAGAACAATTTCTGTTGGTTCTATGTGCAGCTGTACTAAATGTAAATTGTACTGTGTAATCATTGAAGAATATTAATGATAAAAAGTTTGAATAGATTAGGTAAGGGTAAAATATCTGTTATTCATTTTTTTGCTATTTCACCAATAAATACTTAACAGAAATGCAAAATCTTCCTCTTTCTATCTGCAAATGTAAAATTGTTTTGGCTAGAGTTGGGCTTTACATTTTTTAAAACCCATCACAATAATGCTGATTGACAATAATGGAAAAATACAGCTGGGAAATAGAAACATGCATGTATGAACTAATGAGATTTCCATTGCACGTGACTCAGGAAAACCATCAGGCTTGACTATTGTTGTGGAACTGCGTGAACTGTGTGATAGATAACAGATAGAACAACTAGGAACAGGAAATGCAAGTGGAAAATGAACTAATAGTACTGGGTTTGTTATAGTGTCGTGGTGGAGAGAAACCAAAGTTAAACAATTCTGGAAAAAGTGAAGTAATAGCAATGAATGTACAATTACCCAGGTATGACTATCTCATTTGTAAACAATTACACAAATAAAATTGGTAAAATAAATAACTTTAAATGATATATTTGTATTTTACCTTATCTATGTCTGAATTTACTGAACATTTTAGCTTCGTTTTAATTTTTTACACACTGCTAGAACTGCTGAAACCCTACCTATATTTATTATCACTGAACTTCATTTATGTATTTGATGCCTAGTAATCCAGGACAGGGCACCTCACTGTGCGCATTGCAATAATGTGCATATTAATGTCTGTTGCATTTAGGGAGCTCATTCAGGCCCATTCACAAGAGACAGTGCCACTGTGGAAAAATATTCCAAATGACTTTAATGAAAAAGTGCAAAAGGCAGTTTAAAAGTTTCATTTGAACTGCTTTGCTTTTTTTTTCTTTGGACACAGCATGTCCTATTGAGGTGCATTTAAATTGCAGGAAAACCAAGTCAGACACAGGTTTTTTCTGTTTTCTTTGCTGCATATATTTAATTGGAAAAAAATCATAAAAAATGGCCATCAGGAAACGCATAGTAATAATTCTAAATACAGTGTGAATCAGGGCCGCGGACCATGTCTCCTGTACGGAGGGCAGGCTCAGGGAAGTGGGCGGGTTGTGTTCTTGGAGTTTCTTCTTTGAGTGACACCCGGCTTCCCACGCATGTGCAGTCCGGAGCCGAGAAATTTAGTGGTCCTCTGGACCGAAAAGGTTGGCGACCACTGGTGTAGATAGCATGTCAAATACAAGTCAACCAAATTCCATTGACTTTACTGAAATTGCACATATGACACTTTAAAAGGACATGTTGTGTCCAACTTTGATTACTGTTTGTTTGGACACAACATGTCCTTTTGAAGTGCATTTAAACTGCCGTGTTTTGCATTGAGATTCAGCTGCATGCTTTTCATTGTCCATCAAGAAACCCATAGTAATGAATCTAAAATCAAGTCTGATGTCCGAATAAGATCTGCAGTTACCAATTTTCAATTGAAATCAACTGCATGGGTTGAAACAGTTAAGAGGGCAATTTCAGTTGCCCAGACATTAAAATAGAGCTGTAACTAATTAGGAAATAAACATTTATTTGGGGCAGTTTTATAAAACATGTAAAGTGTATATCTGTGATTTCTATTTTTCTTCTGCAAGAAATTTCTACCTCCTGGTGATTTTTTTGTTGAAGTGACAAACTAGTTAGAGCTCTAACTAGAACAAATGCTTTTAGATCTATCAATGCTATGAAACTGTGAAGAATACAGAGAAGGTTGACCTAATTAGCATAGGCCATAGCAGATCAGTGCAGGCTGACAGAGTTAAATGTTCTTTAGCCTGGATAATTGGTGATTAAAGGTTGATCTGATCACTGTGTAAACAGACCAGCATGGCTGCAGTGTTTGTGTGCTTAATAGCGATCAGATATTAGAGAATTACCTAGCTGCTGAATAATTTGTAGGTCATCTAACAATCATAGATATGTATCCTCAGCACCATCTTTATCTAGAGACAACTATAGTCTATGGCTTTCTACATAGAATAATGTTGTTGGGAATGATCTTTCGATGACAGTCGAACAAATCGGCGTTGTACAAACAGGACTGTTCAATCCTAATGAGAGAGGAGAGAAAACGCCGAATGGGCCGTGTCTTAAGAAGCCCTTTAACCTCCTGGGCGTTACACTGATGTCTAGATTTCTGTACCAAAAGCAGTACACTGTTTTTCATGAAATTTTTTTTTTTTTAGGGCAGGGATCTCCGTTAGGGCAGGTAACTCCGTTAGGGCAGGGATCTCCATTAGGGCAGGTAACTATGTTAGGGCAGGGATCTCCGTTAGGGCAGGGATCAGCAGCTTGCTTCCTGGTGCAGAATCACGGGGGCGCGTGTGCCGGCTTCTTACTTTCAGTTTTTCTCTGCACTGCAGCCAGGAGGAGACACACACTGCAGCCAGCATCGAGGAGACACACACAGGATCGGGTATCGGAGGATGTCTTATTCACGGGTGAGTGCCTTATTTTAATTATTTTATAAAAAATCGGGGGTGGCTTATTTAATGGGGATGCCTTATAATCGGGGAAACATGGTATACACACAGTGCTGTTCAGTTCTGTGTAGAGGGAAAGGGGTAGAAGTAGCCGCTCTCCTCCAATGACCTATTACTGACTTTCTCACTCATAACTTCATCACATGCACAGCTCCAGGCCTTTTCTAGAGCTGCCCTGACTCTCTGGAATGGTCTTCCTCATCCTTTTCTGCTTGCTCCTACCTCCTCGTCATTTAAAAGAGGACTCAAAACCTATTTTTTCAGACTTGCCTACCTATCTTCTTCTGTCCCCTAAAACTCTCACTACCTCCCATCACTCCATATCATCCCTCCTACTGTATGATACTTCCCCCGCCTCCTAGATTGTAAGCTCTTCAGGGCAGGGTCCTCTCCTCCTTTGTCACTGTCTGTGTCTGTCTGTCATTTACATCCCCTATTTAATGTACATTGCTGCGTAATATGTTGGTGCTATATAAACCCTGTTTATTATTAATAATAATAATATTAATAATAATAATAATTATAGTAATATTAAAGGGGGTGGATAAGCGTGAGGCACTCCCGCTCCATAGAATATGATAGTGGTCACCCCCCATTTATTGATCTGTGGCATGGTGACCCCTGTACACATTTCTGATTTCTACCTGAGACTATCAAGATTGTTCTTCTTGGGTGACAACTAACTAACTAACTAACTAACATGTACATAGCTTTACATAACCTGTGAGAGCATTGCTTCCTTATCACTGAATAGGGCAGGAATAATTTGATCGAAAAATATATTAAGCTTTGTTTAGGATTTTAGGACTTCTTCCTCCAAGACTTTTCTGAATAAATAACCAGCAAATAATGTTTAATTACCGAAGAATATTCTACGTTATTGTCGAGTGATTTTTAACTCTCTTTGTAAGTATGGCTGACATATTTACAAAGAAAAAGCAGCACTGACAACCTGATTGTCTTTTACAATTTTACCAAATGTGTATTGATGTTACAGCTCATAGAAAGCCCCCACTAAATATGTTCTAAAGCAGATTTATTACAGAGAATGTGTACGTGACAGTCTGTTTAATAGAAGGTGTTCATTTTCCAGCAGCCTAAAACTGAGTATTGCTGTATGAGTGACATATAGCAGTAAAAGATGGGCCCAGACAGCACATTGATTTCCTGTTTGCTCATGGACCTCTATCTGACTATAGGTTATATTGCTTCCATAGCAACACTCCTCAGATCAGGGCTAGGAGGATTCATCAGCTTACACATACTGATTCCTTTGCTCTTGTATTAATTAATATAAACAGCATTTCATCATGGGTGCTCCTTCCACCACAAGCTTCTTTCAAAGCTGGCAATTATTTTGCACTAAAACACACAGATTAAAAGAAATGTTTGACATTTGTTGTACAGTATTTGCTAATTCTATTTAAAGGAAGCAAAATACATTGGAACATGCAGTTATGTTACTTTGAAGATTCTGCAGACTTTTTTCTGTTAACGTTTAGCTGTGTTTTTTTTTTACAATTTGTGACTACTCTATTTTTAAGTTTTTCGGATGCAGCAGTTTCTAACAAAATACAGCACATTTACTATTTTTAGTGCAAACTGGGATAGAGTAAGATTGTCAGACTTATTTAAAGGTATAGTCCACTCAAAGCTGCAAATTACGTTTCATGATGGAAACAGGGAAAACAAGCTTACTTAGTAGTTTTTAGTTGTTTGTGCCAGACTACCGCACTACTTTTTGTCTTTAATCATGTGATCCTGCAACTTGTATGCTGATAATGTTGGAACACCCTGCTATGAATATATGTGATTGGTGATGCAGAAAGAGAGAAAGAAAATTACCCTAACCCAAGTAAATGATGAACGTATTGCTAATTTGATTAGGGCAGTGGTCACCAAACTTTTGGAGCTCGCGGACCACTACATTTACGGACTCTGGACCACGCATGCCAGAACCCGCCCACTCTCCCATCGCAGGTCTGAGCATACAGCCCACCTCCCTTAGCCTGTGATCTATATGGGGGACATACTGGCCATAGCCGCAGACCACCGGTTGGCGACTGCTTGTCTAGGGGAAGATATACCAGACTTTCCTTACTTCATGGTCCTGACATGACTAGGGTAGCACGTACCTTTCCTTTCCTTTTCCCCCTTACCATACTTACCACATTTAACCCTTTACCTTGTCAACCCCCATCCCCCACCAAAAACTCCATACTTCAAATAAAAACTCCACACCTGAATGCATTTTAAAATGGCTGCTATGCAGCCATTTATTTAAATTAACACAACTTCTAAAATATGCATAAATTAACATAAATAAACATCTAAACAAATTAACAAAATCCACAAACAAAATAAATAACCTTAAATAACATTTAAATAACATTTAAATGACATCCTTAACATTACCCTTTTAACTAATCAACCTCTAACTCTCATTTAACCCTTTCTTCCCCAAACCATTTTCACCCGACAACTCCTAGATTGCAGGTCCGGAAGGCAAAGTCCGCCACACCACCACATTTCCATGATCACCAAAACCCAAACCAATCCTGGCCCCCTAGCGGCACAACAACACTTCGGGAGCCTCCACCGTTCCACTTGAAAAGGGGGGGTTACGCCACCACCTTGGGTGTCCCCCCCAACCGTACATAACCTAGAACTCCTACCTTCCACCAGACCTCAACCGCCAACTCGTACCTTCTAACAGGGCGGGTGGGTGGGAATTTCTTCTTCCCAAAAAACTGTGCTGTCCCTCTGTTACACTCCCTTTTATATATTTCTCTCCACCCCTTAAACTCTTGACCTTACCCTCTCTCAATCCCCTTATCTATTTATTGTAATTTAATCCTAACCTCCCCCCCCCCCCATCCAGGCAGTACGTGCACCCTGTCATGTGCCCCTCCGCATATCCCTGCTCCAGGCCTCCTTTTTTTTCCCCACCTGTTTTGGTTGTAAAGACTGGTCCCCCAAAGTTGTTCTTGTTTGTTATGTTCTCCAACCAATCTTGTCCCATACGGCAAGAACATCATGTACAATGCAGAACCAACCACTGGTTCTGCACAAAATTTAATGGCATAGAATCTATCAAGGAATAAATGCCTGATATTATTACTTCTTTTTTGTTTATTGCACTCAAACGTCGCCTGTTTAGCTCTAGCCATGATATATCTAGCCAAAGCAAGCCAGCTACAAATTTGACATTTAAAATTTCCATCCATCCATCCATCTATCTATCTATCTATCTATCTATCTATCTATCTATCTATCGATCCATCTATCTATCTAATCAAATGCCAAAATGTTGCTGGTATTTTTTATTTAGGTTTGTTCTATCTTTTTTTTTTTTTTTTTTTTCCCCTTTATGTCCTCGGTACATAGGTTTGTTCTATCTTTTTTTTATCATTTTCATTTTTTAATAAAAACATTGCAACTATAAATTTGCTTTAAAGAAGAATGCCTACAGACAACAGATGCAAATTCTACTATCAGTAGAAAGACGCTTATATAAGTTTATTATACAACTTTAATAAAGTTCTAAGCCAGTTTAAGGACCATTAAAAGCAATATTCTGTGTAAATTAGGTATTCCTAGCATAGGGCTTTTGTATTGGGCATTAAAGCTGCATGCCTACAGGCTTCAATGATGGAAATATTTCCCTTTGTGTCCCCAATAACCTGTTACAAAGCTAAAATATTTTCTATAATCTACCCTATAACAAACATAGTCAGCAGGTTATGTATATGTTGTAAATGTGTTGTAAATGTTATTTTTTTCTATGGGAAGTTAGCCGCTTAGTACTTTTGGAAGTGGCTCAATGGCAAAGCTCTGCTAGAATTATATATGGATATAAAACAATGAAATCCAACAATGTGTGCAGAATTATTACGTGTCATTAAATATTATATTTAATTAGATAAGAAAATAATTCCCTATATTATTAATCTGGGTACAGCCGATGGTGATAAAAGGAGAAAAGGTCCCTGCGTGGCTGCTCTGTGCCATTCCACAATATGAGCTGCTGATGTTTGGACACAGACCTGACACATTTTAAATGTCGCCATTTGCATTATGAGATCAAGTCAGAGCAAACAAGAACAGTGCAGAGCATTTATCTCAGGGAAGAGGTGATTTGATGAAGTCACTGCCATTATCCTGCACTGCACATATTATTGAAACACATGTTAATTCCAAGCTACAGATCGAGCACCAGACATCCCAAAGTACTTCAGTACCATCTAATTAGCACAAATATATTCATTCGGAAAAATGACAGAAGAGATACTGTAAACAGCAAGATGGTATTTGCAAGGTATTTTCCCCTCCAAGAATCAATATATGGCAATCGTTAGGAAAAAATAGCTTAGCATATGAATAAAAACATTGTAAAATTATCACATACCTTGATAATAAACCTTCATCGAGGCCACCTCTCAGTAATGATTTTAACCTGCATATGATAGCAGACATAGTGATCACTCTAATTGGTTCCCATTTTAAGTGAGAACTGCTAGTGACAAGCCTAGTAGTTAATTTTCTGTTGGAGGGTGTAATATCAGTGTTGTTGATTGCACCAGTACAGTATAAAGCGTAGGGCCATAAAGTCCTTAGTCTTTTTAGGTAGAGTGATGCTGGCATTTTTATACCATCTGGGTTACCTTTTATTAAAATAACAATTAAACCTAGATTGTACCCAGAGTACACAAGCACAGCGGAAAATACAGAGAATATAGAGATTTCAATCTCTGTCAATTATTGCAAAATAATATAATATTGTATTTCCTAAAGACACTTGACAATACAAGAACAATTTGCTCCACTCTTTACACTCTGCTTGTTGCTGCTTCTCTACTTTAAAGTGAGTTATTATAGTTTCTAGTTCAGTTCTCAGAGTGCATTATTGCAGTAAGGATTTAATTTTCCCATTCCTTTTAATGCTTGCTGTGCCATATTTTCACAAGCAGATTTCATAAAGTGCTTTAGAGGTTCTCCCATGAGTGATTCTTCTCATCTTGCTAAACATCTTCAAATCAGTTACCTCAATTCTGAAATGACTGGACCATTTGAAGTATAAAATATTTTTCTAAAGTTAGAACAATGGAGCCTTTTTGACCCCATGGTGTTGCTAAGTGATGGACCCTTCAGGCTCAGATAGCTACTGATTGCTTGATGAATCTTAGGGGAAAATATTCTATTAGCTTTAGAAATAAATACACAAGCATGAAGTGAATCTTTGAAATGAAATGCATTTATATACAGTATAAATTCTTTTCTTTTTAGGACAAAGAAGTAAAGATTTGATGTTTTTACTTTTTTATGAAATAATATATAAAATATGTTTTTAATTTACCACTTACAGTTAGCTGGTAGTTTAATCTGGGTTGGAATGAAAGCTTTTTTCTCCCTTGGTCCCCCAAGCTAGTTAACCTGTGCTGACCCATACCCCCTGCCAAAAACAGCTTTTGATGCTAACACACACAACCTTAAGGAGGAAGATGTGATGTGGGCAGGAAACACCCTAAAATTCCTCTTACATGGTCTCATATCGCATATTACCTATCGGCTCATCCCTGCAAGTCATTTTGTGGTTCTAGAGTTCCCCAGAATTACCCTGCAGAGGTGAGATGTACAGACAATTTTTTACAGACATTTTTTGTGCAGAAAATGACCACTGCCCTTCTCCACCAAGACCAGAACTGCAATCCATTGGGTTTAGTTTTTCCACTTGGTGCTTATACATGTCTGTTTTGCTTCTTTTATGGTCTTTCCCTTGGCACATGTCTAGGTTTTCAGAGAAATCAACTGTGGCTACAATGCTTTTATCAAGGTGTGGATATGGGAGGATGGCTATGATGATAGTGGACAAAAGCTGTATAAGTGCTGAAGGAGATGCCGCTCCTAGTGACCATGGTGTTTAGGCCACAGCCTAAGTGACCTTGTGGGTAATTTGTCCCTGTCTGCAACTAGATCCATTCTCCGTAACATATGCAAATCATTACCATTTGGCTATGAACAGAATGCAAGTTTCAGTAGGAAAGACGAGCAAACAGTCAGCTACTGCTCAAACGTCTTAGAAAAAACACTCAGGGAGCAGTGTTCCATAGAAGCAAGTTGTTTGTGAAATACAGGTAGAATGAGAAATCATATAATCAAGTTTGCAAAACTGTATTTAAAAAAATGGAAATAAAATTAAAAAAAAGAGATAAATAAAGAGAAAAAAAGAGGGTGTTTGAAGGCTATTTTTTACCTGTATAGTAAGTGATTTACAATTTAAAATATACAGCGTTTATTGGTTTTGTACAAGACCCATTTCAAAGTCATTGGGTATGAACTCCTCAACTATACACTAAGTATCTTCATAGTAGTTTGTTTTTTGTGTTCTGTTTTTGGATGTTTTGCGACCCGACGCGTTTCACCTTTTTGGCTTCCTTAGAGGGTATATAGTAGTCCCAATGAAGGAGATAATGGGTGATTCATCACCGACCAGATGCTATAATGGCACCAAAAGCAGGTATATTCCAGGGTTGTTCTGATTCAGCAATTTACATTGCAGCAGCTCAGGCTCAGTGTTGCTGCTTCCGCGGGTTCTCCTGAACTCACAGCTTCTGTTGCTGCTGTGAGCCAAAATTCTGTGCATGCGCCAAGAACCCTGCCATTTCAGTGAGCAATGTTCTATGGAAGCATATGTTTGTGAAGTACAAAGAAAAATCATATAATCTAATTTGCAAAACTGTATTTAAAAATGTAAATATACACTTCTTCCCCAGATGCTTTGAGAGGCAGTTCCAGGCGTGACATCATCACTACAATGCAGGAGCTGTGGTCCTGCTAAGAAGCAGGGACAATTGGCCTACAACCTGGAGCATCGAAGATAAAATCCTGGACAAGAGAGGAATGAAATAAATCAAAGTACTATTATTACTGGTGCCTAGGAAAAAAACATAAGCATTTAACCCTTGCAGTGTGGAGGAAGCCAAACTGCAAGCGAAGCTTTGTGATTTCCTAGCTTTATTAGTTAGTTTTATGTAAATGTTCTAAATATGTAAACCTCAGTATTCGAGGAGGATAACTATGCTGTATTGTACGCTTTAGTTTCAGAAGATAAAATCAAAATACACAGCGGCTTTTACTTGCAGCTAAATGGTAAACTATAACAATTTTACTTGTAGGATTCTGTTCAGCTTATGCATTTGGCTCGAGTTTAGCTTAGCTACTTCCACTTAATTAAAAATGATGCGGCATACTGTAATAATGGCATTTCCGCCTTCCTTATTCTTGGGTTTTCATCAGCACTATATTTTTTAGATAAAGCTAGAGTGAGCCAAAGGCAGATGTAAATACTGGATTGCTATGTCTGTGTGATATGCCTCCCCCTTCTGATGTAGTCAGAAATACAAGGTCAGTTGATGCAGATGCAACAAGTATTTCTTGGCTTAGATTGTTGCTTGGAAATCTGGTATGTCCTTGAATAGCAGCCCATAAAACAGTCTACTTCTGCTTCTGCGTGAAAGCAACTGTCATCTCTGGGACCTCAAAACACTAACAGCTTTACAACTGTCTACAAAATTGTCTGTATAAGCAATACTTATAATAAAAACTTACCTTTGGAAACCAATTCTCCAAGATTTATAGCTGCCAACATGTTTATGGTTTTTAAAGATCTTATCATTTTTCCAGAAGTTATATATTTATAGGGTCACTGAAAGAACATCTGCTTTATGTGATAGGTATAAAATGAACCACGCCTGAATATAAAGCATGATCAGGGGACTCCTAAATGCAGAAATAGTTAGGTATTATGTATCAAATCTACTATGTGTAAAACATAAGCTGCTGCCATGAAATGGACTTATACCTGCCATATCTAATGAACCCTGTCACATGATGGAAGATTTATGAAATATGTCACCATTGAGGAATGGTAAAACATTTTGTATCCTCACCACAAAGGGAATGGTTACATCTATGTAGGTCAGTGGCTGAGAAATTATTTAGAAGTATTGAAAGATTGAAGCAAACATAAACCCATTGCTGAACAATGTTTATCTTTCTAAGTGTTGTGCATTGAAAACAATTTCATTTTTTTGCAATTTCTTTTATCCTCTGTTGCATTTCAGTGCAGTCAACTGCAGCCCCTTTCTACCACTTTTTTTTAACATGCATGGCATTTCTCAAGGTTAGTTTCCTAATGGTGGATCTGAGCTTTGAACCATGGCTATGCACCTTAATACATCTACTTGTTTCTATTGGAAAGGTGACAATACAGGTAACTGCTTGTGCAAGGACCTTTATGGCAGAATCATCATGTATTAAAGGATGGTTGGCCCAATAGATAGCACTATTGTTTTTACAGCATTAGGGTCCCAGGTTCGAATCGTGGCCAGCTCAGTATCTTCATTGAGTTTGTATGTTTTCCCTGTGTTTGTGGAGGATTCCTCTAGGCGCGCTGGTTACCTTCCACATCCCAAAATTATGTATTTAGGTTCATTGATTTTTCCTCAAAAATTGGCCTTAGAGCGTGTTAATGACATATGACTATGGTAGGAACACTAGATTGTGAGCCCCTTTAATGTGACCGTGGACTTTATAAAGTGCTGTGCAATATATCAGCACTATATAAATACAAATTAATAACAATAATTAATAAAAAGCTGCAGATTTCAAAATATTACAAAAATAAATTTAAAATGACTAAAATGATGTTATAGCTAAAACTAAATTTTAGTGGTAAGGTTTTTTTACTATTCTACTTTAGGCCAGGCATCTATTCTTCTATACAAGCACACATGATACAAACTAAAATGGTAAATTAGTGATTCAGTATACTAATTAAGATATGACACAAAAATGCCAATTGACACTAATCTGAGAGCCATCATCTCAATCATGTAAATTAGCTGAATCTACAGGACAACATAAAGTGCATATGTAATTCTGAAAGAATGGGAACAAAGGCAATGAATACACTTTCATAAATCCAGTGTGATAAACCCAGGGCAAAATATATTTCAGAATTTTATGTTTAAAACCCGCAGCACAGACAGCACTGCTCTAATGTGCCTTGAAATCTTCCCTTTGGAAAGTTCTTTGCTTTGTTCCTATAATTTAATAAACAAATGTTCTGATTTAGATTATATAAAGTGCTAACTCGTCCACTAGGCAACAGTTAGCTTGTTGTACATTAATATTAGCATGTTAAATGATCTATTATTACACGGTAAACAGAGGTTCCCTGCTTCAATAAAGCAAGGGTAGTTTTGTTCAAGGCCATTACGCAAGCTCTCATTTATAATAATACACTAAAGGCTGAAAACAATGGGGAAAGGCACGCTATAGTACCAAAACAGACTGAAAACAACTGAATTATCTGATGAAAAATCCCAGGCACATTAGATGCATAAGAAACAAACAATACATCAGTTCTTTCTACCTCCCAGCATTGGAACACATTATAGGGTAATAAGGATATGGCACACTGGGGTGATAAATGGTCACAGGCTGATAATCTACTTCTGGAGACTGTCAGGGACCACTGACATGTTCCTAGACAGTAATAGAAAGTTCAAGGCTGGCCATACAAAAACTGATATCTGCAAGCAATATCACTGATTCGAGCATCATTGGTTTCAATATAGCCAGCAATAATGAGAAATTGAGTTTCCAACATGCTGGTAAAAATGTGTTTATGTGTTGATTTTTATCAAGTAAAGTAGGAAAAATCTATTTTCCATAAATCTGTTTTAAGGTGGCCATACCTATATCGGATTGTAATTAGGTAAACTATAGACTACTATACTATACTACCAGGACTCATAGGAGCCTCATAAGGTCACAAGAAATAAATATTGTAAGGAGTGAATTAAAGTAATTAATAAACCAGTCCTTTTTCTATAATGGATGGGCCTCACAGCAGCCATATTATCAGTTTGATGAAGCTGCCCTCATGGCGGTGCCTAGCTTCTTATGTACTTTGTTAGTTTGTTTATTAGCCATGAAAACGGCCAGAACTGAATATAAACGTTCAACCCCCATCCCCATAGACTGGAGGTTCGGGGATGTCACAAAGTAAAAAAGTGGTTCAACTTGAATTAAACTAATGAGATACAATATATACAGTATCTAATCAAAATGTAACCTTGATTTAATGTGATGAAAGTGTATCCTCTCAAGTTTTGGAGAGCTTTAATAATCCAGGTGTATTGTGTACAATACAGTGTAATTCACATGCCATGCTGCATTTTTAAAAAACGTTGGGCATGTTTTTTATCCTTGCTGTTGCTCTGGCATTGCAATGGATTGCTCCAGTGTACATGTTTCCTGAAAAAGTCTTACTTCTGGAGTTACTATTTCAGGAAGAAAATACATCTGTGCTTTCTAGTTTTTACAAAGTTTTCTCCTGGCTTAGTGATGATTTAGGGATATTTATTTTAGCGCTGGTTTTTGCAGTGCAAGTAAGTGGCAACTCATGGTGTGCTTTGTGACATGCTGTGTTCAAAACAAAAATACAGCAGAGATGTTTTTTTGTGTGCTGTTGCATGTTGGCAGCCCATTTTAAATGAGTTGGTTGTCGTAATGTAACACAAATTACCATAGGTGATACCGCACATAAATGAGCACATGTTAAAGTGTGAAGGAAACCAGTACTGAGAACATACATAGGTTAGCATAGCCTAACTCTGCATTCATTGCTAGTTTTCTGGGTGTTATAAAAATTAAAAACCTTTTTTTTACTATTTGTTGATCCAAAGTTCTGACATCTCTGATTTTACAATCTGAATGTCTGACCTTTCCAGAAGATTTCAGCAGGGTGTATGCTATACAAATAAATAAAAACATTTTAATTGCTCTTTAAAAATTCCCATCATATTATCTGTGTGCATTTATTATTCTCAAAATAAAAAAAACATATACCTGCAAAAATGTTATAATGAATAGAGAACAAATAATGTATAGAGAACAAAGTAATCTATCAGCATAATTGGCATGACATGGGAACACTGCCATCTGGTGGCACTTTTGCTCAAGGTGGCATACAGCTGTGCAAAGGTTTTGGCTTTGGTAAACCATGGAGTCATGTTAAGGTTATTACATTTAGGGCATTTGGTATCTTTAAACATGTTTTTGTATTTTAACCTGTTACTGGTAAAACAGTAGTTTTTTGTATGTCTTCATAAACAGTGGCATGTGATAACAGGATAATGTTGAGATGCACAAAATCCATTTCCAAAATCATTCAACTGTATTTTAATAAAGAAGTCTTTCCTTTAATTTCTGCAAGATTCTATGTCTAGCTATCAGATCTATGGAAAGACACATTTCCTACTAAACTGGAAAGTTAATGTATATTTTTGGACTTGTTTAAGTGAATCTGAAATGTGCAGCTATTGTGGCAGAGTAGAAAGAAAAAATTAGGATATAATTTAGACTTATTTGTGTAGCTTTTTCTGTTGAGTAATCATCTCCAGAAAATCAATTAAAATCTTTAGTTATAAAGCAAAAAGCTACATAAGGCTCTTTTTATAAATCAGGGAATCTGATATTCCCTCAAACATCCCCCAGTGGTAATCAATTACTGCCTTTGAAACATGTCGACCTGGAAGATTGCCATGAGGGAATGTTTGAGGGAATGGTATTATCAGCATAGGAAGTAAGTGGAAATCTCCCCAGCAGTGACACAAACCCCGGAGTCACTCACAAGGCACAGATAAACATAATAACTTCAATATAAACAGAGAATGTTGGTTCTTCATCTCCATCACATCAAGAGCATCAGAGACAAATTTTATTTTGGGATCCCTACGGCAAAGGTGAATGCTAACCCATTCCAACTTGAACATTACAATACCTA
The DNA here is from genome assembly GCF_032062135.1 of Pyxicephalus adspersus. Taxonomy (NCBI): domain Eukaryota; kingdom Metazoa; phylum Chordata; class Amphibia; order Anura; family Pyxicephalidae; genus Pyxicephalus; species Pyxicephalus adspersus. The sequence goes on from NC_092861.1 coordinate 48,591,442, forward strand.
AGGTTGTACACAGGCTGGACAGGCAATAACAAATAAAAATCCCAGCTCAACTTTACCAGTAAGTGAGGTGTTATTGGCAAAATTAGAAGACAGATTTAAGAAACATCTACAGAACATTTTTCAGATAAAAATTTCTTTCCACTTGGAAAAAACGGACAAAAGGATAAAAGAGAAGCTGTGATGTGTGATTATCCTTTTCTTGACAGGAGCAGTGAAGTGTTCTATTTCCTAACTCTGGATGTAGAACAAGAACATATAGAGAAGACAGAAGCTTGCACAGCCCGTCTGACACTCTTAGATACCTTATTAGATTTCTTGCTTGTGTTTTAGAGACTTACTGCAAAATGTGAAATTATAATTAAGTCTGCAAATCATTTTAAACATGAAAATGTCAGTAGCTGATACCAAGTTAAAAATAGGCTTTAGTATTCAGCGGACATTGCTCTCAGACTGAAGCTAGTCTGGGCTAATTTATGATAGTGCTTTATTCTTCTTCCACCATAAAACTTGGTATATGGGATCACGGGATGCTACGGACACATCATTGTGGATGTGAGAACATTTTTATAGGATGCATTAGTCAAAGAGAATTTAACATTCATCCTCATGTTCTGCATTATTGCTTATTCACTTAAGTTCCCGTACCTGCATGGAATAATTTGAAATAGGGCAATAGTTACATTTTAGTATGGCCCTACTGATAGGGCAATAACATTTTAATTACTTAAAGAAATAACTTCACTTTGCCTGTTCATATGAGTAGAGGAAGCATTTATATAATAAATATTTATCAAATATTGCAAAGATGCCCAAATTGCTCAAGTAGAATTTTATCTAGTAAAACCATCTCATCTGCGACGCATTCACATGCGTTTTGGGGTGGCTGGGGGATCACCTATGTGTTGAATTTTAATGATTTTGGCAAACCATTGCTTGGAGTAGAGGGGGCAGCTGTTGCCATGTAGAGGGGATACATACTTCTGCAACATTATTTTAAATGGCACTCCAACATATATAAGGATCTGCAGCAGTGGATCAACACACAAAAGTGATTTTTTTGCACTGCCATCCTCTTACAATAAAAGGGATTTAAGTAACATAGCTCACTTGTTGCAGCTTGACCTGATGTGAATGAGCCCTTCCATGTTCTTTTTCCTTTAAATTCAAACATTTTCCCTTGTTCTTGATTTATCTCCTATGACCTCTACAAAGCACAGGGCTATGACTAATTACATTAGCACTTCAAAGAGCTCAGGGATAATATAAGATTCTTTTCCACCTAAATGTTCATTGTAGCAACCATTCCTACCTATGGTTAGAACCTCACTGGACATAAATTAAAAATCTAATTGTTATACACGCTACATGTTCATATACACTACCTAAACCATAAATATGTAACTTATGGATAAAGTAAACCTGCAGTGTTATTTTTTGGCCTTGTACAGCAGGGATGCCCAAAACGTCGATCGCCATCTACTGGTCGATTGCAAAGGCAACGCGAGTCAATCCCGGAGCCCTGCCTTACCCCTCTCTATTGTTTACCAACAGCCCTGCTGTACGTCTAAAGGGATGCTGGGGATGTCTTTCGATGCGTGTGTGAGAAGGCTCGTGTAACAGTGGGGAGTGGGGAGGGAGGAAGTGAGGGGGGGAGGGCAGTCTGAGGTGAGCAGTACTGGGCAGCCAAGTCAGTTCAGGCTCGGTTTTTAGGGTTCAATTACCGAGATACCTTTGTACAGATTAGCAGTTCTTTTTCTTGTGCAGCATGTCATTCTCCTATGACAGGTGAACTGTAGCTTTCCTGTCACTATAGTCTTGTAGTGCAATGCCTGTGCAATGTTCTGCCATTCAACGTCTCATTAGCTCCAGTCACTTCTGTGTCATACTTGGTATATATATACATAAATATATGTTTAGCATTTTTATTGTTGGTGGATCATTTTGACTTAGTCATTTTAAAAGTAGCTCGCAAGCCAAAAAAGCGTGGGCATCCCTGTTGTACAGTATGCTGTATACAGGTGAACACAGACTGCAGCTTTGCACCAATGCACCCCTGCCAGATAGAGTGCTATATGCTAAGGATCATTGGCTAGAATCATTGGAATATTGGTAAATTATCAAATACAAATATATAAACAATGGTCACACTACTAAAGTAATTTAGCTTATTAAAGTTACATTTGATATTTTAACAATTATATACTAATAAAATTTAGGATTTTATATAAAATTGGAAATGTATGTGAAATAGTGCCTGTCTGAAGAATATGCTTCTAGGTGGGATTTTGATTTACCTATACTTTGTTTATACAATTTCTATTCCTGCAATGCTTTTAGTGATTTCAATGTGAATAATATATACCTCAGTTTACCAAGGGAGTAGTACATGTGAACATTGCAAAGTGGTTTTTTATTTGCAAGAAAATTGCACTTAGCTTAGTAAATGCGGTGATACAACTTCATACCCAGTATGAACAAGGCAAAAAAATGAGGTGTCGCATGTGGAAATGTCAACATATGATTCTGAAACTGAAATAATTATTATTCAATCAAGAAAAGGGGTGATCAAGGAACAGTAAGGGAGAAGAAAAATATTAGATGATGCTGTCTGGCTGGAAATCCAAAAAATCTCTACCATACCATATTTTGGTGCACAAACTTCACCACACTGTTAATTGTTTCCAAGTAATAATTTTTGAGCCAATATTAATTTCACAAAAGCTTAAACCATAGATTTGTTCAAGGCATCTGGTTTACAACTTAATTCATTTAATGATATGCTGACATTCTATGTTGTAACTTGACTGGAGCACTCAGTTAAAGAAGTTTATTTCTACAAAGTTACACCAGAATTATTATCATTCCAGCTGTAGAAGAATTTATTATGTCAGCATGGTAAAATATAATTTTTTTTTTTTGCTGTATTGACTCCCAGAGCATAGTCTCAGGATTCTGTAACTAATATGATTTATACTGTTTGATGTCTGGTTTCACAGCATGGATCAATGCTTGATGAGAAGAACAGACTACTTACAAAAAAACAAGAAGAGAAGGTTTTTTGTTTCAAACAAGAAATTCAAAGCACCTGAGCAAACACAGAGCCTTTCTGCAAATTATTTTCCTCAAATCAGAAGAGGCCAATATCTGTTTTAAAGGCAGGTTGCCTAGATTTAGAGGGTCACGTCCAGCCAGGGTTTCAATAACAGTGCAATCCCCCTTTTTTTCCTCTCCTAAATAAATGAAACTAACTGAAACCATCTACAAATCCACTTTGCATGGGGGCCTGAAAGACCAATAGTAGATCTTTACCTTGCCCATTCAGAAAACATTTTCCACAATTTTAGAGATTGCAGCAAAACAGAAGTCAAATTTTCAGATAGATAATATGATTTATTTGAGATCTAAAGGGTATGAAATACTTTTTTTTATCATACCTTCAATTGGCACATATAAAAGCATAAACCTTGAAATTTAATTTGCAAATACTTGGTCCTCCCTGGTTTCCAAAATTATTAGGATACTAATAAAGTAAGGAATAAAACCATTCTCTTTTCCTTTTTTTACCCAGTGATATCATAGGTCTCGTAATTTTAGCTGAAGTTCTGTTTTAACAGTAAATATCGGGACACAAGGTCACTGTCATTTCCAATTGAAATATATTATTTCTAATGTTAGTTAGTAAGGTTGAAGATAAGTGATAGTTCATTTCATATTGCTAGGAGAACAGCTAGCATCCTAAATTAGAAGGTCCACTCCATTTATCTTTATAGTAGAACTAAACCCACACTATTCACCTATCCCTGTTCTGTCACAGGGAGCCAATATCTTCCCTCTTTTTTTCTTCCTGGAGATGATTTTCAGCCATGCTGATGGCACAGGAGTTTATTCATTCCCAACAAGCGCAAGGTAAGACCGGATTGCCTTGGTTCCCTGACAAACAACCAAAAAAATGTAACAGCTGGGCAGTGATCAGGCAGGTAAGAACAGGTATTGCAGAAGGGACATCACCTGTCTCTTTCTGCTATAACCACCTGCCTGAATAGCCCATGTTAAATGTGGGACTTTAGTTCCACACAAAATCAAGCCAAAAGTTTGAATGGAAGGAGTACAACATCAGTATGGTCTTTATTTCATTGACCTTCCCCTTCACTGATTGACCAGATTTCACTACACCTACTGCCCCAACAACAATGGTTTCAGTACGGACATTCACAGCAACATGGATCTATCCTCTATCAAGTTAGAATTTTTCTTTAATTCCTGTCCTGTTGGGTTCCAATTTAAAAACCTAAAACAGCTTTGGCTGTATTTTAGCTTTCTGTTGAGTTTATTCGACTCATTTATAGTAAGGTTTGGCAAGATGCTCATAGCAGGGGTGGACAGAGGGAGGTGTTAAGTGTGGAGCTGCACAAAGGCTTAGACCCTCCTCATTCAGTTTGGTGGCCCATTGTTGGCCATGTCTTCTGTACAAGACTGCAGCTTCATCACACTATTTGTCTTGTTCTGTCTTTCTTTCATTTTGCAACAGAGTTTAGTTGGCTCAGAGGAAGAAAATTTAGGAATCATAGAACAGCCTGGTCTCTGTTTTTTCACTACAGGTTCACTTTCATGATAATTCAGACTCTGGATACCAGCAAACATTAGGACAGCCAAGATAAATGACAGCAAAAAAAAAAAAAAAATCCCCCAAAAACTTGTATATAGCTTTTCAAGGGATATTGTATTCTATATAGAAACAGAAAAGCAGCACATGAAGTATTCTTTACATTAAAGTGTAGTTATTTTAGACATGGTCACTAAGTGTAAATCTAGTACACTACAATTTTATGCCTGGATGAATACCCCCATCATTCATGAAGACAAGCATACCTTTTACCAATTTGAGTTGTTAAAGCTTCTAATTTAAGGTATTTCAAAAACAGTATAAATAACACAGAAATCTCAAACACCTGCACCCGAGTTATATTTATAGTTTTGAGGTTTTCCTTTTAGTTTTTAAGAGTTGGATTTAATATATTAAATGTCCTGCAAAAATAACCAACTTAATTGAATCAAGACATACAGTTTTAGATTTCTGATCCCTCTGATTTAGCATAGATTAAAATTTTTTGACTTAGATGACAGATTCAGAATGTTAAGCAATAAGTCAAGCAAGTCATGATACAAAAAGAAAACCCAACTCATAAATAGAATCATGAGTTTTATGCTTTACAAAAAGAAAGAAAAACTTTTATGGCATGTCATGGAGATGTAGCCTTGGGCTACATCTAGTAAGGCAGGGTCTGTATTTAATTATTGTGCTTTCCTAGACATACATGAAGAATGTCATGTTCCTGAAATTCCCAAGTGATTATTGACAACTGATATTGGAAAACTCCCTTTAAAATGTGTTATTGGAAACAGTATGCTGTCTGTGTTAGCAAAGGTAATAAACCTACAAGATTCAGTAGTAATCATTATTACTGAGATTTTCCAATATATTGAAATAATATTTTTGTGTTAATAATCCTTAAAAGTTCCTTTTGTGTTTTACAAATGTGTGTTGTTGGGTAAATCTTTTACTACCCATCATTTTTAAGAAAGATCAGCCTATCTTTGACAAGTCTAATAGACTTCAGAAACAGACAGTGATCAAAATTACCCAAAAAATCTTACAGATGTCCAGCTCTTATATATGGGCTAAAATGATATTGTACACATTAAATAAATCTGACCATTACAGAATTGCGCTTTTATGACATTAAGAAAATAAGATTCCTGAAGCACAGGATCACTACTAACATTTTGGAGTATTACATCTTATAAATAATTTATGTAAAGTCACTACTGCTTCTTCCAGCACAATATAAAGACAGTTACTATAGACAGATAAGGCATCTTCCATCTTTATTCTAAATGACATGTTTATCTTTCTTATATCCTCTAATATGTAGAAAGCATGGAGCACTGAAAGCCTTGTGTATTGATGAGACTCAGCTGGGATGACCTCACAAACAATCTCCCACAGAAAAGCCATCACTAAAACTTCTTTTGTCTTATGTATAAGACACAGTCAGCCTATTGTGCATACATATGAAAGCTGAACATTCTGTAAATCCAATGTGTGTGTTTCTTGTCGCTCTCCAGGTCCAAGTGTCACACTCAGTAAGAATACAGTGCCTTGGCATTGTTTGTCAGTACTTCAATTATTTTCATTCTTACAGAAAAAAGGCAAAAGAGCCTACAGCATGGGCAGTAAATGTAAACAGAAATCTAGAGACAAATAAATAATGTGGGCCTGAGTTATGAAAGCTCCCCAAGATTGGACAGGATAGACTATCATGGGAGAACCTTGGCGCTCCTAGCATTACAGGGTCCTTTCCTCCTACCATGTCACTGTCTGTATCTGTCCGTCATTTGCAACCCCTGTTCAATGTACAGCGCTCCATTAAATGTTGGCGCTATATAGATACTGTTTAAAATTAAAAATAATAATCCAACAAACCTAGAATGGAAACAGGTCCAGGACTAAAAAACTTTGCTAACTAACAGCAGATGACTATTAAGACAACCATTCCAGGTCTTGGGAAGCTTTCATAAATCAGTCCCAATATATTTAGTGGTCTATTTAAAAACCAGTGAATCTGACATTCACCAAAATATTCCTGTAAAATTCCTAGGTGGAGAATTTCCCAACGTCTTTGTGTTTTTTTCAATGGCAGGGACTGATTCAGCACCAGGGAATGTTTCAGTAAATGTTAGATTCACTGCTTTATAAATAGACCCCTTAGAGTTTATGTTGGATCATTAATTTAGTTAATGTTCAGAAGTGCCTAAACTATAATATTATAGAAGTTGGGAAACTAATTCAAACAAAGTCCAGTAACTGTCCAATAACAGGCAGGGGGGTAATTCCAGGACAGCTGGTGCTTAGAGCAGCAGTTGCCAACCTTTCGGACCTCACGGACCACTAAATTCAAAATGTTAAAATCTGCGGACCATTAATATGAATTTTTCTAAAAAAGATAAATGCATAAATACAAGGACTCTGGAGGCTTTGACTCATTAATCAGCTCAAGTGAAGTATTACTATTGTTACTATTATCATTAGTTAGAAATGCAAAATATTTGTTTGTTGATTAAATATAACAGATGAGGAATCGTTATTCGGGGAGCGGGGTGACTGTTGTAATGGTTGAAACAATACTGAAGCCTTCGGCAAAGGTTGCCTCATACAACTTAAGACTACATTGACGTCACTCTGCGAAAATTGTCATTCAGAATATAAGAATTTATTAAAATATTATTTTGTTTTATTATTAATAAAACATAAAAATTGCAAATATTGTCCACATTTTTCTGTGAACCACCAAACTTTTCTCACGGACCACTGGTTGACGACCACTGGCTTAGAGGAAACAGAATGACTAATGCTTACTATCAAAAGCTACATTGGATTGAGGGTGCATGCTGCAAAACTGCTTTTGTAATTTTATCTTGTCATTAAAGCATAACTCAAGTAAAAAATACCACTTACAGGTCTTGTTTTTTATCCCAGACTGGCTGCGGCCCATCCCTTCTCAATCTGATATCTACTATACAGGGGATTGAAGGAGACCAACACCAAGTAAAATGTAGGTATATTATATCAATAAATAGAAAACTGTATTCCTGTGTGTCCTTTACCTGGAGTTTAGATTTAAAGGCACTTGCAATGTTGGAGAAGATGATAAGGGAGAATAGGATAAAAGGAAAAAAAAACACCCTGTGCAATTTAGAATTTTTTAAAGGGTATTGGTGATGATGTTAAGTAGCTGAACTTTTTACTATCTAACTACTTATCTCTATTCTACTGGCATCACTGTTCACCTTCATATTGTAAAGGTAGGTTTCAGTCTGATTGGTGGTTGTGTCAGTTTCAGACTTCTCAGTGGTAAAATGAAGGTGTCTGGCATCAGCAGCAGGTGTGTTCCAGGATCCTCGAATTACAGACAAAATGGATTGAAGTGGAATACTGCATGACAGCAATGTCTGGATGACAATCTGGATTACTGACAAACTAGGCTGTGCTCCCCGCATGCATTTCCGACCTTACTATATAAAACCTCTTCATAGGATTGGTGTATTCACATGTTTATGTGAATTAAACAGAATATTGTCATTCATTTCAGAATCCTGGTGAGTCCTGATACGTTACCTACAATTGGCAATTTATAAAATGACTACAAAGGACCACAAATGTAGACGTTTTTCTAAGTGTCGATGGCATTGATTTCTGTAAAGTTACAATTCAACAGACAATAAAGAACATTAATGCAAATGATCTTATTTCTTAAAACAGCCATTAATGTCGATCTTACTGATGATTTTTCTTATTGTTCTGACACTCTTGGCAGTTCCCAGGAAAAAAGCTTTAATAATGAACAGACTAGAGAGTGTTGCTAAGAAACATATCTAGTTACTTAACATTCACCATGCTCAGCATTCAGCCTCTGGTGAATCGACCTGCCTTGGAATATTTCATCTGTGATGCTGTGAATGATACTAGGGTCGGTATATGTTATAATAAATTCAATACCAGTGATTTCTTGAGGTTGTCACAAAAATGAGACTTTATTAAGCATTTCTGCTATTTTAAAAATATTCAGATGTAGTGTTGAATGATTTTTGAATACATGATCTTTTAACCAGGAGCCAAATGTGGAATATGTTATTGCTACCAATATTTCAGCAAAACAGATTAGGAATCAGCAGTTTTTAGTCATTATAACATTTATGGCTTCCCTGGTACATATATTATGTAAAGAAGGCTGTTAAGAAGATAACACCGCGCACATATCTCCTTAGCTGCCTCTGATGTATACTTATTATGATGACTGCGTGTTATCACCAGTGAACTGGGGCAGAATAATAATAACTGCTATAAAATATCCTATATTGAAGCTAGAAATCATTAGTTACTGGTAGAGTGGTTTATGAGTTACTAATTGCTTTCTGAGTGTGATTACATACAATGAAATACATACTAGGCACTAGGTACATTCTAATGAGCTGTATCTGGAATGGAAGGAAGGTAATATAGTGCAAATTGGTAATGTACTTTAAAATAATACCAGACTTCAGAATTTTAAATAAAAAGTAGAGCAGTTGGCCTTTAGAAACATATATCTTTAAGAATAAATAAAGAAAATATCCTATTAAAAATGTGTTATTAAGGATATTAGGTCAATCAGGGATGAGTATTCAGAAATGGAAGTGTAAAAAAAAAAAAAAAACAACTACATTGACTCGAGTATAAGCCTGGAGCACAAAATTCAATGGCAAATATTGTAAATAGCTATATCCATGATATGTTATTTTTAAAACATGTACTGATTCTGGTATCAAGCATCTTAGATGTAACGAAATGTTCCTTTCCATGACATCTGTACCCATAATCTGCAGTGTTTTACCTGTTCTGAGAACTGACAGTATAACATTGCCTGGCCTATAGCCACTTTAATTGCATCTAAAATAATAACAGCAGAATAATGTCTTTTTATATTACCCAACAGAATACTTTAAATATCAGCTTTTAAATGTTTCCAATTATTTATGCAAGATATAAAGCAGTCTACTACCTGAGTTTTCACCACAGCCACTGCACACCCCCCATTAGATATTTCTTTTGAGGCATATCTTCATTCAGAATCTGCAATTATTCACAAGTTTTCATTTTTCCCTCAAGGGTTCCCTTTAAATCTTTTGATACCAAGTAGATTATTAAAAAGCTCCATAATCATACTTATTTCTTCTCTTTTTTATCTATAAAGGGCCTCTAGGGTTTAAAAACACTTGATATGTAATTCTGCATGTATAACAATATTTTACATTTCCTGTATTAGAACTGAATTCACATCTGGCCATGGCACAACCTATTCATGCATCATGAGCCTTTTAGCTTCTGAAAGGCACAAAGATTAATTATTCCAGTTGATAAATGATGATCTTAGAATTTAGGGCAGGACCCTAAAGGGAGGAATCAGAAAAAGACAGTAAAACATATGTAGCCATCAAATAACATAACATATAGTCAGAGGAAGGCCAAATAGTCGCTGGCAGGCCAAAGGTCAGCCAACAGATCAGACAAGGTCAACACAAAAGAGACATTATTTTCTTTTTAACTTTCTTTCAAGTCACTGTATCAGACAGGTTATTTGTATTACGATTCTGGTCCTTGTTTCTTTTCTTCATGTTGAGTCCATTCTTGTCCATTGCCAACATCCAGAATAAAGAGAATAGGACATATGGACTTTTACATAATAAAACCTTTGTTGGTTATTTTTAAGCCTTAACAGGACATCTTTATTATACCTACAAGTGGATATATTAGCTCTGGGTTTATAGCGAAAAGTAAATTGAACTTGTGTTTAAAATGTAATATAATACAGCTTTTCTAGTCTTAGATGAGGTTGCTGTATTGGTTTAAAATCACAAGTTCATCTGATTCAGTGGGCTTAATTTATTAAAGCTCTTCAAGGCTGGGAGGCGGGAACATAATATTCTTTCTATCAACAAGTGGCTCATGTAGAAAGTTTGGATCACCTGGTTTTAGGGCAGATCTTGGATTCCAATTCCTTTCCACCCAATGCCTCTCACAAGCTCTGCTGTTCCACATGCACAGATAACAGGGATACTTGGTCTATCCGCGTTGCTGACTAAGAAGGAAGCATACCATTTTAAGGTCGACACAGATGACCCAATTGAGTTGGTGATATTGCAAAAACTCAATGACTCTCGTTATGTCTGCATATTCTTCACAAAGAGAAACTGAATGGCCGATTGGGGCTGACCCAAATATTGCCAAATATTGAAGGAGGACACACTTTAAGCTCCGCTTTGAGTTATTGATGAATAGTCGCCATTCAGTTGGGTTATAGATTGGAATTCCCAATTCCTCCATTAAACCAGGTAAGTTATGGCAATACACAAAGCCACTGTCAGTTGTAAACTACTGCAGAAATGCAATTTCTCTGGTTGGAAAGTGCGATACCTTCGTCCCTTTTTCAGGTAAGTTTTTCTCACGCAGTCTTGATCCTATGAGTTCTGAAGCCTTCTTCGATAGTCCCAAATCACGTACCAAATCACTCAACTCATGCTGATCAAATCCCTTATAAACAGCCCTCTTCAGTTTCAATCTCATTGTTGTCACCTGGTTCATCACTATATTCATGTTCTTCAAGAGAGGGTAGTGTAACGAAAACTGGCACTGGGATTTCATCTGAATGAGCCACTGGGCGTATAGCCAATGGTAGATTCAGATATTCTATGTTACATTTATTTTTCTTGTTATATCGTGAAGTTTTCACTATACAAAAGTAACAGTCACTGAAATGATCTCCTGGGTCTCGCCAAACCATAGGTATACCAAATGGCATCTTATCACGTGTTCCCTTTGTCCACATCCAAAAACCCTCAACACACTGTTTGCACACCTTATGAGGGGCCCAAGACTTATCTTGATCACCAAGTTTACCATTGAAATATGCCAAATAGGCTTGCTCCACAAATGTGCTGATGTTCGCCCTTTGACTGGGAATGGTGAAACTGCCACAGATATAACAAAATGAATCAGCGTTGTTTACGCACTTACAACCAGAAACTGCAGAGCCAGACATGATCTGAAAGAAAGGAAATACGTGTGTAGGTAGAAAAGTGAATTTTGCTTACTCACTACATAGAGCAACCTCTGAACACACTGTCTTGCGTGTAAATGAATAGCCTATACAAATCCACATTACAGTAATCGCATTAATATAGGCGGTAGAGAAAAAACCTGATGTGATAGAAGAAAACTAACTGCACTTTCAGAATCAGTGTACCTATTTTAGTGTAAATAAGCTTAAAAATTTAGGTAAAAATAAATTTGTTCAAAATTGTTCTCCAGTGTTGTTTATGTTTTTTTGAGTTGTCATAAAAATTGTCACAAATATAGAGGTACAGTAACATATGACCCTGAAAAAGCACAGATTTTACAGCATTTTTTAAATTGCATTAACCTTATGTCAGTGTGTGCACAACAGAGATATATAAGCCGGTAATAAAAAAAAAAATACACATGTTCCACCTACTCACCTAGTGAGTAAACATGAATCTTTACACCATGCATGAAGTTATATTATAGCTAGGATATGAGAGCTGACTAATTGGAAGCTGTATTTATAAGGCTGTCTGGCTTATAGCCAGTATATTAACATCTAACATAATAACAGCCAAACACTATAATATTATATTACCCAATAGGATACACCTAGACATCAGCTAGAGCTATTTTCCCATTTTCTTTTTGAGCTATAAAGCAATCTACCTTCTGTCTTTGCTCCAACTGCAAACCCCCCAGTAGGTGTTCCTATAATAACAGGCTGAATATTGATATTTATTTCACCCCTATTTTTTCTGGCCTCGGCACAACCTATTCTTGCATCATGAGCTTCTTGCTACTAAAAAACCATATCCTTTTCTCTCTCTCTCTGTGATATATACCGATATTTATATATACCGATATTTATATATATATATATATATATTTATCTGATGTATATTTCCGGTACCATCTGTAGATTCTTGGAACCCAAAATAATAATACGGTTCATTGGGATGTCTCATCTGCACTATTCTATAAGTAAGTAATAACCCAACACACTCTGGTACCCTAATAAAATCCTTGGCTGAAAAAATAGCACTTCCACTTATTTATTTTTGTTCTTCAATTGTTTTATATGATTAATAATAACAATAATAATAATGGTATCGACATAGATGTATGGGAGGTAACTGTAGACTTAACATTACTCAGCTTGTCATGTCATCACTTGGTCTAGTATTTCACTTGTTTATATATAGAGCATATAATGTAGTAAAAGTCAAAATTCAGAGTAGATCATTTAGGAGTAGATCATCGACTTCCATTAGTTGAAAAGAAATAATGAATCACCTATCATCAATTCCCTTTCCATCCCATTTCAAGAGCAGTCAGTAGTTTAGCTCTTTTGTAAACCTAAAATTATTTCTGATAGGGAAATGTCATGTACATGTTACTAATACTGCAACTAGAAACATGAACTGAGACACAATCATTACTGTATGGGCACTCCCAAAAATATGCTCAGAGACCCATTCAGAAACATGTCGACCGAGTCCAAAGGATATATATATTTGATTTTAAAACCCTTGCATATTTTGATTTTTTTTTTAATTATATAGCTACAGAACTTCTGTTCATCTTTTGTGGATTCATTTCAGTTCTGAGAGACATTCCCACATGATTAATGGAGGTATCCCAGACCAGATGTTTTCTTTGGCTTGACTTCAATACCTGAGGTCTTGAGCAAAAGAAATGAGATTTTAAATATTCACACATTTGACATGCTGAAATAGGGCTGCTGTGTAAGAGGTCAGAGAAGCAGGCGTCTCTAACTGTTAAGTTTCTTCTAGCTGTATAAAATGACATGTATTCATTTATTCCTAATGTGTAAATCAGCAATGAACATCAAATGATTCATACAGATTTGTACCACTAAAAAAATGTTTCAGTGGAAAATACAGCTGAAGCTGTGTTAACCTTAGAGCTCTTACAATCCTGAAGACATTGAAAATGACTGGCCACTGTCACAGATGACGTGTATGACATTGGTGGAAGACAGCATGGTTAAATCATGTTAGGGTTTCCAAAGATAAATGTAGCCTTATGGTAGAATCACTGCATTCAGGACATCACATCTGGGAGCCACTTAAAAAAATACTTCATACTTGAATTGTTGTTCATAGACACCAATCAGAATTCTGCTGTAGAATATAACAGTAAGTTTAAATCTGAATTACAAGGTTACAGCATCAGCCAGACATCAACTAAAATGATCAAACTTAAATGTTTTTTTCTTTCTTCATTTAACCCTATCTGCTATTATTTTCTTTGCATCAGTTAATTTGTGTTAAAGGTAATACATGGGCCTATCTTGACCTTTTTATCCGAGAAAAAACCTTGAAATAATTTTCAGATCCTTGCTTAAACTACTTTATTGAGGTCAGTGTAGGAAGAAACCTCTTAACCTCCCTAGCGGTTAATTTCTTTCCGGTCTTATATGTGTAAAAGTGGTACATTGTTTTTCATGAAAATTTATTTTATAGTATAATATAATAGTATGAGAATAAAAAAGTTTGAAACACGAAATCATGTAAAAATAATAAATTGAATAAATTAAAATATATATATATATTTTTTTTTTATTTTTTTAAATTTAAAAAAAAATATTATACTCATACTATTTATTATACTGTAAAATAAATGTTCTTGCTGTAAAACAATACTGTAAAACAATGTACTGCTTTTACACATATACATCCACTGTATTCCATTCAATACAGGTATTTTGTATTGAATGCAATACAAATTGATTTTGAATTTCCCGCCCCACCCCACCGGCACGTACACACGCACCGACGTCATGGGGAACTCCCCGGTGACTCATCATGTGCAGAAGAAGGAAGAAGACAGAGGAAGAAGAGAGAAGACAGAGATTGCGGCGATGGACGGCGGATCAGGTAAGGCTGTATTTACTACCCTTCCCATAGGTTTACCTACCCCGAGTGTGACTTGGGGTTACCGCTTTCAGCAACTTTTTTCTACCCCGAGTCACACTCGGGGTTACTGCTGGAAAGGTTAAATGAGAGGGGGGGCAGTGGGTAAAAGCCCCCCCCCCCCCTTATAGTGTTGGCTAGCATGTGATTGTTATAGAAAACTAAAAATTTCATGGAGTTTGCAGGTCCTCCCTGTGTTTGCGTGGGTTTCTTCTGGGTACTCGGGTTTTCTCCCACATTCCAAAACATGTAGTGAGGTTAATTGGTTTCCCCCCAAAAATGACCTAAGACTGTATTAAATACATTAACATATGACTATGGTAGGTACATTGGATTGTGGGCCACTTTGAGGGACAACTAGTGACATGACTATAGACTTTGTAAAGCGCTGCCTAATGTGTTGGCGCTATATAAATATTGCGTAATAATAATAATTAGTCGTGCAGTTGGCTCTACCAAGTGGGGTTTCCCCCAGAACTATGCAAGCATCATCAAATGGGAGGTCAATCCCCCAAAACTCAAAACAACCCATGGAGGAACCCTTGGGTTCCACAAAAACCTCAAAAAAAAATTGAGAATGGCTGAAATAGACAACATAATTGAAACAAACATAATTGTTTAAATTTGACCAAAAAAACCCCAAAAAACAGCACTTCAATTGAAAATGAAATGCCAGTTGTACCAAAGCTGTAACCTGAAAATGTACATATTATCTAGAAAACCTGATAAAATGACAGTGCACTTTCTTTAGAATTTAGAAAGCATGTCAGAAAGGAAAGTAAAATCCCTATTGGTTGTGTGGACCCATCACCTGACTTCAGAACTGCTAGTGTTTTTATATTGTATATTGTGCTATAAAAACATACAATGCTGGCTGCAATTGAATTTGATCCAGCTGAAGTGCTATAATTTTATTTTTAGCCCCATATGTGTTCACTATTTACAGTTCTGAAAAAGATGTTGACGTTGTATGAATCAATAAGAATAAAAAAATATAGCTGGAGCATAATGTACCGCTCTCCAAATAACAAATGTGATTTATAAAGCATTCCAACTGTTCAAATCAATTACTAGACATAGTAGAGATAAAGGGGTTATTCATCACAGACTCAGCAATCTACTCTGTATATTTGTTCTTATTTTGATGTAAAGGGCCTATTTATAAAAGGTGAGGAACAAAAAACTTCTCCATTTTTAGAATCCTAGTCACCACATTTACAAGTATAATAAAGTAGGTACAGTTCCCTGGTGATCAAGCTTCTAAAAGTGGACAACATAAATATTGTGTTTATGCTATAGTAGCATTAAGAAACTTGGAATAAATGATTGCCAAAGTTGAAAGAAGTCCATTGACTTTCATTGCAATCGTTTGCAAATTGCAATACTACTTTTAAAAAGTGTTCATGTTCATGGCCAAAGTTCTAAGAAAGGACACCACTGATCTCCACTATTACCTATAGGGATCACCTGTATTAATGCAATCTCTATAGGCCATTGTTAAATATTGATCAGGTCAGATATTAATAAGTATTGATCAGCATCAAACGGTTGGCAAACTAGCATTCATTCAATAGTGTGGATTTTGTCATCTGATCCCAATGGTGGCATTATTTTAGTAACAATATCAAAAATTTTCTGGTCATTAGATTTGAAGCCCCACGTAATTGTTCTATGCAGTTATATGTCTGATGTATATATGTCAGCAATAAATATTTATATATGAAGAATGATGGTCATTTTGATAATATACTCAACACCATCTGTCACCAGCCTTTTACTCTGATTTTTAGGGTCCTATTAAAAAACTTCATGAATATGTGCAAATCAGCATTTAAACTTTGGTTTCAGTTTTGACCAAGGTGTAGATGGGACTATAGTAACAATGGGCCGGATTTATTAAAGCTCTCCAAGGCTGGAGGGAATACACTTTCATCAGTGATGCTGGGTAATCCAGCAAACCTGGAATGGATCTGGTCCAGTATTCAAAGCATTTGCAAGCAAATAGCAAACGATTTTTAAGAAATCCATTCCAGGTTTGCTGGATCTAAGATCACCACTCCACTGCCTATATACCCTAATTTTAAATAATCTGTCAGTCTATTCAAATCCTTTAAAATACACAATTCATAGATTCACAGCAGAGAGCGCAGAGAGGACAGAGAACACCAGACACTTGATATCTAAGGTTTAAATAAAAGGTTTCACCAGCCATTGGAAGCTCTTATGATAATAAGCAGCTAATCTGTAACACCTGATTCACATTTCATGGATTTAAAGTGAATGTACATGTATGGGTACAGTTTTTTTCACATTTGACAAATCTGAACTTTTGTCATTTAGATTATAAAATGAATACATAAATTAATTTTCATCTGCCCAGGTTGTTTAATTGAAAATATCTAATTTGCTCAAATATGCTATGAAATTCAACCTTTCCAGTTGTACTTTTTACATGACTCTAAGAACTCTAATTATATAATGTTCCCCTGTCAATTAGTTCATTGTTCGTGAGTATAAGTTTTTGTAAACCCTAAGAAATAACAGCTGGCCTTTGAAAGCATTTTTGTAGTTGATATTTATTTACCTGGCAGTGTCTTCCATATGCTGGAATCACCCAGAACAAGCATGCTGTAAATGGGAGTGTGTATTTTCCTGAATAAATCTCAATGTTCCACAGACTTTATTTACCAGGTCAGGATGATAACCCATGGCTCTGAAGAGTGAATGTCATACATGGGGAACCTGTATACCTTTGTGTTGCACCCAATTGTGGATCCATTTAGTGTTGGGTAACATCACGCTTTAAAACCCAAAAACAGGTTTGTTACAAGACATTTTGTATTGTAGCTGGTTGCTCTCTGTAGTGGAATGTTTCCAGATATACTTCAAACATAACCATAAATGATGCACATTTATAAATCCAGCTCTGATGTTTATAAAGTCAAGCTGGGAATTTGAGTGCTACAAAGTATACAGCTATCTGATGCACTGAATATTGTCAACTGGTCCTGTTTACATTTTTTTTTAATAAAATTAAAAACATCACAAGCTATGGACTATTACTTTTTGCCAATGACCTGCAATTTGCAAATCCCACAGCACCATCTACTGGATTAACAAAATTTATCTCAGAAGAATTTATTGACACCAGTGTGCTCAAAAATGTATTTTCTGTGTATACCTGATGGAAAGACCTTCTGATTCAGGATCTATGTATATTGCAAGGATTTTACCATAACAAGTTCTGTTACTTTTTTTTGAATAAGTCACTATCTGATTATAACTAAACTGGTTACTGGGAAGATCTGATTCGTTATAATCAAATAGTGTGCTCTAATAAGGAAAGCTGCAGTGTCTGCAGTTTAGAATTTCCTGTTGCATGGAAAGCCTTAGAGCAGACTTCTGGTATAAACAGCAAACCAAACACAGCAGTAGAAAATAACATAGGGTGATTGGTGTGCAGACTGAACTGAAAGGTAAATTACCAAATGACTATAATCACTGTCATTTCCCTCCCTATATTTAAAAAAAAAAAAAAAAAAATTTCCCACTTAAGAGTGTAATTCCAGCCAACAGGTAGAAAAATGTTTAGAAACCTGTTTAGGTACATCTGACATTTCCTTAAGTGAAGAATTAAGGCCAACCAGTCCAATCTTGGTTTTCATCAGACCAGAGAATCTTGCACCTCAGTTTGAGCCTTCAGCAGCTTTTTTTTGCAAACTCCAAGCGAGTTTTTGTTATGAGGCAACTACTCTGCACTAAAGTGCACATTAGTGGAGGGCTGGAGTTATGGTTGTCCTTCTGAACATAGTCCCATTACACAAAGAATCCCTAGAGCTTAGTCAGAATGACCAACAGGTTCTGTCACCTCTCACTAATGCCCTTCTACCTTCATTGCTTATTTTGGCCAGGCGACCAGCTCTTGTCCTGATTTTGCTAAACTTCTTCCATGTGAGAACTATGGAGGTCACTGATCTTTGAAACCTTCAAGGCAACAGATTTTATTTTTCTGTAACCCTCCCCATATCTGCGCTTTGCAACAATCCTGTTTTTGAACTCCACAGGCAGTTGCTTTGACCACCAAGCTGGGTTTTTGCTCTGATATGCAATGCAATTCTCCTAGGTGTGTAAAGCTTGTTGCATTATACCCAAAAAGACAAAGTAAAGCAACATGTAGGCAAGTTGTGACAAAATTTTCACTATACTAGAAATATTTGCACAAAACCATTCAAACTGTTACATTGTCTACCAAATAACTCTTGTGCTGGTTGAAAATGGGCATCTTCTCTTTACATTTCACTTAAAGACCCTGGTAATAAGGGGAGATCAACAAAACAAAGTATGAATAGAGATCTTTATTTAATAAAAAAGACATTTAGTCCTCAGTTTCAGACTCCTCATCATCCTGGCTGATCTGGAAGTAGCGAAGCTCATAAGTCTCCTTGTTAGATGCAACAACACGTAACCAGTCACGCAGACTGTTCTTCTTGAGATATTTCTTTGTGAGGTACTTCAGGTACCTAAATGGAGAAAAATTGAATACATTTAGAATATAAATATTTGAAGAAAAAAAGCACACTAAAGAACCACATTTTAAGGGTGCTCAGACACTTATATTTTGTACGTCACATCACTTGGCAGAAGCATTAATCCATACGTAACTAAGCATTTCAAAATGCTGAGCATGGGATTATTACAGAAGCAACATTTCTACTCTTCATACCAATGAGTTGGCTCATCCAATTTCATTTTTAAACCTGAACTGTAAAACTGATGAAATGTTAGAAATTGACAAAACTTCTCAGACTTTTTCTGCATGAGGCAAAACAGCATTTCCTAAATGGAAGGACCCAATGCTGTTTTTTTTTTTTTTTTTTTTAATTTGAATACAAAATTCATTAGACAAAATAAAAAGTCACCTCACCAAGTCAACAGCTGCTTTAAAGCATTTGAAGCTTACCACATGTTAGCATCAAGTGAAGCAGAAGCAGTCATACACTTATGTGCCAAGGAAGAACACAAGTGTGACACTGCAATATTCATATTTGCTCATAAAATAGTATTGGTGCTTTTACCACGACTGTAAAATTCTATTAAACACTACATTGCAGCATCTTTATGATGTGAGAACCTTGGTTTAACAAGGTTCTGCACTGCAGGTGGAAATTTAGAGTTTCTTGACAACAGGCAAATATTTACCATTTGTTTTATTGAGCTTTTAAATGAAGGAAAGAAGGTACTGCAAGGTTTTAGATGATTAGTACAGCATTGCTTATATAGTTATAATGTGAACTGAAAGTATTCACCTGTCCTGCGCTACAACCAATATTATCACATGATTACATTGTATTCACAATTCATCTAATGTTGAAGCCGTTAGCAATCTAGACTGCATTTGCCAACATACATGTACTCATTTATTACACAGAGTGGTCCTGGCAACTGTGATCTTGTCTCTTAAGACCAAGCAAGTAGAAGAGGGCCGTAATCAAGAGTTCTTGAAAAATAACATGAGAACAGGAGTTATAAAGCCCCACAGCTTCACAAAACTTACCTTTTAGAAAACTGCTTTTCTGAAACAACGTTAATCTTGTTCTTCTGACGTTCAATATGAACAACGTTGCCAAGATTTCCAGTTTTCCCATTGACCTTCACTCTCTGCTTGAGAAACTGTTCCTGTTTTGACAAAACAGAAAGATGTAGACACTAGGGAAGAGAACCCTAGGTACAAACTAGGGAAGGGGACCCTAGTTAGAGTACACATTAAGAAAAATGGTTTTATAAACCATACACTCACTGCCACTAGTTTTACTACACACTAGAACTATAAAGCAGTTTAAGGTAAAATCTGCAAACTGAACCAATCTTTCACATTGACATACTATTAGTATAAATTACATACATTTACCAGCTTTACAAAACACATAAAACATGCAAATACTGTAAATTACCTCCAAACGTACACACAAAAAAACAAGTTATATTTTTAGTTTTAATTGTCTCTACAAATAAGCAATACAGTATAGGATGTGCAGATCTCTAATCCTGCCAGAAGCATGCTTTCTGGTGTGTGAATATTAGATAATTCATCTCCACGGTTCACCTAAATTCCAGGTTACTGCAATATGCCTGACTGAATGTTGAAATCAGCACTCAATACCACCAGGAATCCATAAATGTTATAGAAGTCACCCTCTAAATTCCTAAATATACTGTTGCATTCACAGCTGACCAATCACCTAATAGAAGTTCCTTTATACTGGCTGGGCCCTTTCTTAGATATCACACACACACACAATACATAACTTAACAAGCTGTACTTAGCTAGTTACTGCACACTAAAACCACTGTCTCCTCATTTACTACCAGTCACATGATTTGTTTATCATGCTTGCGTTTACTGGCATTGATTCATTTACCTGGATATGCCCAACCTTACTAAACACCATCCCAAACATCAATAAACTGGACATTCATTCACTATCAATACTTACAAAGTTGGCAGAGTCAAAGATGCCATCTTCAACAGGATGGGTAAGATCCAGAGTGAACCTCCAGGCAGCCTTTTTGGATTTCCTATCCTTTGGGGTCCTTTTCACCTTTTGCTAGAAAAAATTAAAGACGCTTTATTATTAATTGTATGATTATTATTTAAATCTCATTCTTACATTGTGCACTTTTGCAGGGTCTCTGAAATGCTGAAGATAATTCCCAGGACAGCTGTAACACAAGCTTATGGGGTGCAAGGTTCATATCAACACCATAAATAAGCCAGCATTGAATGAGCATCAAAAGATGGGGGAACTGCAAATTCATTTTATAAAAACATGGAGCAGTTTAGGATTTAGAATGACAGCTGTCTATTAATGTCACATTGTTTGGTGACACAAACAGCACCACTACCAGTTGATAGACTCAAACAACTCATAATCAGCTCCTTAGCATAAAGAGCAGAATCATAACCTCATCACACGCACGGCTCCAAGACTTTTCTAGAGCAGCCCCGACTCTCTGGAATGGTCTTCCTCGTCCTATTAGGCTTGCTTCTACTTCCTGCTCATTTAAAAGAGTGCTCAAAACCCATCTTTTTAAACTTGCCTACCCATCTTCTGTGTCTCAAACCCCTCACTACTTCCCACCACTACATATCCCCTCTCCTATTGTGTGATACTTCCCCCATCTCTAAAGCTGGGTACACACTTCCAATTTATGTCGTTGGAAAGGATCTTTCACAATCCTTTCCAACGACAAGGGAGTGCACGATGCATGAACGGTGCTGTACATACAGCACCATTCATGCTCTATGGAGAGGGGAGGGGGAGAGCGACGGAGCGGCACCCTGCTGCGCGCTCTCCCCTTCCCTTTCATTAGGATCGGCTGTCGTCCATCGTCCGTGGATCCGGCAGGTCGGTCGTCCGGATGATGGACGGCACCGACTGTACACAGCAGATTTTCGCCCGATAATTGGCCGATGCCGATTATCGGGCGATAAAAATCTGACGTGCGTACGTAGCTTTAGATTGTAAGCTCTCCGGGACAGGGTCCTCCCCTCCTCCTGTGTCACTGCCTGTCATTTGCTACCACTATTTAATGTATAGCACTGCATAATATTTTAGCACTATTTAAATTATGTTTAATAATAAAAAAATTGTGTCCTGTGGCTAAGAGAGAACCACAGTGACCATTAAAGTAGATTATATACATATGTCACCAGCCTTAGGATTCCATAAAGAGCAATAGGGAGGGATTCTACAGAACAATGATGCAAGAAATGGCCACCAGGCAGGCATGGGGCACACACACAGGAGGGCGTAGCACACACAGGGGGGAATGGGGAAGTTGTGAGTGGCAGATGATACAGCGGTCATTTAAATAGCACCCAGCACCACATGGGGCGCTGTAACAAGATACCTATGTTGTACGCATTGTCATAATACAGAATGAATGTGAGAGTGCTCAGTGCCTTTAGTGGTGTGTATGGAATTGTACAATACGGCAGCGGGTGGTAATGTGTACAATGTCTCCTCCATACACGGACAGTAACATGAGGGACACACACAGACACACAGGCGACTGTACTGACACGCAGGCCTGGGTACAACCACTAACACATGGAGGAGAGGGGGGGGTACGGCTGTGTGACGCACATATTACTGGCTGTTATACACACATCGAGGTCACCATGGATGGAGCCCCCTACCCATGACATGGTACAACCAATGTCCGCCTCACATACAAGACTGGCCATGACACCCCATACAGTAATCACGTTTATTAGACAGTCACACGCATACGAAGGGATAACTAGCCTGCTATCTATACACTCAAATGATAGAAAACCCCATATGACAGAGCCTGTCAACTATCTGACAAGCAGCCGTCACTTCGCTATTCATCCTCTGTGACAGCGGGCTACATCCACGTGTCAGCCACTCACCCGCGCCATCTTCTCTTGCTGGGCCTTTTCAAAGAGACAGCAGAAAGCCGGCCTCCGGTATTTATTGCGAGAGTCACGTGGGACATCCCATGTACGTCATTTCCGCTGTGTAAATACGTCCGCGTGTGGCTGAGTCAGGCTGGGGGAAGGGTCATGCTGGCTATTGCCGTGCATTATAGCGCCTCATGGCAGTGCACGTGATGCATGAAAAGCACATGTTAATCCGAGGTGAACATTTAGTCCTTTAAGCTTTGGTTATTTATCCTCCATAAAATGCTTGTTTTCACCTCTCAGTACCGCTGGGCTCCTCCGGCCTCTTCCATTCACATCCTACATAAGCTCACCCCAGCTATGGCTGCCCAGCATTGCTCAGACCCCCTGATAATAATAGATCTGGAATATTGGCCCTGATTTCATAAATCGATCCAAGGACTCGAGAGGATACACTCTCATCAGTGAACCTGGGTGATCCAGCAAACCTGGAATGTTCGCTATTTGTAATCAATTGTTTTCAAATGCTGGACCAAATCCAATCCAGGTTTTCTGGATCACCTAGCTTCACTGATGAAAGTGTATCTTTTCCTTGCAGAATAGATTAGGGCAACAGAATCAGTGGGGGTTGACTGATGACAACACAGGAGAGCCATTGAGAGAGAGAGTTGTCACATCAGCACAGGAAGTTCTATTGATAAGAGCTGCACATTTATACACATTAAAATGTTTAGAAAGGACATCAGTATAATAAATCTTAGATTTTATTGATAGGGATTAGATCGTGTTAGGTGATATATGGGCAGATCACAGTGTGGTTCCCAAAAGCTCCAGGTTACCATTGGCTGCACAGTTGTTTAAATATTTGCACCATAACCACATGCAAACCTGGTTAGCTGCGGTGGGGTTTGCAGCTCTTGCTTGCACAAGAGCAGTTTTCTGTGTGTTATTACTGTACAGTATTTATATAGCACCAATATATTACACAGAGACAGATAAAAACAATGACACAGGAGGAAAGTACTCAATCTAGAATTCCCCTTGCACTTTCCTTAAGCATGCACATTTTGCATCTCCAAGCAAGAAAACCTTGCCCATGGTTTAGGGAGGTTGGGAGCACAGCTAATCTTTTCAAATAGAAGATTAACAGTGAGCACCTACTACCTATTTCAGCAAAGGTCTTTATCCTACAACCACTAAAAAAATGAAAATAAAATGGCAGTACATGAAACAAAGAGAATGAAAAATGTTGTACTTTGGTGGTTAGTGTAGCTTCCTCCTACATTGTTGGTCAGTGAAGAAGTGGTGCTTGCGGTGATTTTATTTTGGAAGTCAGTGAAGTCTCCACATACATTGGTGGATAGTGTAGTGGTTGTTAGTAAAGTAACCCCTCAAAGTGGTGGTTAGTGTCCTATAATGGAGGTCAGTGGAGAATTACCCCCTTACATTAGTGGTTATTGTCCTAGCATAGTGGTTGTTGGCCCTCTTACATAGTGTAGTGTTCCGCCACATTGCTGATCAGTGGTGAATTACCCTCTTACATTGGTAGTTAGTGTCCCATATTGGGATTTAGTTTGCATTTCTGGTTTGTGTAGTGCTCTCCCACATTACTGGTCAGCGGAGAATTCCTGTTGCCTTGATGCTTAGTGTCTCCCTCTATTGGAGGTCAAGTGCCTTATTACATGGGTGCTTGGTGTCCTTCTGTTTCGGAAGTCAGAGGAGAAGTCCCCCCTTACATTGGTGGTTAGTGTAGAGGATATTAATGACTGGCAAGTACCCTCTCCTTACCCCTGTTCTCCAGTTACCCTTTTATTGAGATTCTCACTTTCCATTTGTCCTGCTGACTTCAAGAGGAAACTTTTCAACAGACAATCTGTAGTAATAACTGTTTTTAAAGGGATTTCCTACATTTTAGAGATATTTCCTCTTACTTCATGTTGTGTCTAGTGGACTGGAAATTAGTTAAAATCTCTATATTGGGACACAAATTGCAAAACAAATACAAAGATTTTATCCCTTCTCTATTGCAAAAAATAGTTCTGGCTTTAAAAATCCTTTAAAATGGCTTTACTCCATACAATCTGACAGTACAATTTCCTTATTATTACCAACAAATTGTAGTGCACCAGCCTGATTAGATGTATATTGGACAGCTTGCACTAAAAGGTTGATGATAACTCTGCAGGAGACCTAGGATAACATAGATTGTGTCACTGTGTGTTATGGTTTGCTGTGTGCATACTCCTTGCGTTGCATTAAGGTTAGAATTGGGCAATTAGGTTTGTGTACAAGGAAGTTTGCCCAACAGCACACCACTGCCCAGGTTGGAAGAAGAATTTCATGAGACTGCTGCAGGCAGGTAAAACTTTTTCCTAAATCTCCTTTCCCTGTTCAGCACTAAGATTGTAACACAGTAACAGTGCAGAAAAAGCCCCAGAAAAAGACTAAGCTGTGTATACAAAGTCCAGAACATCTCCGCTGCTTCACAGGCTCAAAATTAGTTTTTGTATTCATTGAAGTTTTGAGGAATATT
Organism: Pyxicephalus adspersus; assembly: GCF_032062135.1. Lineage (NCBI taxonomy): Eukaryota > Metazoa > Chordata > Amphibia > Anura > Pyxicephalidae > Pyxicephalus > Pyxicephalus adspersus. The sequence continues at coordinate 48,616,998 of NC_092861.1, forward strand.
CATTTCATAGTTGACTCAACTAATGTATATACTATGACTCATATAATAACATATTTCCTGAGCTCCGGGCACAACAGAAACATGATTTTGTATCCAAGATTTTGTGAAAAGAGGAATCTTGCAGAACCTGTTGGTGAAGTGTAACATTTGTTGTTTGTACTACAAACATATAATCATTTACAGTAAAGGTAATAAAATCCTGGATGTTACCAATGTTTTCTGCAGAACAATATATAAAAATAAAAAAATTAGTAAAACATTTAAACTATTTTTTTTTTGCCTAGAGCTAGGTTCAGCCTCTCTTGGCTATAGTCCGGTATCTACAGAGAGCAGTGTGTTGGGGAATCTCTCTCTTCAGTCTTGCCAAACTATTGTGCACAAGTCAGGCTTGTGGGCACTCCAAACCTCTGTTCAACATGGTATTCCTCCAGAAAATATAATGATGTGCAGTTATCACTCTACTCCAGACAAGGCTCATTGATATTGCTGTCTGCAATGTGCCTGCTGAATGTGAAGCAGAAAAGCCATATCTATTGGGCAGCATGGTGGCTCAGAGCTTAGTTCTCTGGCCTTTGCAGCGCTGGGTCCCAAGTTTGAATTTCAGCCAGGGCACTATCTGCATGGAGTTTGCAGGTTCTCCCCATGTTTGTGTGGGTTTCCTCTGGGTACTCTGGTTTTCTCCCAGATCCCAAAAACATGCAGTTAGATTAACTGGCTTCCCCTGAAAATTAACCTTAGACTGCATTAAAGACATATGACTGAAGTAGGGACGTTACATCACAAGCTCCTTTGAGGGACGGCTAGTGACACGACTATAGACTTTGAACAGCGCTGCCTAATATGATGGCGCTATATGAGTACTGTGTATAATAATAAATCATGTGAACCATGTGTTTGTAAAGTCACATGGATAGGAGACTAACAGAGACAGATGTCTTGTATTTGTAATTTCTCAACTTCTTAGGCCTTTTTCAATGAAGTCTGTAAAGTATAATAAATTATATGTCACCATTGAACACATACTCCTTAGAGGAGAAAATAAGTTAACCCAGCTGTAGGTGTGAAATAGCCCTGTGTTATAAATGTAAAGAAGTGATTGTTGGCTCATCATCAGGTGTTATAGAACTTTATAAAATATTCTACATAAATAACTTATTTAGAAATGGACAACAGATGATTGTATGCTATTTCTAAAGGACTAGTTTAATCCACTTCATGAAGGTGATAGTTACATATAGTAGGCTGAAAAATGTCCATGTGCAGTACTGAATAGTGTCTTTAGGTCAGCTGTTGCTCGAACTGAAAGTTTGGGCTTATGTAGCTTTGGATACAAATATCTGATACTTTTGGTAAACAAGCCAAAGATACTCAATTGCATATTCAGGGTTATCCTTTTTGCAGTTATTTCTTCATTGCTTTATGCTCAAAACTGTTCTGTGAGTTTATGCGTACTGTAAGCTGCTGACAGGTAAAAAATGGAGGTATCCAGAGGTACCAAAAGACACTTTCACTATCCTATGCTGGGCCTTAGAATTTAGGAAAACATAGTCACTTTCTCCTAGTTCTGCAGATTGCCTGTACTCTCTCTACTTCCATATATTTTTATTCCAAAAAACATGCAGTTCGGTTAATTGGCTTCCCCCCAAAATTGACCTTAGACTGTAATAAAGACATATGACTGAGGTAGGGACATTGGATTGTGAGCTCCTTTGAGGGACAGCTAGTGACATTACAGGCTTTGTACAGCGCTGCGTAATATGCCGGCGCTATATAAATACTGTGTATTCATAAGATTAATTGGTCAGTGAGGTTGTCCATCATAGTTATACATCTGTAAGAACGTGGCAGTGAAGCTTGGCTGCTGCCCCTAACACTAGTAATGATTAAACCATGTAATGATTACACTGAATTTATTTGGACAAGGAATCTGGCTTCAAAGAAATACTCTTAAATATCAAACAGTTATGACAAGTATTAAAGGCAGATACCTAAAAGATTTCTTGCACATACCTGTGGTAGCTTTATTCTTTGCTTTGCTCCTTTGCTAAAGATTTATTATCGTAAACCCAATCATATGACCCCCATGACAGCTAATTCAGTAAAAGCAGTATGTATAGCAGTACTTTGTGAAGAAATGCTTTTGGCAAACTTCAAGCAGTTAAAGCTTTCTGAAGAACTTTTTGGCTCAAGTACAGATATGTATATCTACCCAAATAAAGAGAATTGACAGTGCTGTTACACATGTTTTCAGCGAGTTTCAGTAAGCTTCAGAATAACTTGGATTGTTAAATGCTTGCTAACATACAGCACTGCATGCACGGTTAAGTATTGTAAAGTGAATAATAGAGTGGGGTGGTCTGATAATGTAGCATATAGCATAACATACAGAGTGTGAAAGTCCAGAGTATGTAATGTTTCCTACAGAGTACAGAGTGGCCCAATTTAAAGTATTTAACCTACATCACAGTGTAGAGTGAGGTGGAGGATGTAGAGTACACCGCATTGCACTGTGTATTTTCTTTAATGATTTAATGGCATTAAATAGTTTGATTTTCATAACTATAATTTCTTGTTTGGTGTTAGATTAGAAGGAAATAAACCTATGAGTGAGAATAAGCAAACAAATATTTGCATTTCTTTAGTAATACCAAAGATAATGCAACTAATGATAATAGTAACAATAGTAATACTTCACTTAACTGTGAGCTGATCAATGAATCAGAGCCTCCACTGTCCTTGTTAGGGATCATTAGGGAGATCATTATTTTACAATTGTATTTATCTTTTTTTAAAAATTCATATTAATTGTCCATGGGATTTAAAATGATGAATTTAAGTGGTCTGTGAGGTCCCAAAGGTTGGCAGCCGCTGGTCTAGAGTATGTAATGTGCACCACACCATATATATGGGCACAGTCCAAAGTCAGATTTGCACAGCACATTAGACAGACTAGAGATAACCAGAGTAAAAAATGTAAACCATAGTGTATATTGGGCATTCTGCGTCATGGGAAGTCATCATGGGATACATAGTTCATGTATCTAAAGAGGCTGTGGGTTTCCCATTCAGTCTTTTCTGCTGCGACAGTAAAGACAGAAGAGAAGGGGTCCTCCCCAAAAAAGTATATATACACACACACTTCTTCCTTATATAAAAAGGTTAGACACAAAGCAACAAGCATTTTACCAAGATCTCCTATTGCCAGTTATGATTACTCATTCTGCATTTCCAAAGTGCCAAGATACCTCCCCAGCCAAAGAGGCTCACAATTGTATGGTTGGATCTTGGAGTGAAGGAGTAGAACACTTGCCCTACAACACTAATAAAACCACAGTAAAGGCAATTTGGTAGCAGGAAACAAAAATCTGCCCCCCATCGACAATAAGTCCAGCTGTGGAGTCCATGCGTGATCCAGATCGGGCTGTTTTCAGGTAAGCCTGCTATACATTTGTATATTACTATAGATGTTCAATAGTTGGTGGGTTATTGTTCACACTTTCTAGTGATGCCTTGATGAGGGGGGCATGACCTGGCTAGATGGAAAGTATGCAGGGGTATATTACCCTGCCAAATAAATTTACCTTTCACAGGTTTTATTTTTACTAATGCAACTGTTAATGTATTCCTGGTTCTAAGTTTTACCAGGTCCTCAGCAAGCCATAAAATATGCCAAAGAAAGCAACACAAGCTTTAAAACCATCACATTAGTTATCTAGGATGTCTCCTTGTTACAGTAAACTTTCCAGTGTTACCAAAGCACTGAGGTTTGGAATCCATGGAACAGATCTACTTGTTTGGGTACAGCTCCAAGAGAAGCACAGGAATAGCTTTGTGGCACATGCTTAAAGCGTACCTAAACTTAACATTTTCACTTTACATAGAAGGGGAGTTAACCCTTCTAAATAACGTAAAAAAAAAAAAAAAAAAATGTTGCTTTTGTTAAGTGCAAGTTTTTTTTTTTTATCTCAGGCATGCACAGAAGGGGCATCTTTTCAACCAAGGTAAGAGACATCGATTTCACATATGCAGTGAGATCAGCATCTTCCCCCCTTCACAGCAGTTAAATCACCTGATCTCGGACCTGTGCAGTGCAAGACATAGAAGGAAGATGGAAAAGGAGAAGATGGTGTAAACCCACACCGGGACAGAGAGAAATTCCAGGATGATGTGGGAAGGGATCGTGGAAGTATCAGAGCCATCAAAAGATCTGTGGGATTTAAGGTAAGTGTAATATTTTTGTTTTTAGTTTAGTTCCATTTTAAGGTTTGCTAGAGGTTTTATTGAGCAGGAGGACTTAAGAGGCACATGTAGAAGGGAGGGGACACAAAGCCCTTTGCTTACAAGGCTGTTTCACTTCTTGAGAGGTACTGCAGTCAGATCCTTATATTTACCTGCATACAGTTAAATCCCTTAAAATATTTAACAAATTAGGTCAAATTCCAGCTATAGCACAGTGATCATGGCCTAAACGTCTTGGAACAGACCCTTTTTAGGGTAGCAATATTTTGTCCATTTCCCAAATATTCTGTGCTTTTACCCTTGTAACACCAAATCAAAATAAAAGCGCTCATACTGGGCCACACTGCACACAAATTAGAAATCCAGAGTAATAGGATGCTGGAGCGAGTGCTTGTAGATAAAAAAAAAGTTAATGATATACAGTACTCTAGTGAACTATTAGGAATTAGTCTCCTCAATGTTATATACTTGGATTTACCAAGGGTGCAGTAGACTACTTTAAAAGAAAGAATGAGGGGGAAAAAAAAAAAAAAAACAGTGAAGGTGCTTTCATTCTCTAAGGATATCCAACCATCAATACTTAAGGACCCAAGCAAAGCAACTCAGAATCTCCATTTTTTTTTTTTTTAGTTTAAGTTTTCTACCAGAAACACTAGCTGTGGTTACACTGAAGAGGGACTAGAGGTAATGGCAGAAGCAGGTGGCTCTGGAGGAGCATAGAAACAAAACTACACATGGCTCAACCAAATACAGAGCAAGATTTGAGACCTACACCTGTATGATGACTGGATCCGTTTCAAAAATGTAAAAAAAGAAGTTAACATTCCATGCAGAACCCTTCAAAGCCTCACAGAATAGAGCTCAAAAACAAGACCCAGAAGTAGAGTACAAGGGACATGCAGAACCTCATTGTTAGGGGGATAAAAGATGCCAGGCTATACACATACTCCAGTAAACGTTGCAAGATGTGGTAAACCATGGGCCTTGATTGTGTTGGGAATGCAAAGGTGAACTACACTAGTTAAGGGATGTGGCCCAATAAATGCAGCTATACAAAAAGGCATGGAATATTAGAACCATCACCGTTAAGGTCACCCAGCAAAAACCATATCACATCCTTGTGCTCTGAATAGAAGTACAAACATTTTGCTTATCTACAATTAGAGGCTGCCACTACCAGTCTATCGGAGAGCGTTTTGCCTAACTTAGTGAAAGCCAGATATAGACAGACGGGACAAGCACAGTGCACGTTTTGAACTGCCTGCATACCTGTTCCACCTCTGTAAATCTGGTTACAAAAGGAAACAGAAAACAATTTACCTGGAGCACAAAATGGAAAAAATAAATACCCCCCCCCCCAATACCAAAAGGACCTATTTACTTGGAGGTTGGGTGTTGGAATTTGCTGGTAATGTACCATTTGAAGTCTGATCACGGGTCTAAGTTTCTTTCAAGTCTGTCTACCACAGACATAGGTTAAAGAAAATGACTAAGACATCAGAAATCACCTATATTTTATTGATCTTATTAACTTTGTTCAATTCACAATTGAATAACCTAGTAACACAATTGAAACTTTACATGTTCTGATTACCAATGAAGGTTTAACTTTACAGGGAAATGCAAAATATACAAGGCTGCTAGACTTTTGTACAATGTGAAATGTCAAACCCAATGCAATATATAAACCTGCCATTAGTTTCACACGGACCCTTTATGCTTATAGTGTTATCTACAGAACCTATTACAAAGGTGTAAATCAATGTGAGTATTGCTGCAAACTTAAGGGGCAAAGATTTAGATTGTTTTTTTCCCTCTTACAAACTGCAATGTCTGGGCTAAAGCATGCAAACTATAGACATTAAAGGACTAGAAAACATTTGCAAAAGCAAAAAACTCCCTGCATTCTCCACCCTTTGTTATCTCCTGCCATACTACTATCTACTCACTTCACACACAAAAACTTCTAAAGATAAATGCTGCCATCTATAACATATAGGCAATAAGGTATCTATGGGACGAACAAATCCTACAGCAAACATTAGATGTATACTACAAGCATAGCAAACTCGTGCATACTCGGAGCAAGGGATGCATTGTGTGAAATTGTTGCATTTATTGCTCAATGCTTAATTATGCACCAGGCTAGGTCCTTTTAAAGTCAAAAATGCCCCAATGCTGTTTTAGTGCTATGTACATCTGAGCCAGTGCAGAGCAATATACAAGTTACTGATGCATAATGTATCCTCATGAACACGCATTTAAAATGCCATGAAGACTTTGCAGCAAAGTGTGCAACAGCAACTCCCCCCAGTTATTTCTGTAAGGGGCACAAAGGCAGAACAGATTCAGCTTTTCTGGTTAATGCAAATATGGCTGTGAGAACCAACTTAAGGTTCACAACTTGTGTTCCTTTGCAGCAGTACTCAAAGCAATTATAAAGGATAGCAAGCCAATTTTTTTTTTTTGCAGCATGAAGACTAGGTACATTGCAACCAATGGCAGGTGCAAAAAATTAACATCAAGATCCAAAAAACAGCCTGTGTCAAAGTGTCTGAAGAATGGTCTCGCTGTATATTGTTTAATACTCAGATCTTTACTTGGAGGTTTGGATATAGAATTTCCCTCAGACACATTGATATAGACCTATAGTGTTCAATACCACACATGACAGATTTGAAGGGCATTCCAGGAAGGGCAGCAACAACATTTTGACTTAAGTAGTTTAGTCAGCATCCCAGTAGTGCATTTTACTCCTATGCATTCAAGTGTATTCGGTAAGCCGTAATTATTTCTGCAGTACCGAGCAATACATTGGAAACCTTTGTAAATGTTGTGTGCACAAGGCCAGATCTGTATTTCGGAATACAGCAAGATCCTGTAAATAGCTTGCCATCTTTTAGGCAATTTTTTGTAAAGTGTGTATAATGTTGTAAGACAGATAAGACAAGAAAAGGAGGCACAAGACAATCTTTATATACATAGTTAGTCCAAAGGAAAGTAACATTTCAGGTTTGCGCAATGATGATCATGACTACATATCCATAATGTGCACATGACAACTAGTAGCTCAGTGCCTACTAGTTTAGAGTTGCTAATTCGTACAGAGGAAAAAACAAGCAGGACATTCTGAAATTGGCAATTAGACAAGATTCCCGTTGCTGGCAGTTTTAAGCCAAGCAAGATGAGCACTCGGATCCAATTTCAGGTATCCATATTTGTGCTACAAAAAAGGAGATTCCCAATATTTAAAAGAAATCACACTGGAAGCACTGCAAACCGATTCCTGGGAAGGTCTTTACTCTGTTTAATATTTCAAGATAAATACAATAAAAGAAAAAGCAAATGAACTGCATTTTCTATTTTTATTTCTTTTTAGTCGGATGACAAAGGCCTCAAGTGAAAATCTGAAGCATTTACAACTCTAATCCTCATTTTGTGCCATGTATGCCTGCTGTGTAGAATCACCCAACATACCATGTGCCTGTGGGCAGGCTTTGGACACCATTTTGATAATGTTACTATATGGAAGCCAACATGTTGGCAGGAGAGCAGAGGTAATTTACTTGCACATGGCCACCAGGAGTAGCTTTATTCTTACGGAAGGGGCAGAAAAATTGTGCATTAACTGGCAATTCTAAATCACTTTAACTTCTGAATTGTCCCCAAGTAACGCATTTGGAGTCCCAAATGCCTAAACATGCAAAAAAAATTTGCTTCATAAGCAGAATACAAAGTTGGCTTTACATTACACTAAAATTACCTT
>NC_092861.1:48625231-48651930 GCF_032062135.1 Pyxicephalus adspersus
AAAAAAAAAAAAAAAAAGAAATGAGGTTTTTGTGAAGGCCATAGCTTTGGTGACAATCAGAACCAAATTTAAGATCTGTGGTTAATCTTGACCTGAGCAGAAAGCTCGAGCCGTGGGATCCCTGTTTATTTGGTCATGCCCTTGATGGCTACCGCACATTCTTCTGCCATTGCGTACAAAACAGAGATCTGAAAAAGAGTAAAAAAAAAAAAAAGAAAAAGACAGCTTTAATCTCAAGTACTTTTTTATTTATGGACTACCACTCCCAATTTGTGTATCCACACATTTGATCGTAACCCAGAGAAGCCACCAAGGTCTAATTTTACTTGCTGTTCAGTTTTGAAGACCATTTACAGATTAGCTTCTGTAAGGAAATCTTATTGACATTTTACTTGCCTGCATGTGCTTTTAAAACTATTGCAATTACATGGATAGGAAACTTTATGAGTAGCAAACAATGATCCTAGCAGGTCTCACCTTATTATGGGCACTCTGAGTGACAATCATGGAGGCAGATCTGTAATGGCTGAACAGTTTGTGTCTCTTGGTTTCATGCCAGGAGCTACAGGAAGCCTAGTGGCTGCATGGCATGCCAGTAGGACTTTTCAGGTTTGCCACCACTGGCTGCTTTGCAACAGGTGGGGAACATTTTCCCTACTGTGCAAGACATGACCCACCCCCTGGCAAATGCAAAACCCTCCTTCAAAACTTCAGGCATGAAACTGAGAACTGGAAAATAGCACAATTTTCCTTAGTGAAAAGGGCACTTATATACCCATTGGAAAGTTTTTTTTGGAATACAAATACATGTTTTAAATATATCAAAAATTACTTTTAATTGATGACCCAATCTTGAGGCCATAATTTACAAAATGCTCGTTAGGAATATTTGTTGAAAGATGATCAACTGTCTATCAGCATTTCCTGCTTGGTTCACTAGTCAACTAGCAACATTTCCCAGCCTTACTGGACACTAACAATAAGCATAATAAAACAGAACTGATCTCCAGGAAAACACTTATTTTTTACTTTAGTAAAAAAGTAAAACTGTTTTTCACTTCTAGTAAATTACTGTACAGCAACCTTGAGACTGAAGAGGTGATTTAACAGGCCTATGAATCATCCATCATCTATACTGTTTCTGCTCTTTTACTGCTAACCAAGTTAGAAAGCCATTCAGCCAGGCTGCTGCTGCTTTTCAACATCTATTCATAAGCACAACTGAGAGGTACCCACAGCCTAAATGTAGTAAAGAATCAGGGCACCAAGTTGGGTGTGCAATCTCAGGGATACACAAAATAAGGCCAGTCACTGAGCAGTTTGCATGAAGTCCAGGCAATCCAAAGGTTTGCAAATACGCATCTGCTGTGGAGAGGATTCAAACCATAATTGGCCAGCACAGGATGACATCCACCCAAACATGCCAGAATTCTACCCCATGCTGCAGTTCTAAGCTCAAGTGCAGTAAACACATAATTGCTTAAAGTGGGGTATCCTCCCCAAATAACACTCCTGCTAGAAATAGGTCTGGGGACACAGTACCAGATCGACCAAGAACTAGCTATTGGTCTACTAAGATTCAAACTAGTCCTAGGCCACCATCTTTAAAATATTTCCCGACTGGCCCTGCTCCTCCAATAAGTAACATGAGAGATGGAAGGGGAGAGATGTAAGCTCTTCGGGGCAGGGTCCTCTCCTCCTGTATCACTGTCTGTATTATTCTGTCATTTGCAATCCCTATTTAATGTACAGTGCTGCGTAATATGTTGGCGCTATATAAATCCTGTTTAATATTAATAATAATAAAAGGGGAAGAAGGCCCAACAAATAAGATTTAAAAGGTAAAGGGACAGGTAATTGTGGCCTGTCATAGGAAGAAAGGCTTTAGAGGCCATAGGTTTAAACATTACATTGTTCATTCAACCTCTGTTCAAAAATACTCAATCTAGAACAGATTAAACTTTAAAAGTCCATTCACCGAATAATCTGGGCGAATAGAGCTAGTTAATGTCTAGGCGGTTCTGCAAGGAGATACAGGATTGTACAACATGTAAGAGGAAGAAAGTTCACGATTTACCAGATCATGAATTCAAACCTCATCCACCAAGTATAAAATCTCAATGAATGCACATTTATAGTCAAGAATTGGACAACACCATAAGAGTTTAAGAATTCAAATCAGTGTAAGGGAAGGTTGTGTAATTTTAACATGCCTTTAAAATACAGGACATTCAAAGTACCACATTACAGCAGCAAGCATTAGCTATACCCTTCATTATGGGCAGCCGCAGGTGAGGTACTAGTGTTAAATGCATAATGAATCCCTAGAATTTTCATTCATTTACTCAAAATAAATATAAAACGTCCCCATCATTTTACAGGGCCTTTCAGAACTATGGGTGCACATGAGGCAAGTTTAACTATTCCACCAAGTTTCACCAGAAAACCAAATAGAAAAGGAAGATAAATTTACTCACCATAATCTCATCACCAGCCTCGTATCTAGACTCTATTTCCTTTCCCAGGTCACCTTCTGGCAGCTTGAGATCATCACGTACGTCACCATTGTCACACAGCAGGGACAGGTATCCATCAGTAATGCCAATAAGCTATGAATGAAAAAAACTATGGATAAGAAAACTAATATACAAAATCCATCAAAGCTGACCAAGAGTGAGACAAGACAATGCACTGGACAATTGCTGGAGTCAGCAAGTATGACAGTTCGGTGCACATGCCTGATACAGTAGCCTCTCGACTACCCAGCGTCCGTGCTATCAGGCCTAGTACGAAGGCAGGGGGGTAAAAATCTCTATTATAAAATGCCAGGGCGGTGCGGGCGGATGTCTGCTGCAGTGCCCCTTCTTGGCGCACGTTGCAACGTCCCTAGTGCCTGCTCTCCGAACTGTGCCAGATGTCCGCAGGTGCGGTGAGAGGAAAGCTGGCCCTAGTGTGGAGGTGAGTATAGTACTTGATTAATGGAACTCTGAAGTCCTGAGTCTACTGTATAAATTTTAATACATTACATTAACCTCACTTTTCAATATTTAACATTTGTGGCTCTTTAAGATATGTTAAGCAACCAATTTGCTAGCTTTCCATCCATGTAAGCCAGCTACAAACCTGGAATACTTAAAATTATCATCTACTTACCTTTAACCTCCTGGGCAGTTTATTTCTATCTGGGTTTATAAGTCTAAAAGCAGTTCATTGTCTTTCAAAATGTATTTTACAGTATAATATAATGTGTATAATAAAGTTTGAAATAGTAAATTATACACTTTTTTTTAAATAAATGCAATAAACTGACAATTTTTGTGTTTCAAACTTTATTATATGCATATTATATTATACTGTAAAATACATTTTCATATTTCAAATACAATGTACTGCTTTTGACATAAATCCAGTGTATTGCATTCAATAGTTTTGTATTGAATGCAATAGAAAATAATTTGAAATTCCTGTAGTGCCCCTAGCACGACACTGGTGGGACCAGGTAAGACTATTTTTTTTTTTTTTTTAACTACCCCAAGAGTGGCTTGGGGTTACTGCTATCAGCCACACTTCAGGTTACCGCCCAGGAGGTTAAATGAAGTTTGCAGTTTGAGGTAAACTACATCTTTGCTAGTTTTTTGAACATGGTCCACTTACTTCACAGACCTGTAATGCCAGAGACACAGATATATTGCTCTTTATTTAGCTCATGGCTTCAGAGGTAAAAATGCAACCATGTAAACCCTGAAGAAGCACTGCACATCTAGTAGTTAAACTGGGAGGGGTGGGGCAAACTGGATAGCAAGCTTTGTCAGATGCACTCCATCCACAGAAGTCTGGACAAGGCCATTACACAAAGCTATATGATACCAAGTTCAGAAGACACTGCTGTAAAGATAAGGGACGTGCTTTTATGACAAGTATCCAAAACTCTCCTTCCTCATAGGGCAGGATTAAATTCAACCTCTGGTTTTTGTTATCTGTGCCTAAGGGAGATTTACATTTAGCTTTCTGCCTTGCAGAATTAATTGAAGGCAAGAGAATCCTTCCAGTGTCAAGAAAATACCATCCCCTACAGTTCTCATGTAAACAAGTGATCCTACCGGTATTCTAGCTTTTCATTGTACCACATGCCTGCTCTGCAACATCACCCGTGCCTTCCAGGTGTTAGATATTCGAAGTATACACAATTTAGCCTCATTACTGCATTACGTATTTTTGTTTAAGCTGAAGGATTTTCATTTTTAAAAGGGTCACTATAAATATAATGTTCCCATGGACAATGTGGGCTTCAACCTACATGTGCCAAGGACCTATTGGGGATGCTTTTGTTGGAAGAGCTGAGCCACGTGACGAGGACTGCATAGCAATGATTGCTGTTTAAAAGAAAATATTTCCATAAGGAAAATGCAGTAGAGGTAATTTTTGCATTCCTTTATTTCAGCAAATGTAAAACCAATCAGAATATATTTACAGAAAACTTCAATATTCACAGAGTTGACTTAAAATTCAAAGCAAAGAAAAAATTCTTTAAAGCAGGGCACCCCATGTTTTACTTTCATTACAAACCCCAAAACATAATAGGATTATTCCTCTTGGTAAATACAGAGGCCTTGCAAATTTTTCTTTATAATTCTGGACCACCTGAGCATCTAGAACAGACTTCCAGCTTGTTACCATTTAGGTTATTTACTATTGGTAATGTCAAAGTAACACTAAAAGCCAACATTCTTTTAACTTAAAGCTGAACTGAAACCCAATTTCTAGAACATGGTATGAATCTGCAAAATTACCAAGATTTTGGTATTTTTGCCTTTGCTTTAAATTATCAACTGTAGACAAAAATCACCTTTCACATCTATATGTTTAGGCTATGTACAGATGTGCAATAATTGTCATAGGAAAGGATCAACGACTGCACGATGCATGAACGAGATGCTATTCTGCTCTATGGAGAGGGCAGAACACAGCGCAGCACCCCACTCTGCTCCCCACTTCACTTTTATAACGATCGTTCGTCTGTGGATCCGCCGTTCAGACAACAATCGCTGTGCATGGCAGGTTCTCGGGAGAATCATCTGATGTGCATACATACCCTTAGCCCCACTCCCAGATTTTTATTTCTAACAGAGCCCAGAAGAGAGCACAATCTAAAACCTTGGAGGGAGTTGCTGGTGGAGGAGTTATATTATAAAACTGATGTAAAGACACCCTTGGATTTATAGAAGAAACCTAAAAAATGTCCAGATAGTAAGGGAGGTTATTAAATGCCCTAGAACAATTTAGCTTAAGATAAGCTAGTCTGGACAGGGTTCTCCTCCTCCTGTCACTGTGTGTACCTGGCCGTCATTTGGAACCCCTATTTAAAGTACCCCGATGTGTGATATGTTGGCACTATATATAAATCCTGTTTAATATTATTACCTGGTAATCATTTCTTTTAATATTAGGAACGTCCATGTTGTGGGTAGATGGACAGATATCTTCATACTTCTTACCAGTGAAGATATCAATACCAACAAGGTGAACCTGCAAAATACAAGAACATAAGTACGGAACCGGCAACATGACAAGAATAAAAGACAGTTTTTATAGTACCTCTGTCACGAGATGTGGTAGAGGTCTCCCCCATAGACAACGTAAAGTGTTAAGCACCTGAATGATATACAGCTGCAAGATGTACTTTAACTTGAATCCAACAATAAGTTACCCATATCCCCCTTAGCGTTTTGCAGCATGCAGTCCATTACAAAATTATCTTCAATATCCATTTTTTTTTACATGGGTAACAGCGACAGGCAGGTCATGTTTCCCCAGAATCTACTAAGGAGCGTGGATAGTGTAATGTCATCCAACTTTTCGGTAACACCACAAAAACAGCTGGATGATTACTAGAAGTGCTGGGTGACCCACCTGGATAGAAGGGGCCAGGGAGAACACAAACCAGACCGTCACCAATTCTCCGCCAGAAACTCTAGCTGCACTAGCACATATACACTTTTGGAGGAGAACTCCGCAGTTTTAAATGCATTTTTACCTGTAAATCCCCACAATACCTGACAATTCAACTTACATTTTAACGACCCCACAATACATTTACCTTGGCGTGACCGTGCTTGCCAGTTTTGGAAGTTGACATTTCAACGATTTTGCAGGGACGCGACTTCAGAACCACAAACCCGTTCTTACGCAGGGCAGAGCACTGCATGGGGAAGGTGGCAGAAGCCCCAGCATCTCCAGTGTGGAAATCAATGTCATCTGACATGTTGGTGGGTGTCTAAGTTTACTGAAGAGAAAAAGGAAAGAAGAAAACTAAAGCATGTTTACTTTATATAATCACCCCAGAATTAGGAACTTACCACTTAAAGCATACCTAAATTCAGACACTTCACTTTACATAAAAGGGTAAACAACCCTTTAAGGTAAAGTAAACTTTTTTTTGAAGGGCAACACCCTTTTTTTGCAGCAACGCCCCCTAATTCTCAATCATCTAGAATGGGAACGCAAAGGGCCCCGGGAGGCTCTTGGGTGCTCCTTCTGTGCATGCCCGAGCATTTCAGTATGCGCAGAAGGAACCATAAGAGATAAATATTGGCGATCTCACGCATGCACAGTGAGATCGCCTAATTTCTTTCCATTCTATGTCACCCAATCTCATGCCTGAGTCGAGTGAGGTAGGGAGAAGAACCCCGAAGAGGATAGCGGCGCCCCGTGCGCCGGCTCGGTGATGGATGTTGGGACGATGCAGGACCTGATAGAGAAGAACTTCGGATGGATTGCACTGCGGGATTGAAGGCAAGTATTTTTTTTAGGCACTTTTCAGTTTAGTTTCTCTTTAAGATACCCAAAGCACATTTTAGAATTAAGACCAATAGGTAAAGTTATCCATTATTGGATGTTACATCTGGTCCCAAGTGACCAGTTTCATTCTACCAAACAGAAGTCACAGCCAAAGATTTAATGTTCACCCCCAGATGTAAACAGCACCTACAGGTTGGTTTGTGCCCAGTTACCAAAAACAATTTATATAGCGTACAGCTTCATCAATCTATTAAAGATCCCTAAACCTGGTGTAAGGATTTCAATAATGACATTCTAGTCCTATGGGATTTATAGAAACAAACAAGCTATTCAGCTGGACTCCAGTCAACTAGTTAACTAACCCATGTCATGCTCATAAGGTCTAACCACATATAATAGCCCTTTACCTTCATGAAAACCACAGTTGTACAAAACCCAGAAGCAAAAAAAAAAAAAAAATTAAGCTGGCACCCACAGAAAACAGAAAGGGTGCATACATAACCCTACCAAAATCCTATGTAACTATGCACCTCCCAATAGACAATGCAGCATGATGATCAGCATAGATATTCTAACTACTCAATGGTACAGCCTCTGATGTAAGCATGGCAAATATAGCACACCCCTATGGGTCCACCACAAAGTGAACTGGGCTTCATGCTCAAATATTGCAGGGGATGCAATAAAAATAGTTTTTACAGCCCACATAATGGCTGGTGAATATGGATTGGTGAGTAGGGCTGTAACATTTCTGTAGTAGCCAGACCTTGAACATAATGTAAGCATGCATTGCTGGTCACAATGAGCACTATAGGAGCCGGTATAGGGGATGAGTAGGGCTGGCTGTCTAGCTTCCATCTCCCCCCATGCTTCTAGGGCCGGCTATACACGCTGTAATGACACGGAGCAAGCCATGGATGGAGTTACAAAGCAATCGTATACAGGAGGCCCAGACATCACTAGAAGGGCCCTGGCTCAAGGCTGAGCCGGGCAACCATCCAACTCCACCTTCCCCTGTAGCGAGTGATAAGAGCCAGTACGGGCCGGTAATGGCCCCCGGAGAGGAGCGGCCCATGTGGCAGACAATGGTGCCGCCTGATGACAAAGCCCCGGCACCACGTGCCCCCGCCGGGCCCGAGGACAAGCTGCGCACGAGCCGGCATCGCCCTGTCGTGGCGGCCTGGCATAGCTCCCCTCCCCCCGCCTGGATGACTGTGCGCTCCCCACAGGCCGCCGCGAAATGGCGGCTGCACGCTTCAAGCAGAGTCCGGCATGGACCCCGGGATGTGAGGCGACAGCTGTTACCGGCAATCCCCTCCCCCCACCCCGGTTCGCCTCACACTCGGCACCGCAGCATGGTGTGCGCGCAGGCCTCGGGCTATAACTAGATGCAGGCCCGCGAATCCCCGCCCGTGCCGACCTCACCCTGTCCCGCCGCCAGCCTCCCCCTCCTACCGCCGGCTTCCCGTCTTCACCACCGCGCGAACCGCCCACGTCCATTGCCCGTCACGTTAAATATTCGCCAACAGCCCGGGCGCCATGCTAACCCTTCCTTACCTTCCAACAAAAAAAAGGAACGTCACTGCGCAAACGCGCCCAATTTCACTGCGGCAGCCCGGGAAGGCGGGGACAACAGGGGCTTCTCCCTGAGCGGCCCCTCCGCTTCCGCTTTTATGCTGGGCGGTGAGAACATTTACAATGGACGGGCTTGCGAGGGTGGGCGTGGCTGAGAGAGTGGGCTGGACTGCGGCGTCAAGATCCGGCGCGAAGTGACACATACAAGAAATACGCCCCGCCCACGCTGCTACGTCATCGCTGCAGTGTAATCCTTGTGTGTGAGGGAGACGGGCTGCTGAGGCCTGAGCTCCTCTATAGAGCCTGTCAATGCCGCCTCTATTGTTCATAAGTGTGCGATAAAACTGCTCAGTATTTGCTGAATAAATAGTAATTGTGTGAAATCACATCATACACTATAAGAATATATGTAATGAGTACTACACAACGGATGGGGTGCAGGGATAGCTGACAAAAGTCACCAGCACATTATGTAGATGCAGAGGCCTGCTGACACCAGGACCCACCCAAGCTAGCATACAATAATAATGTAGGCAGCCATTGTTGGACACTGTCTCGGAATTTAGATTTACTGTTTCCTACAAAAGTCTTTCAGCAGAAAATGATGGAACGCAAGGCATCATCACACAAATCTTTAGAAGGAGCCATAGAGGGGATGCCAGGTATACAGAGGAACCACCAGCAAGAAATACAGAGCTCCAATGCCACAAACCCCGAGCAAATACAAAGAATTGTTACATGTGCGTTCATTGTAAAAACACCACAAGTTATTATTGCTGGAAAGTAGCAGAAAATGATCTCCGGGGTATAATGCAAAATTTACAATACAAACACCAAAACACATTGGGCAGGGTGTAGCTGCTGGAAGACTAAGGCTACGTACACACGTGCAATGGTTCTCGTCCGATAACCAGCTCAGGGCTGATTTTCGAAGAATCTGGCGTGTGTACAACGCTCATCGTCCATCGTCCGAACGACCATCCTAGCTGATCCACGGTCGATGGATGACTAACGATCGTAATGAAAGTGAAGGGGAAAGAGCACAGCGGAGTGCCGCTCCGTTGTTCTCCCCCTTCCCTCTCCATAGGTGCTGTATGTACAGCGCTTGTTCATGCATGGTGCAGTCATTGGAAAGGATCCCCCTATTTAATGTACAGGGCTGCATAATATGTTGCCGCTATATACTGTAAATCCTGTTTATTAATAATATTAATAATAATAATAATCGTTTCCAACAACAATTATTGCATGTGTGTACTTAGCCTAAAGGCATGTATCGGCTGTACATTTTTGTTTCTGGAAACAATTGGTAATAATTTCCAGTGACAGTAGAATGAACAAGCCCTGTACAGACAGCACTGCTCAGTTTTGTGGAGGGCGAAGGATGAGCCGGAGGCACCCCGTTGTGTCTCCTTCATAGGATATGATAGCAGTGGTTCCTGCTTGGTCATTTAGACATGGGGGGGACCACTATACACACCAAAGATGATGACTATTGTTTACCCAGGGTAACAATAAACTAGTGCGTGTATTTACCTTTGATTGGGAGGGTGATTTTCTTATATTGTCAACTAACTTGCAGCCAAAAGATACAGCGCTGGCAGAATGAAAATCTTTTCTGTCATGGTGGTTGAAGGTCAGAAAGCGTGGCTCCATAGTCAGTTCTTGGATAGCACCTATTCTATTAGCACAGGACATGGATAAAGCTCTGGTAAAATAAATGCTATATTTATTACCTAAAAGCTTTCTTATTAGCCATCCTCGATCACCTGGCTATTGAATTCTTTAATGCCCTGGGGGGGGGGGGGGGGTTATGGTACCCATAAGCTGAAAAAAAATACAGAGTTCCTAAAGTTCCAGTCATCATCTTCTGACATGGAAGATTTTCTGTTGATTAAAGAATGGACAGCTACAAATCATACCTTGGTAAATAGGGGGAACCTCAATCAGGAAGCCTGGACTGGTTTTAGAACAATCCTACCGCAACAATGAAACTGGGAAAAATATGTACCTGTAAACAAAAAAGGATATAGATACTTATCTTTAAATTGTAAGCTCTGTCGGACAGGGTCCTCTTTTTCTCCTGTGTCATTGTACTTGTCTAGTATACAGATTTGTCATCTGCAACCCCTATTTATTGTACAACTCTTTATGATATTCTGCCACATTATAAATACAAGTTATTACGTTCCATAGAAAGCTGTAACTGTCAATCTCTGGTATCTCTCACATTGCTCCATGTTTTTTACATTTTTGTATTCTGTCTTCAAGCAGTACAACCTCCAGCAGACCTATAAATGTTTGTCACTTCTGGTGGTGTTGCATACCTGGATTAACCACCACATGATGTTTTTTTTCTTCCACTGGCCCTACATCAACAAAAGACACAATAGTGATGTACGGGCCAAGGAAACCACTGTGTGAAGCAGTGGCCACATAAATTTGACACCCCCCAAAATGCAAATGCTTAGGGGCCATTTCAGACTTGTGGTTGACTGCAGCATTGGAGCAATTTTGTGAACAAATTTGCACATGGCTACACGGTTGCTTTTCTTTCCCTGGAGGAAGAACTGTACCACAACTATACTCAACCTCACTCGATTGCAAAACAAAGCATTTGTCAAACATTGTTGCTGACAGTATAGTATTTGTATACTGATACCTGGAAGTGGCTAATTATGTGGTTTTTGGCTGCAAGTAAAAAAGGCCTGAGGGCTATGGTTAATCCCAGCAATCCACCACAGGCTCAGACACACTCCTAGCTACTCCCATTCAACTGTTTTGGAGTGGTTGGGAACCAATTTGTGGAAGTGTTTGTATGAAGCTCTGGCTGCAGTGGATTGCAGCATGGTTCCTGGAAATGACAAGTTACTTTTTTCCTTTCCTCCATCACAAGGAAGAACCGCATAGCAACCTCAACCGCACTCAACCACATATCAAAGCAGTTGTTGACCTTTGGTTGACAATAAAAAATGTGTAGTAGTTAAATAGAAGTGCCTAGAAGTCTTCTAAGCACAATTTTTGAGCGCAAGTCTGAAAGGAGGCCAAGACTTTTTCAGTGGCTATACCAATATAGAAGGAGTTTGGACTCTTGCACGAGAGATATGTTTTGCTAGAGCAATGCTTTAAATTTTTGGAAAGTAATTGAGTCACGTTAAATTTTTTTGATTGTGGTGAGTGTATTCAGTGTGTGGGGGTTTAAAGAAGAACTATGGCCTGAAATCTGCCTGGGCAGATCGATAAATGCCATTGGGGGACTGCTGTACACACACTAGATTTTCACCAGAGATAAGCATGACCATTTGTCTTGGTTAACAGGATTCAGGATGGTTTGGCTGAAATTAAGGAGGTTATATACATTTACATTATTTTTCTCTTTGGACATCCACCCAGAAACTTTTGAATACATTTTAAGAAGAGCAGATTAGAGGTTTTGAGAAGAACTGAAAATGGGAAAATGGAAGGGGTTGGGTTAGGGTCTTAAATCATCTTTTAGCAAGTTAAACTGCAATGCAAGTCGCTGATTGGTAGAAACAACTAGCCAATTCATAAGGGGTTGTTGTTAGGTCACTTACCTGTCAGTTCAGCTTTTCCTCTGGGTGACAGTTCTTCATCGATCGAGGTTAAATGAGACCATTGGGACATTGTTTCTTCTCCCCTCCCCCCTCTTCTCCACTCCTCTCGCCTTGGTTAATTTTAATGTTGCTGGCCCATAAAGGTTCTTACTTTCACATGGATTCTGGCAGGAAAGCTTGAACTTGCATTCCTTTCCAGAAGTTTCCAGGAGAGCTTAAATAAGAAGGTTTTTATGCCTCTGAAGCCATTCGACCAGTCAATAGTGAAAGGAGCTCCGCACCCACCATTTCCCCTTGTCATAGTATTTTGTGTAGGTTGTCACCCTTTATTAAAGGGGGATTGGTTTGATGATAAGTGATGTTTTATTGCCTGAGCCTTCATGACCAGGCAATTAGTCAGTTTGTGAGGTTTAATAAAAATATTGATTTTTTCTGTAAAACTTTTATTTACACAAATAAAGTGCAGCCATCATTTCACTTTTCATTTCCATTTGTATATAATATTAGCTTACTTAATGTGAACACTAACACACCATTCCTGCAGATGGTTGCTACAGGCGACCTCCACTGGGACAGGAACAACCGGGTATGGCTGGAGTCTCCAGGGTCCTCAGCAGCATTCCTCTAACTTGGCTAGCTGGTCTGCTGCCTTTGTTTCACCAGCTAATGAGGTCATACATCTGGGACCAGGGGGATCCTTTAACCTGGAAGCTGTGGAACTGCAGGGGGTGGTTTACCAACTTTAACTTGTCTTATTCCTGGGCATTCTCAGCAAACAGGTCAAAGAAGACCTTCTGGGCATCTCCTACTAACAGTGGCGCTAAAACTATTGCCCGTATCCTCCACCAAGTGTGAGGAATCAGCATCAAATGGCAGGCTGACAGTGAGGAAAGTCCACACAGAAACTTTGCTTTTGGGCTCCTGTCCAGATTTATTGGTCAAAACAACAAAAATAAGGCTTTATCTTGTTTTATGTGGGACTTTTTAGCCAATTATTTTTAATAAATCAATGTTTTTGGATATAATTTCAAATGTCAAATTCTACAGGGCCTCTGATGATGAGGATGTTGCACCCTTGGTTTTTGCCAGGTTGCAGTCCTTGGGGACACCAAGGTGGGCAATATGAAACACAGTGCCAAATCACACGGCAGAAGGGTAGTCGAGGAAGGCCAGGGTACAGGCAGGCACCAAGCAAGAGAGGTTGGGTCACACGCCAGGGGTCAATTACCCGGCATCCAGGAGACAGACACTAGTGGCACAGGGGCTACTGCCGGCACAGGGAACACAGGAGACACTGGAAGCAACAGGAGGCACAGGTGACACAGGGATATCCACGGACAGACAGGAACACTGGATCAGCACAGGGAAGTTGGCTGGGATGACTGGACAACAAGGGGTTAACGCAGGAGCTGGACAGAGGAAACACTGAATTAGGTGTACAGGAACTAGCTCAACAGAACTAGGGGCTCAGCCCTGGTGGAGACACGTTGCACGAACACGAGTGCAGTGTTTGAACTAGCTAAACAGCCACGGATGGTTAAGAGACTATTTCCTGATTGGCCGGCAAAGCTGAAAAAGCTTGCTAGCGTAGGCACACCCAGAGTCAGAACTGCCTGCATGCACAGGAGAGACTTGTCTGGGCTTTAGCAAAGAAGAGGTAAGTGTGACAATTTCTATGTAGATCTCATGGTCTTTTCCTCAGGGAGCGTACGTTAGTTCCCTGAAACGCGTCGAAAAAGATACTCATTGAGATTTTTTCAGCTATGTTATTTATGTGATGTATATCAGCTATTTTAAATGTTAAAATTTAATCATGATTGCTATAATAAAATTTTACATTTTTAAAAAAATATATCCCAAAACATTGCAGCAGTTAGAATCTTTAATGATCTACTTGACATCTTCTTGCTTCACTCCATAACTAACTGCATTTTACCTTCTACAGGTTTCTGTGGTCATTTTAAATGTATTGATGTAATATATTTTTATTATAAAATGCAGATAATAAAACCAGTTTAACTCATGAAACTTAAATGGCTTATCTGACTTAAATGACTTATCTGACTGTTCTAATTCAAATGTTTCAAGCGTGTATTGCCATCTGTGGCAATCATTTTCCTTCACAACCTGTCCCCCTCTCAACAAAAAAAATCTATATAAAATCTATATAAAAGTTGTTACGCTTAGCAAACTAAAAAAAGTTAAGTTTTGATTAAACTTCTAATCATTATAGACATGACAACCATGAAGTTAAAACACAACAGAATCAAATAATTGTACTTTATCTATTATTTAAGAGCCTAAATTGAAAAGGGTATAATGTAATAATATTAAGGGTCTATTGACCAAAAATTACAATTCTCATGTCTCAGTATTTTTATAACTAGACCTTAAACTTCCCAAATGAGACGCTTGTACATTTTAGATGCTGCAATCTTTTCCCCATTTTCCAAAGTAAAGCCATAGCCAAACACACTTTACTTTTACTATGTGTTTTTGTTCTATAAGTAGAGCTCTGTTATTCATGCTCTCTGCTACTTATATCATTTGAGTAGGGTGAGCTGCTGATGGGGGAAGGGGTAGCTTGACATTAAGTGCTTTGATGGCTGGGGGAGGCCAGCTTGGATCCTGCTCTGCCTCTGCTAGCATTATGGAAGACTTTCAAACCAGCAAATTACATTGTACAGATATTTATTGGTGTAAATGGTGGGGCTCCACTATTAATATATATCAGCTAGTAGCCTTTATGTATTAGACATGCTGATAATGGCTCCCAATACACAGAGGTGGATCAACTATGTTTTACAGTGCTCTGAGACTGAGATAGTCCTAGATTTCAAACTGAAAGATTGCACTGTGAAACTCACAATCTGCAGTGCTCTGCTGTCAGGTTGACAGCCGGGTCATTCCATGTGGCAGGAGAAGCAGTGACAGTATGTATTGTGTGAATGAAGACTGCAAACAGGTGAGAGTATTGAGAGTATTATCTTATAATTATGCATATACTGCCATTTTCAGTTGTAAATTTAAAGTAAATACAATGCCCCCTTCCCACGTGTTCCTATTTTATCCCTTAATAAATCTTAGTTACTATATTTTGGTATTGCTTATTCTTTCCTCATTTTCTTTCCCTTGCTGATTGATAACTATTCATTTAAAAATGCTGCAGCCAGCATCCTTCCCACCAATCTTCCCGTGCTGCTTCACTTTGCAATTCTCTACACTGGTTTCCATTTACCCTTAGAATCTAATTCATCTCCTGTGCTTTGCCTTCAAATCCTTCCAGAGCTCCTGTCTCACTTACCTTTCTGACTGGGTAGAAAAATACTCCCCTAGCCGCTCTTTTCGCTCCTCCAATGACCTTCTACTGACCTCCTCACTCATAACCTCATCACTCGCACGTCTCCAAGACTTATCTAGGGCTGTCCCCATTCTCTGGAACTTACTTCCTTGTGCTAGTCCACTTTCTCCTACTTTCTCTGCCTTTAAAACCCATCTTTTCAAACTTGCCTACCCGTTTCTTTAAACCCTCACCCTCAATTTCATATCCCCCTCCTATTGTGTGCTATTTCCCCTTTCTGTAAACTCTTTTGGGCAGCGTCCCTCCTGTGTCATTGTTTGTATCTGTAATTTGTTATTAATGTACAGCGCTGTGTAATATGTTGGTGCTTTATAAACACAACTTATAAATAATAATAATAATAATACATGTATCATTCTGTATGCTTGGTACAGGAAATATATTTTAATGCTATTTTATAAGGGTCAGATGGTAGAACTATATTTATATTTGTGCTATAACAGTATAATTCTATAATTCCGAGAGTAAAGAACAAATTTGGTTAGCATAATAATAATAATGAAAACCTTGCTTTGAGTTACCATGTTAATTCCAACTAAATTACTCTGGTATAACCACATTGCACATTTCCCCATCAATGGGCCTTATTTATTAAAGCTCTCCAAGACTGGAGAAGATAGACTATCATGGGAGAACCTGGGTGATCAAGCACACCCTGAATAGATTTCTTAAAATTAATTTGCTATTAGTTTGGTAATGTTTTAAGTACTTGACCAGATCCATTCCAGTTTTGCTGGATTACCCAATGATAGTATATCTTCTCCAGTATTGGAGAGCTTTATTAAATCAGGACCAGTGTGTTCTATTTTTTTTTATAGAGGAGTAAGACCAGACAGCAACTGTTATTTCTGCACCCTGGCACTGCCTTTGTATTGCGAGCATCTGTCTCTGCTGGGAACATTTTTCACCTTACCCTGGATGCCAGAGGACTTTGCCCTGGCACTTGGTTGGGAAGTTCTGTTTAACTAAATGTCTAATCTAAAGTTACAGTTGCAGGCTGGCATGGGTTTGCCATATACAGCCAGGCATTTTTCCTTTACCCTGTCTAAATTGTGTACATAGTACCGCCCATTTTACATTTTGGTTAGCTACAACTAAGCCAACTTCAGCAATGCTCTTTCTCCCAGAACACTTTTTTTTAATCCGGAGTTCCTTTTGTCTGCCAATTACAAGTATTACATGATGTAATCTTTTGGCTGTGCCCCTGTCAACTCAGCTTCCTCTGCACACAGCATCAACCCAAAGTGTTCAGAAGAGCAGCTTATATATACAGCAAACTGGCTTTGCACAACTAAACTGGCTGTGTATGAAGAAACCTTCAACAATCCTTCATAAAGCAAAGATGACTCACAACCCATCAATTTTTTGAAGCTAGGTATTTTCTGTTTTTGTTTTACATTCTTAATATTCATGGTATTTGCACTTGTATTTTATAATGAATCTATATTTTTATTAACTATATGTGGTTAAGTTTCTTTTATTTCTTTATGAATGTATTGGAAACATATTAACATATTTTCCTGCCCCCTAATACAGCAAAGTTCATTGAGTGGCCCTGACCTGCACTGCACAAAAAAAAGATAAAACACAGGTTAAGTCCTTCTCACACTATTTATGTTTACAGAGGTCCAACTTATTACCATAGGAGGTACTACAAGTATGGCCATCCCGTAGAAATTAATGCTGTAAAAAGAGGCATCTGAAAGCTTTCTGGAGTTTGAGGCCATATTACAAATTGTTCAAAGTGTTTACCTAAACTTAGCACAGTTTGGGTTAATGCTGAACATCTAACAAAGATACAGAATACAGTATTGTAACTAAAGCTTCCAAATAGTGTTCCTTAAATATCAAAAAATAAGTTTCCAAAGTCTTTTTTTACATAAAATCTATAATTTTGGATACATGGCACAGCTTATTATGTTGTCTCTGCCCTTGACCAACAATCTGCCCCAATCTGAAATAAAGCTCATTTATATTTTACATCGGCATAAAAAGATGTTACCCGCAGAGATTCTACAGAAGCCCCACTCTTGTTAGTATGTCTGACAAAGAAAGGACTAAGTCCTTACCTAATAGTCCTTGTTTCTTCTTATGGGGGAATTGGGACTTCTCTTGCATTATATGTGAACCTACAGGGTAGAATGACGTGGAAGCTTGTCTGATGGGTGTCCAGTCTTGTGTTAATTGTTTGAATCAGAAAATAATTTTCCATTTCACACTATCCACTCCATATGCCTTTTTAAGAACACAACCTTTCGCCTATCTCCAATTACACCAATTACACTCTTATACTGTTAATAAAATTTTATCGTCCGAAGATTGGTAAAATCCTTCTGACCTATTACTACTGTCCCCTAATACAATCTGATGAGCAATATCAGATGTTTATCTTTCTTACAAAGTGATTCTCGATTATGAGATTAGACGTTCTGCTCTGAGTAGATGGGGGAAGCATTTCGCTGACACCAATCAACACTCACAGATTTCCATAGAGCTTGGTCAGAAATGCCCTCTGCTTTGTACAGGGAAATTACCTTTACATTTATTAATATCTCTACATTTCACCAATCACTTTCTTTTCAAATGGGGATCAGTCACTTTACCAGTTTGAAATGTGGAGCGATTGAGGCAGATATGTACCATATGCTGTGGGCTTCTGGCTGCGTGGGCAATCTTGGGCATGCTCAGAAGCAACTTTTTCTTCAGTGGGGTAAAAAATTCAGATCTCACACATACACAGTGAGGATACCAGGACGACGCGGGACCTGATCCAGGAAACCTCCAGAGGGATCAACAAATCTGTGAAGGTAAAGGCAAGGGAGTTTTTTTTTCACTTTACTTCTACTTCAAGGGCAAATTATGGTTTGTTTTTCAAATGGAGTGGGTGAAAGCTTCTTTGGAGAAGAAATTGCGTGCCAATGGGATTCTTGAGGTGTGGGAAGCTTATATTGCTACCCTGCCCACTAACATTAGGAAACGTATGATCTGTACATTTGACTAAACAGCATGGTATACCTACCGTATACTAGATAATCATCCCCTGATCACGTACTTAACGTTTTTCACATTTTTTTGCTCTGTCCCCTTTTCTTATGATATTCCATAGAAAGCCTGATCCTGAAGCCTATTATGTTTAATCCTTATGTATTTTATTATTTCTTGTATTTACCTTCTATTATTTCTTGTATGTATCTATTTTCCTTTGAAAAATAAAATATTAAAAAAATGTGCTACCCCTAGGCATCGATTTTTAATAGTAAAATGACAGATTTGCAATTTTTGAAATATAATTATTTGTCCGGTACAGTAATGCATGCAAAAGTATGGACTCATTTGACATTTTTATAGGTTTAGAATTTTAATTCAAAATAGGTCGTCAAATTCAATTCTGATTGGCACCCAGAAGATTTTGTTATTGCAAAAAGGTAATCTCTATAAATTTAGAAATGTACAAAAAATAGGTACTTTCAGCTTTATTTTTAAAACAGGGAATTTGACATTCCAACATTCCTCCAAACATTCCCATGAGAAATATTGGAGGGAATGACTGATTCCCTGTGTTTTAAACAGAGCCCTTTGACACCCTCTACCATTTGAAATGACAGAAATGTCATGTATAACAGGTTAACCATTCTATCAAAAAAAAAAGAAACTTTGACTTTAGAAATACTTTAAATTTTTTTCTGTTGCTATTTTAAAGGAAATATATATATATATACATTTTACAAGACAAGCAGAAAATGTTTTCAGAATTGCTGGAAGCATGTGTAATATCCTGGAAATACCACTGGGTGGTGTATTTAACTAAACTTTGCTCTGTGGTTCACCTACATCAGAAGGGAAACCTTAAAGGACCTTAACATGAATATCATTTCAGGATATTTAGAATACTTTGTGCCGCATGTTAGTAAAGAACTTTTTTTCTTTTTTTTTTTTCTGGGAGTTCATCATTGTCTGTCAGGATTGTATGTTGACTTGCAGAGTTGGCTGGCCATAGTACACTACTTCAATACAATAGCTTTGGAAATGGTTTTACAGACAGGGAATTTTTGGCTAGGCTACATATGTTATCCCAGTATCTTATAATGCTAACTGCTTTAAAAAGAAAACAGCAATAAAATTCTCATGCACTGGTACCTTACTCCAGATAATAAATTACAGACAATTTTCCCTACTAGTAGTAATTTCTGCTGGAGATGCAGCTACCATGTTGGCACGTTATATCACATTTTATGGACCTGTCCGAGCATTGTGCCATGCTAGACTGAGGTCAATGATCTTCTATCCCGCTTAGCGGAAATCAATATTCGGCTGAATCCTGTGACTCACAAATGTACAAATGTACCTGTATTATGATTCTCCAAATATATGAAAGCCTCCATCATCACCTAGAGGCCTTATCACAACTCAACGGAAGTCCACTCCCCCTCCAACCCTTCCTGATCTGCATGCTGGTATAAAGGATGTTCAACTAATGGAGCAACCCAAGTTCATCTAGATCAACAAAATAAGATATGAGACCAAGTCCTTTTATCGGGATCTCGTTGATAACTCTTCCAAATTTATGTGGGGTGCCATTGAAAAGAGGTTGAGTGGACATGTGCCTTGGTCGTGACTAACATTTTAGCCCTTACCTACCATCTTCTTTCTTGCCCCACTCCCTTTCCTTCTTCCTTTTTTATTTTACTTGTTTCTTATTCTACCCCTTTACTCTTCATTTCCTTTACCCTTCTTTGACATCATGGTATACACGGAAATTTGATTTATATGGGTAGTCACCAGTGATTCTTGTTGTATGGACCAGCTAAGTTTGTTTTTTGTTTTTGCTTTTTCATTTCCATCTCCATGTTTTTTGATGTTCTGTGTATGCTTTATTTTCTATAAATAACGGCGTCATCTGCTGCTTTGCCGGATGGCATCACGGCTGCGGGACTCCTAGCAGAGACACTTCACCCATCATCCTTAGGTACCTCATATACTGGGTATCCTGTGCAATATTTCCCGATTTGAGGCGCCCTTCCCTTCCATCTGCCTGGGCTATGGCCTTTCTACATTGATTGTACACTCTGTACACTCTGCATGGACTATTAATATACTGACGGTTATTCACTCAATGATTCGTTAAACGTACCGCCACCCCTGAGGAAGCCTAGAACGGGCGAAATGCGTCGGGTATTCAGCTCAAACGTATGGGACAAATATTTGTACTATTCTGCTATTGTTTACTAGATGATGATTGTCTACTGGCCTTTCGGCCTAATCACTCATATGGATTGTGGTTACTACGACTGTAACCCAGTTTCTATTTACTGACTAAGAACAACACACTAACTCTGTTTGCCAAAAAATCCTTCTTTTTCTTTGTGTTCCTTTTCTGTTTATTTTCTGTTTGTCTATATTGAATATTTCATTCATTGAAAATTTACATTAAAGAAAAAGGTACACATTCATACAAGGAGCTGAATGGGTATTTTTGCTGCAAAGGCCCTGTAGCACCAGACAGGACTTCAAAATGAGGTCAGAACTTCTTATCTCCATACCGGTTCTAGGTCCGATGCCTCTGTATATTGTCAACAAAAGTTAGCTATTCCCTTAGCTTTTCTTAACAAAAACCCTATTGCAGTTTCAGGGAAACCTTTTTTCCCTTTTTAAAACCTTGGTTCATATCTAGAAAGCTGTGCAAAGGACAGTAATGATGATCAAAACTTAACAAACATTTTCTACCATTTTCTACCAATTTGGTGTAGATAGATGTTAAAGACCAATTCTTAGTTACATTTTTATTTCTTTAAAAATGTCCCTTAGCCAGTGAAAACAAGGCTAAAATACTTACCTTCAGCTTGGAGCTGTGCTCGCACCTCCTCCACACACACACTTCTCTCCATCCTTAGCCTTTAGTTCTAATAATGCCTAGCATTAGCTGGAAATGATTGAAGATATAATGTCAAGGCAGAGCATCATAGTAAAAGTATTGATGCTGGGAGTGGAGCTAAATTTGTAACAACATGTACAGCGTTACGTAATATGTTGGCGCTATATTAATAATAATTATTAATAATAACATCAGTGCTGCTTTCTGCATCAATTAGAAAAGCCTGGGGAGAAGTCTGTGAAGGTATATGATTGGCCTGAGGACATCAGAAATAAATTAGTAACAAAAAAGGTAAAAAAGAATACTGCCAGTGCATTAGGTCCAAAACCTAGAATTAGGCTGTAACATGTTTTTTTTAGGCAAGCAAGATTTAACGCTTTTTTGGGCTCTATGTATAAATTATTCCCCCAGTCAATTGCTCTGATGAAATTCGATGGCTGTATCTCTATACTGATATTCTTTTAGTTCCTAATAAAAGAATGGCTGTTCTGCCACCTAGTGATCAATCGTCAAAAGTGCACAGCTGTCACTAAGAAATGAATAATAAATAAAGATAAAAAGCAATTTGACAGGGCAATAATTTATAAATAGAACTGATTGATATACTTTATTTAAAGTTGTGGCAGCAGAAGGTAAGTATTTGCAGGTGTGTATGTTGGAATTAAAAGGAAAACTTTTTTGAATCCATAAGAAATTAAAAGGCAACACTGGAATTTTGTAAGCACCTTACTCATTTGTGAAAAATTAACCCGACCCCAACTGGGGCAATAATAAAGTTGTAAAAAAACTTTCTGCACCTTTGGGCACATAAAGGAGAGTAGAAAAGCTAGTGTGGTTAAATTGTGCTAACAGTGTGAGGAGCTTTAAAAGGCATGTTAAAAATAAATCCAAGGTCTACTCACTGTATATACTGCACACAGCAGCTGTTGAGACACTAAACACTGTAGTCAGAAATGAAAAAAAAAAAGTATAGTGGATTTTTTTTACATTCTTTTTTATGTATACATCAACAATACAGTAAAACACAATAAAGGAGGTAAAGGTATGGTAAGTATGTCCTCTGATCCTAATCAACATAATATAACCAAGTAATCAGGGGCTTGGTGATAGGGCTTGGTGGCACCTGTAGTCTAAATAGGTGATGAATTGTTGCCAAAAGAAACCAGGTGTTGATAAACTTCTCTCTCCTATCATATAGGTTGGAGGTAGATCCTCCATTAACATAATCTCATTTACTATGTTGAGCCACATATGGACAGGGGGAGCTTCCATGCCACACCAGAGCAGTACTATCCAGGATCTTGCCATTGATCAAATGTCTAATAGAGTGATGGTTGATATTTAAACGGTCAGTATTGTGACTCCAACAATTCTCAGGAACCATTGGAAAATGATGATGATATGTTTTAGAGTTCTATACCAACGAGATGATTCTATAATTCAATTTATACAACCTGCTGCAGATTGTGGATTTATGGGCAAGAAGCAGAATCTTTTTGTACTGAGGAGAGAGCGCTCTTCAAGTCAGCCTCCCAAAGTTGTGATATGGAGAAGGAGGGAGAAAAAATATAAGAGTTGTATAGTCAGCCAGAGGATACAGGTATACAGGAGGTGAATAGACATGAGATTAGTAACAGGACACCCATTTTCCTCCAACATAATATTGTATGGCTCTTAAATCACTAGAGGACAATAATCCCTGAAAGTCTGGGTTCTCCAGTCCCAGCAGGAAGAGGGAGTTACCCAGTTTCAGGAAGGGTGATGGCACTGGGGGAAAGCAGATGTCGAGATACTTTTTTTTACAGATATCCCACTTGGAACCCGAAGTCAGGTGCATACACAATCCTAGATATGTCCTAGAGGTCAGCCATGGTAAGGGATGCAATGGGATACTTTGGGTCTCTTGCTCTAACTTTATTCACTGCTTGTGCTCCCTGTGATGGTACCCTATAACCTCAACCAAGTGGGAAGCAGCATAGTACAGGATGAAGTTAGGTATGCCAAGTCCCCTCACCTTAGAGCAATAAAAAAAAAAACTGTCTCACAATTCAAGATGTTTTGTTGCCATGGCAAGACCTGTATTATCTACAGAGGAGCAAATAGCTCAAAGGTTGCAAGGTCACAACAAAAACAAATGAGAGGACATTCCTGTCGCATTCCATTATAAATAGGGAAGGGTTCAGACAAGTTACCATTTACTCTCATAGAGGCAATGGGGTGAGGCGTATAAAAGTTTGTATTGTGTCTCATGTCTAGATGGGATAAATCCAACTTGACCAAAATGAACAAGCTTATGTATAAGAGATAAGGAAAAGTGGAGGTACCTTCCAGCCCAATATGGCGCCTTCGCTCAAGTGCAAAGAAGCTTCTACAAATCTGAAATACTGGGTTTGCACTCCTACAAACCTACCAGTACAATATCTTGTACAAACCTAGATTTTCCTGGTCATTTCACAGATAAGCTCCTATCATGCTCCCCTATGCTCCTAGCACAAATAGATCATAATAAGAGAGGGGCCACTGAGAAAGAGGATGTAGTTGGAATGCTTTTGGAGGCCAGTCCGGTATAATCTGTGGTAGACCAAAGGTAATTAGGTAATGAGGTAGAACTTTCACAAGGCACAATATTGTAGACTTTGCATCTTTCCACAGTTGAGATGGGAAACCCTAGCAATAGCTAATGTCCTTAGCCCACAACTCCTCCAGCGTGGCTTAAGGCGCCTTCAGGCGAGTCAATGTGAAGTTGGATAAGTTCTTTAGTACTAGGAGCTCTAAACCATTAAACTGCATTGAGTCCTTTGACCTGGTTGCTTTTATGATATTATCCTTAAGCTGCAGTGAGTGAATCCTGCAGAGGACATCCCGAGGGGGTGTAAGATCCTAACTCCTAGGAATAAAGCTCTGTAGATGTAGTCAATTTTGATTCGAGACTTCTTAGTGACACATTTTTTAGTATCCAAAGTTAGCTTGGATACTGAAGGGGAGGGGTTCTCAGGGCTTCCAGGGTTGAGTGTGGATAGAGAAGGGCTTACCTCGGAATCCATTCCCTTCACGAGTGTTGCACTGCCATCTTGGCCCCACATGGAGTCTACCAGTTCCACTGAGGAGTCGAATCAGGGAAAATACCTGTTACCACTCCACCCGCAGATCATCTGTCAAGCAGCCTGCAGCATCCTCAGCTTCCCTTTAGCTGTGCAAATATATGCTTTTTTTTAGCGTCCCTTGCACTTTTTCTGAGGGTGTGCTAAACTGAAGCGTATTTCAGGAAAAGCGAGCAGCTAATGAGCAGAGTAGATCCTCGTTCTAACCTTGTCCTGCTATTGGCTGCTAGCTGTATTTAAACTTCCCTGATTGCAGGCTTTAGGTGCTGGATCCTCAGTGCATTTCCCGCCTCTTTGCCAGCTAGTCATTTGTTTAGATGCCCTGAATTTGACCTGGGCCTGTTACCTGACTCTGCTTTGTCCGCTGCCTGTCCTGACCTCGGCCTTTTACCTGACTTGTCTGCCTTGTCTGCCACCTGCACTGTCCATCAGTCCGCCTGGACTATACCTTCTGCTGTCATCGGAGTCCCTGATCTGGGCTGTCCTTACACTGAAGCCCTCTGTCATGCTCACCCCTGGTGAGGAGTTCTCCTGCAGCAAAGCAGTCCAGTAGCTATTAGGCTAACTGGCCCATCATCATCCCGTCCGGTCTTCTCCAGAGCCTCTAGAGGTGAGGATGTTACCCTGCAGGCTGATGCCAGGTTGTGAACCCTGTGGAGGCTGGGGACTGCTGACAGATAGGAATAAAGCGTGGTGCAGAAAAGTGAGATAGAAGCGTGGTCAGACAAGCCAGAGGTCAGGGCAGGTGACAATCAGGAGTAGCTGAGAATAGCCAAAGGTCAGGGCAGGCAGAGAACAGTAGTCAACGGTGAAAGCCAAGGTCAGCACACAGGAAAATCCACAACAGGAACCTGGGAACAGAGCCAAGAAGAACTTTTTGTTCAGACAACTTCCTGTTGCCAGTCACTTATAACAGGAAGGTCATGTGATGGATGGGAATCATGTGACCTGAAGGCATCCTGACCTACCACCAGAGGGAGTGCTGGAGAAGAGGCAGTTTAGATGATGTTCATATCTCCAGCAGCAGGTGGAGCACAACCCTGGAAGACTCTAGTGCTCTGAGGTAAGGGAGCAGCTGACAGAAAATTACATGACTTTAACCAGGAAGTGAGCAGAGTATGGGATCCCTGAGCAGAGTTAGTGCAGGCAGCAGGGGAGCGCAAGGCAGGTGACACTGAAGAGGGCACAGATCCCCTGGGCCTGCAGGGATCTGTGATGGGTTATCTCATAGTCATAGATAACCCTAACCCTCCCCTTCCAACCCCCTGTGGTCCACTCCACCTCTTGACCTCTTCCTGGCCCCCCTCCGTGCTTTAACCCTTACAAGTCCGCCTTCCCAGCATGGCTGCCTTCCCTCTATGTTCATTTTATTCACCTGGGTACAGGCTCTCCTATGCTAGGGGTCAGTGCTTGTGATAAAAGTGTTTGCAAAGTATGCCTCATTACAAGGCTATCATTCTTTTCACACTAAACAACAACAAAAAATTAGAAGATGGTTGACCTTAGTGGTTGTCCAGTCAGTGTCCATGCCAATTTTGTTAGATATGCCAAAGAGACAATAAATGTATTGTATAATAATCTGTTCCTGAAACCCTCTGAATAACAAGATCATACCAAATATTTCCTCCACAAACAATATTAATAATAGAAAATGCCCCATCATTCCCCTTAACGAGCACTAATTAACAGCTAAGGTGCAGAATACTCTACGCCATATGAACATGTTTGTAAGGAACATTTACAGGGGACTATTTATGATTTTTTTTTTTACAAAAAATGAACCTATTACCCACATTTACAAATTTTACACACTGGATTTGATTATAAAATTACGTGACTCATAAGTAAAAGTTGATTGAATCTTGAAGTTGAAGCTGGAGGTAAAAACTTATAAATAGACCCCATAAAGGTAGTTGAATTGTAGACATAAAGCAATACAGAAATACAAGGAAGCAATTATAAATACTTTATTTTTTCAGTAATTACACAGTAGAAAAAAAAGTTAATACTGATATTTACCCTGCACGTTACAGTAAAATAATACAAAATTGTTACAAAAATGTTTATTACTCAGTAAAAAAATGTTTTTTCTTGTAAGAGTATTATTTGTTTATGCATGCATTTATATAGCACTGACATGCAGCACTTTACATCATGACTATATGTGTTTACTATCTAATTGTATCTTGTTACTTCATTTTGTTACAGATATTTCATGAACATATGAACATGGATATTTTATTAAACTATGTGTACCAGTATGCAAAAAAAAAAAAAAAAACATTAGTGTTATATATGTAATGTATATAACTTTGTTTAGGAAAGACTCAGGCAGCAATATGGTGCACAAGCTTTTTTGTTCTTTAAATTACTGTGCTTTCTGTGCAAAAAACATTGAGGCATCACGTGTGGTAACA
>NC_092861.1:48652796-48772595 GCF_032062135.1 Pyxicephalus adspersus
ATATCTATGATTTTAGTGAATGATATGGAGAAAAAATACCACTAGAGTTGTTACATGTTTGAATTATGTTCCCCCAAAAGATAAGGAATAATATCGGGAGAAATAACTGAACTATTATCTATACAGAGAAGGAACATGTAACATGTAACAGACTGGAGCATACATTGTAAACAATTACTTACAGTAGTTGGTTTATCACCAGTAAAATATGGGCTTTTCTAGATCTGTAAAGTGTAGTATATATACTATCTATGGATTAATAACACAGAAGATTTTCTGTACACTATATCACATAGCATGTGTGCTTTGGCTTGACATACACTTACTGTATAAACGTAACTTAATATACAAACACTTTCACCAAGTCTGGTTTAATATACTTGATGTATTTTAGACTTGTTGCACAAGGTTTTATTGCTGTTGTTTACATGCATACCACAAAGTTTCTTAATCCAAAAGTTCATGAAAATGTTTGCATATAGTACTATGCTTGCAACAGGGGTAAACATTAAAGTGAACTGACCTGTTGACAATAATAGTAAATATTTTAAACCGAAGTACAATGAATAGGCCCTAACAGACTTCTTGACAGTAATGGGAAATATCTAAGGCAGCCAGTTATTATCATTGCATTAGGAACTTGTGACGCCTCCTTTTGTCACAGTAATTCATTGGCTCCCAATGTGTTCTTTTTTTAACGTTCCAATATAATGACTGCATAAATAGACTATGAATTCTGAGTAAGTTAAACTTATTGGATGGATTGCAGTTAAAAAATCACTTTTATGCAATCTTCCTCACAAGTGAATGGGGACACTTCCTCACACAGCTTCCTCACAGGTGAATGGGGACACTTCTAAGAATCGTCAAAATTTAATTACTGCCGCATTTGACCTGCAGTTTACCTCCTTCTCACTTGCATTTGACCTGATGCTTCAAGCAGCATTACCCTAAACCTGAATCCAAAATCCACTTCAAGTGGAACAAATGCCCAAAGTAAGTTTTCTAGCGGGTAGGTGTAGCCCTTGGCTTATTACCCATACTTATTTCTATTGAATATAGTGTTGTAAAAAGCCTGTTTGCTCAGCTTATAAAATGAAATGTACATATATGTGTGATCTTCAGAGAACACCTGTTATCAGATGGCTCAGGGATAATATTCATTAGATAGGAACAGCCTAAAACGAACATACTTCTGCTGTCCTTTCTCCAGCAAACCAGTAGTGCTTTGGCAATCCTTTGTCATATAATAAATGTTTATTTGTGAAAGTAAGAATGTATAAAATCCGATAAAATATTTAGGATATCATATCATAAACAAATGGAAAATAAATACATTAGTTTGACCAAAAAGTATACAACTTGAGAAAAGCTACATATCCTAATCTGTGTACTTATTGCAAGTATTTATTCAAATAACCAACACCAGAGCATCAGCATGTTAGCCTGGCAACTAGTATTTTCAAATAGACTAATCAGCAATGGAAGCCTCCAGGATTTTCTCATGATAGGTTTACTTTAATCTCATGGTGGAACTCAAGATAATAAAATCTCAGAGCTGTCCATTTGTTAAAATGATAGCAGAAAATTAACTACGTCCATCCACAGACCATTTTTGTTAAAAGATTACAAACACCAATAATGTAAAGTAACACACAATAACCAATCAGATATCAATATGCTTAGTTAACTACAT
Organism: Pyxicephalus adspersus; assembly: GCF_032062135.1. Classification (NCBI taxonomy): domain Eukaryota; kingdom Metazoa; phylum Chordata; class Amphibia; order Anura; family Pyxicephalidae; genus Pyxicephalus; species Pyxicephalus adspersus. The sequence continues at coordinate 48,654,493 of NC_092861.1, forward strand.
TAAGCTTCTCCAAGGTCACATCTGATTGGTTTATGAGTGTCAAAAAATATGTTGATACATACAAGATCCCATATGGTAAATGTATGCCTGTAAGACAATTAATAGTTTTGCTTCTGTATACATGAAATATAAATATTCTTTAACAAACATAGTTTTTCCCATATAATATATTTTTGACTTTGTAAAAAATATTCAGTCAACATCACGAAGGCTCCATTTACACCAGAGAGCAGAGTGTCGCACATTTCACGGGAAGTATACTGTAGTATATTACAGCTGGTTCCCTCTAGTACACCTACCTATGTACATTCTTTATCACTTTGTTTATAATGCATGATGTCCGTGAATTTGTTTCTGTACAATGGAAACTTTGTTGACCTGTACATTTATTTATGGATTTTGTGAATGAAGCTCAACTTATGCTATGAAGGTCTTGCTGTATCTAAAATCATCAACACACATATTATCAATGTTTTACCAAGAAAAATTCAGCTTTACAAAAAAAAGCATTAAAAAAAAGCAATTTCTAATTTACCCTGTAAGCATGTTACAGTCTGTGAAATAATGTGTTGTTTGTACTCCATGTCTGTGCTCCATTTATACAGCTCATTAGTTCAAGCTTCAGTACTTGTTCCCAGATACTCCATCTCTGTAGACTTCTTTCCAGTGTGCCTTTTCTTGCGGAATTCAGCAGATATTTGTTCGAAGGACTTTCCTTTGGTTTCTGGCACTTTGAAGTATGTGAAAATGGTAAAACCCAATAAAAGTACAGCAAATATAATAAACACATAGGGCCCACATGCATCCTAAAAAGGAAAAACAAATATTTAAAAATAATTTTTTTAGCTGTTGATGAATACAGTTATACAAAAAAAAAAAAAAAAGATTTGCCATTGATATACTTTAGGTCAGGTGTGGCCAACACGTCAATCGCGATCTACTGGTCGATCACAAAGGCAAAGCGAGTCGATCGCGGAGCCCTGCCTTACCCCTCCCTGCTGTACGTCTATAGGGATGTTGGGGATGTATTTAGTCAGACAACACCAGGAACTTTGCGTCCAAGGCTCCTGTAACAGTGGGGAGTGGGGAGAGAGGCAGAGAGGGCGGGAGGGCAGTCTGAGGTGAGCAGTGCTGGGCGATAAAGTCAGTTCAGGCTCGGTGTCCGGGTTCAATTACCGAGATACCTTTGTACAGATTAGCAGTTCTTTTTCTTGTGCAGCACGTCATTCTCCTATGACTGTAGCTTTCCTGTCACTATAGTCTTGTAGTGCAATATCTGTGCAATGTTCTGTCATTCAATGTCTCATTAGCTTCAGTCACTTCTGTGTCATACTTGGTGTATATATAAATAAATATATGTTTAGAATTTTTATTGTTGGTCGATGATTTTGACTTGGTAATTTTAAAAGTACCTTAGAAGCCAAAAAGGGGTGGGCACCCCTGCTTTAAGTTGTTTGATCAATAGCCCCAATAATTAATATTTAGATTTGTTTACAAAATCCTGGATGTCAAAATCCATCCTTACAATGCCTACCAAAAACAAGGTATCATACAGAACTCTGATTTATTAAAATAACTTAATCCGAGAAAAATAGAACTACAGAGATCATGGAGAAATAATGGATGATAGCACCTTCAATGTCAAAATCATACTCACCGCAATATACTGCAAGCACATTCCAATAATAAAATTACAGGTCCAGTTGCAAAAGCCAGACACAGCCATAGCTGCAGGTCGGGGACCCTGGCTAAACAGTTCAGCGACAATGAACCAAGGGATGGGACCAGGTCCAACTTCAAAGAAGACCACAAACATGAAAATGGCAACCATACAAAGATAGCTCATCCCAGAAGTAGTAGACTATATAGAAACAAAAAGATTTATAAATATAATTATTTGTAAAATGATATTGTAGGTATTACTTGTTAAAATTAAAGATCATTTATACTCTACAGTACAACTAAAGACTCTTGTATAACAGTCTAAACAAGTACCAAATTCAGGTACATGTCATAAACAAACTTTCTTTACCCTCCTTGATTGAGCCAAATCCTTCTTCGTTGTTCATCCCATACACTCCCCCTCCCAGACACTGCAGATCACAGTGGTAGGGTTTGGTCAACCGTGGTTTGTTGTCAATCCAGAAATCAGTGGTCAAGGCTATGTGTGGTCAGGTGCCGATTGACCAGCTAAAGGCTTGGGAATCAGCAGTGAAAATTTTGATTTCCACATCCTCTGAAACATTGACTTCTTCTGCTGTAGTAGTTCTTGTATTTAGTACAGAAAAATACCCATTGATCTGCTAGAAACACTCTCAGTTTATAAGGCCTGTTATGGGTTGACAACACAGCATTTTTGTGGGATGAGTGGTGTCAGATATACCCATTTAATCATTCTGTAGTCCAAAATAAGAACTTGGAGAGCTCTTTAAAGATTATAGAAAAATGTGCAATGTGCCTGTATTTATGGAAATATGACGTTTTTGCACGTTTTGAACAGATATAACAAAATAGTATATTTAACAGGTCAAAGCAAACAAATAACATTTAATTGTATGCGTTTTACATACATTATAAGACCTTTCACTGGGAGATAATGGAAGGTGCTATTGCTGACCTGGTTCTATATAATATAGCCTGTCTGTTTGGTCTCCTAATTATCTTCCTTTAATACCTTCTGAATTACTGACCCAGAATGAGCATACAGCTCAGGTGTTCAGCTATTTGTCACACAGATATCTGCATGCTTGTTTCAGGGTGTGACTGACACTTTCTATCCTGGCAATTAGCATTCTTTACAATAAGTTCAGTGGTGGCAGCGTCCATCATCTCTCAAAAGGAGGTCTGTTTTAATAACAATGCACTTAATATCTGTAAAGAAAGTACAGGTAGTCCCCGACTTAAGGACATCCGACATACGGACGACTCCTAGATACGAACGGGGCTTTCATGCTCTTCCCTGCTCGATCCTGTGCAGGACCGAGATTTGATGCTGGGAGGGGGCAGTTTGCATGACTTTCAGAAGAAATCTTTTGCTATTCTGCAAACACTTGTAACTCTTTATTGACCAAGACAAACTCTGCAGTTGTTTCTTTTTGCATATCAAAGCACAGCTTGCTTCAGAGGTTAATGAATGTCTAGGCTCCACAATTTTATTTTATTTTTTTGCTTTGTTGGAGTGATTAACTCACAGTGAGGAATTTATACAGTACCTGACACCACGCTGCCTAATAATATGTTGAGACAAACATCTGTCCTAACTGCATTTATTAAAATAATGTACCTATTCTGACTTACATACAAACTCAACTTAGGAACAAACCTACAGTCACTATCTCATATGTAACCCGGGGACTATCTGTATAAGTATTAATCTATACAGAGCCATTGCATAACATTTCTGTGTAGCACTCAGGTGATTTGAATTCACATCAGACTTACCAGTAGAGCCAGAGCAATGGTCATGATGACTGCACATATGCACATGCCTGATAATCCAACAAGATAAAGAGATCTCCTTCCAGCTTTCTCAACCAGAAACAGCTGCAGCATAAAAATAGGGGTTGTCAGTAAATTATAACAAATGATAAAAGCTTTTATAAGGAGAGATGGCCTCTTATAGTAATGTCTATTCCCATTAGTTTAACTTTCCTAATTTGAAACCCATCCCTGATCACATCTGTTATGTGTCATTAGGCTTTGACGTGCTGCTCCCCCTTATGAAAGTTTATTATGATAGGACACTAATATACTGTATATAGGAAATAAACACTCTGAAAACTTTGGATGGTTGATTTTTTTGGCTCACGATAATTTATTTATCATTAATGTTAAACTCAAGTCTGTTAAAAACATAACATATTTTACAGCCCTTTCATGGTAAAATACAATCCTAGTATACAACATAAGTATATGTCCAGGTAACATTTTTTTTTTCATTAGTTTTGTAAAAAAGGGGAAGGATGAGAACCCCTGCCAGATATTACTATTCAGGATTCCATCTCGGTATGAAAAGCTAGAAATTGACAGATTGATTTTAATTTCTGATTGCCATGTTGCAATTATAAAACTTTTACTGGTAAGAGGCGCCTAGGGAATGGGAATGATACCACTACATTTCTGTTGATCAGTGGCTACAATCTAAACCTGTGCGTGCTTATTGCCCCTTTTAGGCTCATTTCATGCCTTTGGTGTAAAACAATGCAATTGGCCAATGCTGCTGTGCATCCGGAAGCAACAAATGGCACAGCAGGTAGCACATTTGTATGTGGCTGCGATTCAGGCCACTGTAGAGTACTTTCAAATGCAACTGCACAGCCAAAAGGGATTTGTAACGTTTTGAAACCACACCACAATTGCCGCAGGCATAAGCACGAGTGGTTGGAACCCCAGTTGAGTTTGCAGTGGAAAGCTGCATTTTGCTCCGGCTCTAATACAGCGTTACAGAAGGGAAAAGTGGCTAATTGTTAAATTAGGTTAATTATATAAAAACAATCAATCACTGATCACTACTGAAAAAAATGATGACCATTTATTTAACGTAGCGTTAAAAAAGTGAAGAAAAATTGGTGATAATGTTGTTTTTTTATTTGTTTAATCTCATGTCCTGTCCTTTTAGAAGGAACTCTACAAAAGCAACACAAACAAAAAAAGTCTTTCTTAGTAGTGTAGGGGAAGGCTACAACTCCTGGCAAATATTTACAGTTTATCACATGACTGCTGTCAATCAATCAGTGTCTCTGCTTCATCACAATCCCAACCTGTATATATGTAACCTGGATTTGTGGTATGTGAAAGAATTCAACATCATGTTACAGATTAAGGCAGTGGGTAAAGTATGTGAAATAAGTGTTAGAGAATTTCACATCTTTTACATACATTTCCATCTGATATGTTTTAATATATTTTACATTTTCTGCAGTGGGTTTTATTGTTGTTTTATTAGGATCATTGCATTAATCTGTTAAAATCAATTTTTATATATTTTTAGAATAAAAGAAGTTGCACGGTTTGCATTGTATCTTGTTCTGTTTCTCAGTTTAACTATTATCTAGTCTATGTGGTAATAAATAACAGAACTCTTACTTTCTTGGCCAATTTTGTAGATGTCAGCAATTGAACGTTGTTTGACCTTGTAAGCTCAGATAAAATAAAATGCTTACAAAATAGAAAGATTCAGCATGCACTGCCCTGCCAGGTAAACTCATAGTCAGCAATGTACCTGGGACTCAGCTCTCTAACCCAGATTAATCAACATGCTGGACAGCTGTGTCCGCCTCAGCGCCACAATATGTCTGAATTAGCAACCATTACCTTGGGTAATATTGCAAAAGTTCTCTGTTGCAAAATAATCAGTAACACGTTAACCTGTTCTCAGCTGTCGTCTGGATGCACTCATTACGTACAGTTCTTCGCAACTTATTTCTATACACAATCTTTTTACAGTTTAGTAAAAAATGTAATGGATTACTAAATGATCAGCATAGTTATGTCATCACAAATTACTTTGTACTAACTCGTCGTGAATGCCAAATATGCTGGGATGATGCAGAAGGATCCTAGGCATATATATTTGTGATGGACATGTATTTGGGGGTAATGCACATGGTAATGTTTCTGTATCTTCCCCAACTATGATGCTGTAATGCTCATGTATACCATGTTTATGCACAGGATTCTTCCTGTAATTGCCCCACTTATGAGGCAGTGGTGGCTAGGTATCGGGATTATAAACAAAGGATCCTTGCTGAATCTGCCCTATGTTTGATGTAGTGGTGGCTATAAATAATGGGATTTTGCTCAAACCATCCTTGCTGAATCTGCCCCACTTATGATACAGTAATGAGTATATATGGTGAGTTTAGGAAGAAGGTTCTGCAGATGCAGTAATGGCCATGTATCTTTAGTAGTGGCCAAGGATCCTTGTTGTATCTGCCATACCTATGATCTAGTGATAGTAAGGTGTTCATGAGGAGAGTTCTTCCTTATATCTGCCTGCCCCATAATGTGGGCAGTGGTGGACATCTTCCCTGGAGTTCTGTTGTGTAGTTGTGTAGTGTAGTTGTGTGCTACATCCCCCATCTCTTAGATTGCAAGCTCTTCTAATCAGGGTCCTCTCCTCCTCCTGTGTCATTGTTTGTATCTGTCTGTCATTTGTGACCACTGATTTAATGTACAGCTCTGCGTAATATGTTGGCACTAAATAAATAATGTTTAATATTATTATTATTATTATTAATAATAATAATAATAATAATAATTATAATAAAAATATTTTTTTTAATATTAATACTACAGTATTCTATGAGAATATAGTTCCAATAATGAATAGATAACAAAAATATACTGGAATTATTTGCCTTGTTTTGTCTTTTATACTTAAAGGCCTCTATACAACGTGTGTTGCCGCACATATGTAATGCTTCATTGATTTACAGCAGCCCATTTATTAAATGGCCTGTTAAAGCACCCCAGCACACTGAAAACTGGATTTAATCCTTTTTCCTACATGTGCATTACACTAATGAGGGCTTTCTGTAGTACTGTGTATTGTGGTAATCTGTGCATGGTGGTAATGCATAGCAAAACAAAAAGGAAAGGAATAAATATATTTGAAAAGTGATCCCTGAAAATGAATTTGAACAAAATTATCAATATTTAGATCCCCCTTTAAGTATGAGGGTTACATCATGTTTATGTGCACACGTACATTATGTTTAACTTTTTACAGTGGTATAGTTACTTAGCATAATAACTTACTGAAGCAATTGTGGCCACTGTGTTTACTGCACCAACTCCAATTGTTGCATATACTGGTTGGCCAATTCCTGCTTTTGTGAAGATGCTTGTAGAATAGTAGAAAATCTGTTGAACAAAATACAAAGTTCAATATTTAGTAAACATTTGAAGGTGTTGAAATAAATCTGTTACTATACCACTTTGCCCTTGTTCCCTTTGTACAAAAGGAAGCTGTTTTTTTATGTTACTGCTGACTAGTTACAACCAGATAAAGTACAGTCATCTATGACTAAATCAAAATCTGCAAATTGTGTCAATTGTACGGTATTACATTCTATGCAGTGTAATAGCAGCGGGATGACTCCAAAAGAAAAAAGATCATAAAAAAACAGAATGCTTTTGATTGTAGGACATACAAGCGATATGACATTGGATTAATGAAATTTAAGTAATAGAATCACAATCCTGTGTAAGTAACACAAATACAGCATTTTGTGTACTATACAAGATTGTCCCAGACAAAAAAGGCCAGTAAATATAACAGTATGAAGCATCTGAAAGAGACCTACACTTAAGTCTCATTTCAAATACAAATTAAACCATATTGCTGTTAGCAGGGCAAGAATGCTCAAATTATCATATAGGGACTTGCATGCCGAAACAAATGTCTTCTATATATATCTACACAGACAGAGCTTGCTACCTACCAGGACATACATTAGTGTCTCACCTGTGGCTAACAGCCCCCATTCACCCCTCTACTAATGCAGATACAATGAACAGTCAGCGAGAATCAGTTCCTGTTATCTCTAAGCCGCTCTGTAACATTGATCAGGAATGTATGCCTACTACATTCTTCATTCACCACAGAGGTGAAAGTGCATTGTTACTTACATAATGAGTGTAAGTAAGATATGATTAGGCAAGCACAAGATTTGGTCTGGGAAAAGTATCTGGGACATCTGTACACATGAGCCAAATTTATGAAATTTCACTGAAAAATTACTAGTACTTTTCATTTTTTTACATATTTTTGCATAATTGTATTCACAGAAGAACTTTTTTATAAAAAACTAAGAAATTATAAATGTACTTGTTGAATAAAGGAAAGGTAGAACACTGTTAGGACTTATACACACATCCCATAGTACTCATGTTTTAATTTATATAGTATATTTATGTTTTGTTTTAATATTGGATTTGTTGCATTTATTGCCATGCCTATTGCCATTTAATGTTTTAATACAATTTAATGATCTCTTAGCACCCCAATCAATAGAATAACTTACCGCATTAATTCCAGAAAACTGCTGAGACATGTGCAGTACCAGGGAAACTAAAAGTGGCTGCCTGTAATTGGCACATTTAAATAGCTGAAGGATGGACACTTTCTTTTCACTGGCTGCTTCTTCCTTCTCCCTCCTCATTTCCTCCATGTCTTTGGATGGGTCATAATCTCCTCTAAGTTTTTTCAAAACTGTTTATGGAACACAAAAATAGGGAAAAGTAGTTAAGCCATTGAGGGTCTATTTTTATTATGTGTCACAAGGTTGTAATGCATTATCTTGTTTCAGGTCCAGCGCTAGCAATTGTAATGGTGATTTTGTATTTTTGATCAATTATTAGTGAATCTAGGATTTAGTAATACTTTACTTTGTATGGAAGGTGTCAAGTTGTTGTCATTTAATTTATTAATCATTTTTTTTTTTTTGTGCCACGTGCCCGGGATTATTAGTTTTCTTTGGTGTCCTTTTGTCATTTTGGTTTAACTTACGTTTCAGCATTAGGGTTACATTTTGACTGGCTGAACCTAAAGGCTGGTATACACGTGCAATAATTGTCATAAGAAAAGGAACAACTAACGACAGATCAACGATTATGCACAATTATTTTAAACAATCATATTGTGTACAATTTTGTACATGCTTTAACGATATGATTGTTCAAATATAATCCACCAATAGTGTACACACATTAGATAAGGTTGTTTGAATGATGCAGGAAGTGACATGTAAAGGAGAAAGTGTACTGCAGAACAATCCATGATCACTACACAACCGTATAAGCAATAGAGAGCGAACGATCGTCTCCCAATCAGATCCGCTGGGACGGTCGTTTGTTTCCAGCGACATTCCTCGTTCATCGGCGTCATTGAGAACGGGTATCCGACGAACGGTAGTTTCCAACGATAATTATTGCACGTGTGTACGTAGCCTTACACTAACGTTGGAGTTTTGCTGTACTGCATATCCATTACATTTTTTACATAGTAATGTACCAGGCATTTTGCCCAAAACGGTTCATATCTATTTTTTGGATGTTTTGGTGCATTGGAAGCACAGTCAGTCTAACACATTACTTTGATCTGATGTATTTTAACATGTAAAAAAATGCTAACACAATGCATTGCACTGGGAGCGTGAACCCAGGCGAAACGTTTCCTATTAGATCTTCTGTTGTGGGTACATGCACATAGGATCAAAATCTAGACTAAATAGTTTGTTTGATAATATATTCATGTTTTTTTCTATACATGGAAACAATAAATTACTGTGGGCCTGTGCATGTGTTTGACATAGTTAGGAGTTTGGGGAAATGTTTTAGAAATCAGATTACCTAATACTAAAACTTATTAGTTGTTTGGCCAGTTTCATCTTCTTTTATTCCAAAATAATGAACAGCCAAAATTAAGGAAATTCTAATTTAGGAATTTGTATTTATATTATTATGGACCACCAGGCTACAGTACTACATTGCCATGTTATCAGTGCTGCTAAGCCTCCAGTTGGACATTAAAAGCTGATATGTTTACATTAAACTTAACATCCCAACACAAAGCCTCGAACAACCATGTTAATAGTTGACACAAAAAAAGTCAAAAAGTATGGTGACCCCAGTTTCAACCTATATTAAACTAACTAGTCTAACCACAAAATGAAAGGCAAGTTTATGTGTACAATCCAATATGTTTTTATAGTAAATGTAATAGTCAATACAATTGCAGAAACTTGTTGGGGCAAATAAACTTTGTTATATGCTATGGGAGCCATGGTAGTACCACAATAGTCCATAGCACCCCATGCACCCATCCTCCTCTTCCAGTCTTTTAATCACCTCTTCCCCAATCAAATCAGATGTTCCAGATGACTCTCTGCAGTCTGGACTGAGTATGTATTCTGCACCAATTACTGTGGAACACTGGATTATGAGCCTAGATATAGTACAGGTGTCCTTTGGATTGGATGAAGATAAAGATCACATTGCTTGGCTGTGTAGCCTGGCTGGCTTGCTGTGTAGCATCTGGCATCCTTGTGAACAGGTAAGCATGAGAGTGGAACAGGTAGGAGTTTGGGGGTAGGGGGGTGCAGTTATATTTCAATTTCAGACACCAGATGAACTCTTGATAAACGTTTATCTGCTATCTGCATTCTTTTGTGCACAAACTATTGTAGGGTTATGAATGAGAATGTAGCTATGACTATTCAATACATGTGTTTAAGTAAGGAATAGGTTTGTTTTTTTAGTATTAACTGCATGTATCTAATCTTTGTTAACTTTTAACCAGAGTTCAGGGATCATGTCTCCAGACAGTGATAAATGTATAGGAATACCTGGAGCCACTAGTTTGTAGCTGGAAAACAACATGATTACAAAGCCTTTAACAGTCCAAAGAATAGACTTTAAGCTTTATTTTTTAAAGAGTACTTTCACATTTTACTACTGGTGTGCTGAAACATGGATACTGCTTATGGTTAGTATTTTTTTCACTTTGTTATATATAAAGTTTACTCAATTCTTTGTACCTTACTGTTTTTAAAATATTCATTGAACTATTAATACTTGTTTTTACTTTACATATTTTTAACAAAACATTCTTGGTATGTTAATTTGAAAACCTGACAGGTAAAGTGTCAATGCTGCTTTTCCTACCAAGAGATTGAGTACAAACAAAAAAAAAAAAAATTATATTTTGTGGGACAGATTAAAACAGTTTTTACAGATTTAAGGACATTTTTAACCCTGATATACTCACCACAAACTGTGCCACTACTAATCAGCCTCATGGATTACAAACTTTGGCTCTAGGTGCTAAATTCGTTCCCTCCCCCTGAACTCCACACCAAACAGCTACAAAGCCACTTTGGTATGTTCTAGTCTGCTGTTAGTATGTATCAATGGCTCTAAATAGTTTTTTTAAGAAAAAAAAAAGATTCAGCAGCTGTACAGCTTTTTTGGTGTTCACATGCTGATCTACGGATAACGTCATCTGTATATACCTCTGCTAAATCCTATATAACATCCTATATAACCTTACTACAGATATTTAACTGCAAAAATAGGAACATGACATCGCCATAATACAAATAAATGTCATTAATTTACTTACTTTTCTTTGCAGCTTCCTCTCTTCCAAGCTTAATAAAAGCATATCTGGGACTTTCTGGGCAAAAGAAGAGTAACACAGTTTGAATGACTGCTGGCACTCCAGAAAGTCCCAAGAGGACAGGCCACAGTTTTTCACTGCCCAAAATAAAATCAAGTCCAACAACCTGAAAAAAATAATAGGGATTTTACATTACAACATGAAAATTATTTTTTCCTGGTTCGGATTTAAAGCTGCAGTCAGACACATTGGTTGCCAGTGTTAGAATCACTAAAAGACTTCCTGGTCGCTTTTCTGGAATAATTTCTTACTACCCTGTTGCTAGTGATTGTGACTTTGCAGTATTTGGGGTCAGCAAGGGAGTACTTCTATAAAGTTTAGTAGATTGTTTCCCTGGCTGGATCAGGTCTACAATTGTGGTAACAGGAGATATTTCTATTTGGTTAAAATACTTTTTATCCAAATTAGGTGTCCCCAGGTTATTATGTCATAGTGAGTATTACACTGTCCTCTACATACATTACATCAGATTGATTAGACAGCTTTATGCAAGGTTCACATTTCAGGTATGTGTAAATCCTAGTTCTGTCCCAACCATGAACACTGCACAATAAACAATGTTGATGTCACTTACATATATAAATGTAAAACAAGCTAATTATGACTGTACATTATACCTTCCACTATCATCAACAGAGTTCAGCAGCATTGAATATAATTTACCAGCTCATAAAGCTTTAAAATGATTTGTAAAAGTGCAAGTAGATAAAAACTCATCCTTCTTCAGACCTTCAACTAAATGCCATGCATTTGCTTATACCTAATTAATCAGGCACTACAGAATTTATAGAGTATTTCATTTCCTTAGCTAATGCACAATTATACTTATTTATATGTTATACAAATATATATTTAGTCAGCTGCTTACAGAAAACAATTAACTAAATAAGATATATTATCGCATTTTATTATCTCTCAGAAACAAATCCTCACATATTGGGCCTGATTTATTAAAGCTCTCCAAGGCTGGAGATGATACACTTTCATCAGTGAAGCTGCGTGATCCAGCAAACCTGGAATGGAATTGGTCAAGAATTCAAAAAATTGCCAGGAAATAGAAAATGACATTGAAGCAATCCATTCCAGGTTCGCTGGATCACCCAGCTTCACTGATGAAAGTGTATGTTCTCCAACCTTGGAGAGTTTTAATAAATCAGGCTCATTATATTGTATATGTCTTATATTACCAAAAACAATAGATCTGAATGAGAAGAAATTCAGCATAAACACTTATATAATGCACACATAGCAGTTGGGGCAATTTTATAGTGTTAAAGTGTTAAAGTATTCCATCTTTTAAAATACAAAAACATTTTATCTAAGGTTTAGTTTCACACACTTCCTATTATTAGGGCTACATACTATTAAACTTGTAAGTATTAACTATATATGTATAGTTCAATCATGCATACCTGACTGATAAGAATTCCTGTGACAATAGCAAGCTGATGCATGGTACCCAGAGCTCCTCTTAGTGCAGTTGGAGCAACTTCCCCAATATAGATAGGTACAAGTCCTGCTGTCAGTCCTAGAATAATACAATGAACACAGGGTCATTTTATTCTTAAGTTTAAAAAAAAATAATCAATAATTATATCAGCTGTCTAAATGCTTCTAGAATAAATGTGTCTTAAAGCTGAAAATCAGGGATGTTACCCATAACTACTAGGCATTTAGAGGTACGAGAGTGAACTTGATTGATTGGTTGTGCTTGAATAATTGACACCCACTGCAAAAAATAATTGCCAGAAATACATTCTGACATTGGTAGTCTGTGAAAAGCTCATGTTATGCTGGTGGCCAGTATAGGACACCAAACAGAAGACCTGGGACATTCCGGATTTCCCTCCATTTGGGGTAATTTGCTCCCACTGCTCTTCTTATGCCATGAAATAGGGCAAGACAAGCAATACCTATTTCTGACATATTTCTTTATCAAGCTTACTATAAAACAACACGTTGTTTATTGCTTTCATTGTTACAATTAAAGAAAGGAAAGGCAAGAATTTTTTAAATTTACATTGAGAACTGTAGTCATGTTATAGAAATTAGCTTTCACAATTACAATAGTCCTAAACTACTTTGTAAACTCCAATACACGAGGGCTATAATGTTATCCATTAGTGTCTGCAAGTAATTTTAAAAACAAAGCTTATCTTCTGCAAGTACCATTTGAAATGGTCAAAAAAATTAAACCTTGTCCTTGTAACTTAAAACTGAAATGGAGTGATGCTGGGAATTGTAGCAGCGGCGCTATTTCAATGCATCGGCAGGCCAGCTGCAATTCATATTTAGCATTCCTTTGGGAACCAAAAAAGAACGTTGCAGGGCAGATTTGGCCCGCGGGCCACAGTTTGACACTGGCTTAACTGATCTAAAATCTATAGGAAGTTTTCAACACCCAGCCATAGGAGGGCAGAACAGAGGAATCATAGGCATTGTAAAACTTCTAAGATACATTGCATCAGTTAACGTATAAAAATGGTTGTAAGACTGTTATACTGTTGTTAGGTTGGGTTAGGTAGTTAGATTCAAAGTAATCTTTTTATATTATAATAAATTTCATTACAATGATTTACTTTAATAAAAAGACAAATCTAGTCACAGACTGCTTAACACTTTCTACAAATCAGCAAATACCTGCTAAAATACCCATAAAAGGTCTACACATGGTCCCACTTACCACAGTAAAGCCCAGTTATAAGTCTACCAGCAATAACCAAAGCATGAGCTTGACCCACTGGAGCCAAACCCATCAGCAGTGCTCCAAGAACTGACAGACTATTCACGGCCATCATAGCTTTAATCCTAAAATTCAGAAGCAGAATGGTAATCAGGGTGCTATTATTTGGATCAGAATTTAACATTTATAACACAGTAATAGTTTATTTCACAAGAAGCATGCCAAATTAATCATGCATTTTCTAAAGACATGACTTAAACTGTTTCAAGTATTTCTCTGTCAGATGCTTGCCTTTCAATTTTTCTATACTTTGTCCCTTTTTCTCATGATACAGCTATAAAAGTTAAAAGAAACAGATCATAGTTCACAGTGCATTGTAAATCCTTGCATAACTAGTACTAACTTGTTATAAGTAGGCAGCATGTAGTATTAGGTAACCCACGCCTTTTGAGAGTTGTCTTGCTTTTGGGTCATAAGGTTCAAAATGGCAACGTTCAATTTCTCATTTGATAATTTTTATTGAAAATGGAGTACAACAGAATAATAATGAATAGGTATATGCAAAACTGTTTTCGCAAAGTAAGCAGAATACTTGCAACAGCAAGAATGTGTCACCATATATTGGCTATTCAGTTCCTTTATCACTTTATAACAACAAATTAAGCAGCATGAAAAAGTGCCGGTTTACATTTCAAATGAACTTCAAATTACACATTTGTCTCTGGTGCAGTCTCAAAGCAGTCTTTAATTTATTGTAATAATGTGGGAGGGGGGTGGGGCATCAAGAAAAAGACTGAAAAAAAGAAGGAAAAATGGGGGGGGGGGGGGGCAGTTCTCCTCAAAAAGGGGCATGATAGGTATCACAAATTTTCAACACAACCTTGGCTGTGAAATCTAGAATTATGTTGAAACTTTCAAAAACAATGGTTCCCAAAGCTTACCTTCCTAGTTTATCTGCAACCCATCCAACAAAGAATGAAGACACTAGCCCCCCTATAGAGAATACTGATACAGAGAGGGACCAATACATAGTAACTGAAGGAGGCACAATCTCTTCTGTCATATTCCCGCTCTTTGCTATAATCTCTAGGTCCATCACTCTTGCATAGTGTTGCTCAATAACCTGTACAAAAAAACAAAGTGTAATTCATAGTTTGATATATAAAAAAAAATCAACATTTAAAAAAATTCTAATAGAAAAGTTATTCTGAAAATCTTAAAAAGTGGTACTGGAAATGTATGGCTAGAAAATAGGAACCCAATTCTATAAGAAATGTGGCATCGATTGTGAATAAAAGATTTTACAGCACTAAATCCCACAGATACTATAGTTTAAAGCATGTCTGAAGCAAAAAACAAGAATATATATTATCATACTAGTAACTTAGAGCTAACAGAGCAGAGCAGAACTAATAGGGTAACGGAGTAAAAAAGAGCAAAAAACACAGTTTTTGTTTATAAAAGCATTGTTTTTTTGTATTTTACATCCCCTTTTTTATAAAATAAGGTTGGTTTACTAAAAAGCGAGACATGTTACAACTAGTAAATTAAATGTTTTTTCTAGTAGTGAGTAGAGTACTTTTACTTCAAACATCCAATCATAAACAAGCAAAAATCCTGTTTTTTTTATTTGCTTTGTGCATAATTAATTATTCAAATACTATATAGGGATTGCATGATATTGGACTACTTTTTGTAATACCAGGCTTTAAATATGGGCCCTGCAATTCGAAATCCCTAGAAATTATTATTTTTTAGTTGATATGAAAAATATGAAAACTTTAATGGATTATATTTTATTTTAAATTGGAGGAATTGGGATTGGCATTTATGATAAAGGTATGAAAGTTTATGATAAAACTCATTGAAGAATCTCTGTAACGCTGGTCACAGAAAACAATTCTGCATGCTGAAAAAAAAATCTGTTGCACAACAATATGGCTTCTATATATGAATGAGTTTAGTTACAATTTTGAAGATGTTGTTATAAAAATGTACTGTGTATTTAGGTTTATCACATTTTCATACCTCTCAACTGCCCAATACACAAGGTTTGCTTTTTCTGTTTACTGATTTATGACGTCCTCCAACCCTTACTTCATTGTATGGCATTCTGCCTTTTAATAACTGTTGGATGTGCTTTAAAGTGTTTGTACACCAAAACAATGAACTTCTCCTAATGCTCCCTTTTAGTTTGTTACATACCATTTAAAGCAATGGGCCTGAAGTTCTCCAAGACTGAAGAAGATAAACTATTATGGGTGAACCTGAGTCTAACAAACGTGGAACGGATAATTTGCTATTAGTTGTTTTCAATCCCGGATCAGATACGATCCAGGTTTTCTTGATCACCCAGGCCCTCCTATCTTTTTACAGTCTTGGGGACCTTTAATCTTTATCTGTTTATTAGTAGCAATAAACACATTTGATAAAACAAAATGATGTACTGTGTGTGCCCTGTAGACAGGGGTTACTGCAGTTTTTTAAAGGCAACTGGGCAGTGATGACACAATGATAATTTCAGTATAGAAAAAGCTCAGGATAGGAAATTAGGATCTGGTGAATAGGTGAGGGAAGAATGTTTTGTATCTGTAACTCTGTCATAACAGTAAAATCAAGATTTTCATCCACAGCACTGATGATAGCCAACAAGCCTGAAACAGCTGTATACAGGTTAGAATAAATTACTTTGACTAAGGTTGGCCAACAGAAGCGAAGAAATCATTTTTATAACGCTAGTCACTGAGCTAAAGCATTAGTTTACTGAAAGGATAGCGGATACTTAGAGTACTCTTCCAGCAGATGTAACATCAGACAACAGAAAGTAAAGTCAAACATGCTAGAGCTAAACACAGGTCTATATGTAAAACTAAAAAGCCTTTTACTGTTTCTTAAATCCAAGAGGATGAAATGAATCTGGACTTTGAAGGAAAACAGAAGCCATCTTTAACATGATTTAGATCCTACACATTTACCAAACTATGTGGAAGAATGTTCACCATTTGTTGCATCTTATTGGTAATAATATTTGGTTAGTAATTTGCACTTTAACATGAAGTGGGGTTTTAGACACAATGAATAACCTGGAACAATCACATCTTTACATTCCATGAACCGTGGGCTACAAACATCTTTAACTTTGCAACATGATTTTACATACATTTTACCAATATTTAGCATTCAAGAATACCATAATAACTAAAAAAAAAAAACCTTTTCACACCAAAACAAAAGAATTTAAGTAATTAATATTTCATGTTACCTTTTGTGGTGCATTAATGACACCAATGCCATATCCAAATTGTAGTGATCCCAAAATGGCTGTGAGAACTGTAAAAATGAGGGTTCCAGTCAAAGTCTGTAGGAACACAATTGGAGACACAATATGTAAACTGGCAGCATAGGGATATTATAGGCATCATAGGTATTATTTACTGCATACAGTTATGAATGTAGTATTGTGACTTGGGTTATTGTTATACTGAAAATTGAATGCATTACCAAATAGGTACCTGCCTCATGGGATTGTATGATTTATTGGAACTTGACTGTACTTCTCAGCAGTGACAGTCTCATTTATTTTGACCAATTCAATTTGCAAGAATTGGAGTCTAAACCCTGCTAAGAACCTTCACTGCTTGTGTGTTGCCTGTATGTATTAGTCCATATAGTGTTTTCCAGCACTTAAAAACTTCCTTGTTTTAAAGTCAAATATTTCCAAATTTACACATCAGTCCAGTGTGGTAGCTGCCATTTATCCACCAAAGTTCTTGTAACTTCATAGAGTTAAATTCTTCTATTCCTAGGCTATATACACACGTCAGGTGATTCTCGGGCCCATACTAACCATAGGACTCAATTTGGACAAGGTCTCTGTGTACAGAGACCTTCCAACGTCGTTCATGGATCTGATGGATCAGAAGACGACCGACAGCAATTCAAGTGAAGCGCAGGGAGCGCAGTGAGTGCCGCCCGCTTGTCCTCCCCCCTCCCTTCTCTATAGAACAGAATGGCGCTGTATGTACATTCATCTTTCAGCCATTTAAAGTGATTTTGAAAGATTGTTTCCATTGTCAAAAATCTAAGTGTGTGTACTTAGCCTAACATTTATCTTTCCGTGGAGAATTCAGACTATGAACCGTTGGCTACAATCATCAACTCCTAATTAAACCACTGTGCAGGGGGTATGTAGAACTGTTTCACTCTTTGTGGGAGCAGCAGCTGGAACTCCCATGGTACAGCATAGTTTGGTATAGTTCTAAAACACTGTCACATTTATGCCTGGCTTTCTGACTACATAATATTATTAATTATTTATCAATTATAATAATTGATTGTTCAAGAAAGGTTGGAGGGCTCTATTTGGTAAATTTTGGTTCTGTAACTTCAAATGTAGGTAGGAATTATAAAACAATCATTCTGTCCAGCACATTTTTTATTAATAGAATTATTTTAAACAAATCTTGTAACAAAATCTACTCCCCTAATATAGTTACAATGTGGTTCTGTCACATCCTATCACCTGGAAGACATTCTTCTGACAATGTACTGTCAACAGTCCAACAAATTTTATATTTTATTTGCAAGCTTGTTTACTTTCACACATCACTAAAGTATTTTTGTTTAGGCAGACAGAATAAACAGAAGTCTTTACTTATCTAGAGAGGCTTATCAGAGGGCAAAATAATTTAACAATCAAAATACTAATTTGAGTCCATGTATATACAATTATTAAAGAAAAATAGTAATATTCTCCCTTATGACCTGTCTACAATCAGCATGGTACCGTGGTTTTGTGATATATAATTCCCTCAACTTTGAAAAAAAAATTGTCCACCTTTTTCTTATAATGCTGAGAGTTTGGTTGTCTTTATCACATATACTTTCTAAGTCTCTGAAAAAAAGCATGTCAATGAAAGCTGTGTACACATGCAATTTTTGTCATTGGCAATGATCTTTTGTTATCATTTTCAGTAACAAAAGATTAACAGATGAATGAACGAGCACTGTACACACAACACCATTCTGTTCTATGGGGAGGGGAGAGGGAAAACCAGTGAGCAGTCCCCAACTCTGCACTTTTCCATTCACTTGTACAGCCGTCGTTTTCAGATCTGTCAGGACGGATCGATGGCAAGAATCATCTGATGTGTATAGGCAAGTCACAAAGTGAAAACTCTGAATCTGTTAGCCAAACTATCTTTTTTAATTGGAAATTTCACTGGAGCTATTTTCCTTGGATTTTCTTTAAATCGTGATCACTTCTGTATGTAATGTATGTCTATCATAGAAGATTTGTATATGATGAATCACTCCATAAGTGAGTGTATTTATTTGTGTATTACCTCTTGCCGCCGTTCAGTGTCAGCTACTACTATATAATAAAGTAACAAAGCTCCCAACTTGCAATTATGCAGTTCAGCAATAGTGCTTATCCATTGTAAATATGTTTGTGAAGTTCTGGCAGATGTACAGATGGGAGGTTACTGTGAAATTTTGTCCTCAAGTAAATGTGCGGTCTGGCTTTCATACTTTTTTTTATTGCTATGATTGCTAAGCTTTATAATTGTTTTTATCTACTATATTTTGATTGTGGTGCTGTATTTATCAGTAGTTATATTAAACCTGAACTAGCACAAATATAAGGAACAATTTCTGTGTCCAGAATTTGTACCCAACGTGATAGGCTGGCATCTAGCATGGGGAAGATCTGTAGAACCAGCCTACACAAATTTTTCCCATGACAGGTTGGCTTTAGGCAAATCATAGAAATCAAAATGGCATCTGAATGCGACACCTGAGATTTTTCAATAGACAGGAATTTTTTGATAACCTAAACATGCAAGTTTATGATTATAGCATAGAGATGAAGTGCAGGAAAACATCCCAGTGCCAAATTCTTTTAGAACATACATCATCTGTTGTCCATTTACTGTTAACCCACCTCTTAGATTGTAAGCTTTTTTGGGCATGGTCTTCTCCTCCTCCTGTGTCATTGTTTGTATCTGTTTGCCAATTTAATGTACAGCTCTGCATAATATGTTGGTGCTATATAAATACAGTTTATTAATAATAGCCCTTGAATCAAACAACAAAGGGTATGTATGGATCTCCACTCCTGCCACAGGGATAGAGAACACAGTCATATGTGCAAAGCCAAACTACGGACAAGTAATTACAATAGAAGAACTTGGGCTATCCAACAATGGCTGATAGGTAATGCCCCTACTTCTCATCTCCATAACATAAGGATGTGTTCTGTAGTTCCACACAGTCAAATTTAGGCAGGACTGACAACACTGCTTGTGATTTCAGTGCAGGAGAAGCAATGTTGATATTTTTGATAGATCTACAAGTATTGTTCTGTACTTGTAGTGATTTTAAAAAGACAAACCATGGGAAAATGTGTGGGCTTTCTGCATATTAGTATTAGGAAAAAAATGCTGTCATTAATTTCTGTGGAGGAGAACTATAGAAAGACTGAACTCTGTATATGTGCAAATAAAATGTTTTTTATTTAAAGGGGTCTGGACTTCCCACATGCCATCAAAAGAATAAAAAAATCATTCGTTAATGTAGGAAATGCTTTAATGTATAGGTAAACATTACCATGTGTGTTTGGTATTTGGTCTGTTATAAAACACAATGTAAATAATGTAGTTACATCTATTTGATAAGGGCAAACAAATCCCTGTTCATGTTGTATTCACAGCTGCCCCATGTACTTCCTGTTTTATCATAAAGTTTCCATTTTGCCATCCTAGTTTTTATCTTAGAATAAAGAGTAATTAGCTTTTTTGTTCTTAAAATCTTAAACTGCATACACACGTGCAATAGTAGTTGTGAAAGATCCTTTCCAACGACTAAGGACTGCACGATGCATGAACGAGTGCTGAACGAGTGCATGAACTTCTTTGTTCTGCTCTATGGAGAGGGGAGGGAATGGAACGATGGAGCGGAACCCCCTCACTTCCATTACGATCGTTAGTCGTCCATCGCCTGTGGATCAGCCAGGACGTTCGTTCGGATGATGGACGACTGGCGCTGTACACACGCCAGATTCTCGCCTGATATCGGCCCTGGACCAATTATCTGGCTAGAACTGTTGGACGTGTATAAGTAGCTTTAGAGTTGGGGTGGTGCACATTGACACTGGGCTCAGCCCTGTTCTCAGCCCATAGCAAACCTTAAGAGCCAAGTCCGATTCTGGCAGATCAGTAGGAAATTATTCTACATTTGCGGGTCTTTAAATGGAAAATATAGGGACAATTGTATGTTTTGCAGATATGTATTGCATATGTTTTTTTATTATTTTGCCTTGACATACACTTAAGAACTTTTACAAGCCATATTTACAAGGTTCTGACTGCACTGTCCCCAGCAGAGACAAATGTTTGTTGATTTTACAGCAAAACACTTCTTACAGAATTGTGCTGACTTCAGTTCAGTCCACGAGCTCAGTGCATGATTAAAAGCATCTTACACACCAACAGGAATGTTTCTAGACTAAGGTGAGTGTTGTCACTTGTTTTGTACATTAGGGTCACCTATGATACAGTAATGTAACCTGACCAAAGAACTAGATCTGACCTGAAGGGACAAACAGGCTGCAAAATCTACAAAACAAAGACAACCTTTTGCACACTTCTAGCACTGCCCTAAGCACTATCTGCTTTTGTTGTAATTTTGTTGCAGATTTTTTTTTTATCAGAGCTGGGTGTGTAATAATGTCTGTGCAAAAAAAAAAATACTTAAAAAAATATAAAATACATAAAATAAAGAAGTTATGAACATATTCTTTATCTTTAAGTTACCATGTATAAGAATTAAATACTGTAGTTATCTCACACTATATGCAAATCCCTCACATTGCTGTGCACCATGTAAGGGTGGGGTAGAGATTGCTTACATTGGGATTGTCTTTACAATCCTGCTATTGTTTTGCTAATTACCCACAAATCACATTAATTAACATTCACAGCAAAGGGGCTGTTTCATGAACTCCTGGGTGAACAAATGATTAAACTGGCCATTATTATCAGTGTTTGAATATGCATACATAATCTGACTGTCTAAATAGCCTTTCTTGACCTTTTTAACATGAGAGAACCCTTGAAGTAACTTTTAGGTCTTAGGGAACCCCTGCTATAATTACTAGATCCCCAACTCACAATACATTAGTAAGATGGTAGTGGGAGGAATGCCTCTTACGTTGTTGTCTATAGTGTATTATGCCCCCTCCTTTAGACAGCCAAAAAGTGTATTGGTATCAGATATGACCTGGGAGGCACAAAATGCTCATTGCATAAGCAACTCCCAGGAGGAACCATGATTGAGAAATACTGGTCTAGATGTTTGGCCGTGTTTTTTCTTTCCTAAGGACATAGGCATTCCTGTATAGGTAACAGAGTAGAGAGAATGGCATGGCTTACAGCTCAATGCTGTGCCCAAGTGATGGCATTTTCAACATGCCTAGTTGCCTATTCTTCCAGAAAATGGTTTGCTATAAGGTCAATAATTGTTTAATGTGCCCAATAGACATTAGACTTTCACCTTATCCAGCTAATATTCACCCAAGCAGGAAAATGTCTAGATTACTTGTGCTGATTGGGTATTTTTTAATTATAGCGTCAAGCGTCAGATAAAATAGTAATTAAAGATAAGAAGTTTATATTGTTGTTGTCTCACTTTAAAGTTTTACAACAAGCAATTTAAGAATGGAGGATTACAATTTAGATATGTATCATATGTTAAAAGGTTATTAAAAACATACTCAGATTGCTGCAGAGTATATACTTTAGGACAACAGCTTGATTGTAGCATATTCTTGAATTATTTTTAAATATTTTAACTTTAACCAGTGCACAAGGAGAAACACTGGATACAAAGCACATCAAAGGAAACCCATTCAGATTTCTGAAGTAAGACCAATAAAACATGAATTCTCCTTGATTGCTGTGAGCTCTGTACTTTAAGATTAGCACTAATCAATATTTAACATTGAACATTCTTCATAAATAGGCAAAGTTCTCATTTCACACACTGCTAAAACCTTTTTGAAATAAGTTTACAAGTATAACATGACATTCAATTTACACTTTTCTTGTGAAGTAAAATCTCTTAAATCTATATATAAATATATAAAGAAATACATTTTGATATATTAATAATATATAATATCTAAGCCTGTATGAATAGGCATTCAATGAAAAGAATGCAATTTCTCCATTGTTCCAAGTTTTTGTTCTAGCTTTAAATTGTTGCATCCAGAAAAGTGCAACATAGTCACTTTAGCACAAACTCTGAAAACAAAAAAATCATTTAGAAAGTAGTAATCTTCTAAACCAAGTTATAAAACACATATACTTATGCACAAAGACCATTCCAAAGGATTTTTTTTACTTGATTCAAAATAAAGATTAACAAAGCACTTGAGAGCACTATGCAGAGCTAAAAGTATATTTCCTTTTCCTTTGGGTAAATTGAGTATACCAAAGAGAGAGAGAGAAAAAGAAAAAAAAAAACACAGTACCTTCTCTTCCCTGTCCATCTTGTCCAGTAAAGCGCAGGAGACTGAGCCTTGACTTGTAAATGATCTATGGTTAAATACAGGTATAGGAAAGAGGCAGGTCAGGGGAGGGAGCTAACAGAAAACTACTGTGACATCACAAACCAAGGGATATCCTTGTTGTTTAGAATTTATTGGTGGCTTAGACAGTCTGTGCACACTTTATTCTAATAATGTGTTCAATAATTTATAACTATTATATGCCAGCACAGCCACCTGTAATAGTTCAGTAAAAGAAGCAACGCCCAGTCACTGGGATCATGACCATAAAATGAGCCTTTTTGTCACTGGGGTCATGACCATAAAATGAGCCTTTTTGCTAATTTTTGTAAATTACAATTATCCTTTGATTTTAACACCTACACCTTTTGTGGTTTTTAGTTTCCTGTTAGGTTGAGGTCCTACAATTACTCATCCTTTAATTTATGTGAGTAGTTATGACTCTCTTCATTAGGCCTAATGTATTAAAGCTCTCCAAGGCTGGAGAGGATACACTTTCACCTGTAAACCTTTAATAATAATAATAATAATAATAATAATAAACCTGGGTGATCCAGAAAACCTGCTGGATAAACCAGGTTAACAGATAAAAGTCTTGGAGAGCTTTAATAAATCAGACCCATTGCTTCCAATTAAATGCAGAGATGCTAGGAAATGTAGTCTGGTATCTATCGTTCTTTATACTTTGAATGTCACATAGCCATATCTGATTTACCTTCCCACTGGTTCAATTCAGAGGTGGGAGGAAATAGCTGTGGCACAGTGTGAAAATACAATTGGCCCATAAAACAGATATTCGGTCTACCACTTTGCTTCATTATAGTATTAAGTTTCCTACACTTAATAAATCATACAACATCCAACCCGAGACACAGCCTGACCCCTATCTTTAATTTATTAGCTCAATATGGCTCTGTATCTGGTTAAAGGATTAATCTTGATAAATCTAAAGCTTTATATTTGACAAAGTTTTTGAGGCCTGTATGGGGTAGAGACTACCCATATATATGGTGTAAAGAGAAAATACAGTACCTAGATGTACAAAATTCTAAAAATCTTCACAAATGATACTCACAGAATATGGAACCGATTTTTAGACCTCTTGGTGAACAACTGCGCAACTGGTCAAAACTGATGCTCTCCTATCCAGAGAGGATTAGTTTGATAAAAATAAAAAAAAATTTTCCTGACCTCCTATATATCCTTTAGTCTTTACCTTTAGTAATTAAAAAGAGGGACCTCAAAACTTTTTATTCTCTGAATTCATATGGGGAGGTAAATATGCTAGACTGAGTCTCTGTGTGTTTTAACAACCGACCAGAAATGGAGGAGTACATTTTCCCGACATTGAGTTATATAATGCTGCTTCCATCCTACGATACATTAAAGATTGGTTACATAATACTTGTATTTACACTGACTCTACCTTGGACCAACAATTTTTTTCCAAATAATATTCTAAAATATGTTTTACACATTCATAGGGAATTACTTCCTGAGAAAATCACGTCAAACACGCCATTGTTTTCATGCTGGGCAGTGTGGCATAGGATTAGGGGAAAACATCTTCTGAATCGTCACTCCTCTCTTACCATATTGGGGCAATTTGGATCTCCCACATTTATCCCATTTCTCCTTTTTGCAGGAGAAATAGGATAAATGTGGAAGTACTTTTCACCTTCTAATGGTCAACTCATTGGTGGATGGGAGCGCGAAACGACCCTCCGGTTCGAGGAGGTGGTGGCTGAATTTCCCTTTTTGAGGTCAGCAGTCTATGTTTTCATGCAATTACAGTCATACACTTCGAAGGTATTGATGTCCCTATCTGCTAGGGATTGGAAGAATCCTCTGGATAGTTTGCTGTTAAGAGGCAATCTCTCTAGAAAAGCAATCGCGGAAAATTATAGGACAATTAGATTAGTTATAGATTACTCCACCAGTATAACGGGTTTGGGTAAATGGTCTGCTCAATTCACAAGTAAATCAGCTGATGATATCCTTGTTGCATTGTCTAGGGCGTGGTCAGTCCTTCCTTCGGCGATGTACAGGGAAATGATTCTTAAGCTACATACACACTTCCAATTATTATCGTTGGAAAACGAACAGAATCTACCATGGGGTGTATATCTCCCCACAGCGTGCATATTTGATGAGCTATGCCCCTACCTCTAATTGTCTTAAGTGTGCACAGGATCGGGCAGACTCATACCATGCTTTTTGGAACTGACGTAAAATAAAAAGGTTCTGGCAAGAGATGGCTCATTACATTACTTCATATTTGATTAACTATGTTCCACTGACCCCGTAATGGGCTATTTTAGGTACCTATGATTTACAAGGTGCAAAGATTTCTAGGGGCAGCCGAAGTTTATTGGCTATCTTCTCCTTAGTGGCCAAAATAACAATACTACATAAATGGCTAGACCCAAATCCACCGACACTTGGGCTTTTTTAGGAAAAATTGGGATATGTTTTCAGAATGGCCTGGATTGAGGCATCTCTGAATAAGTAAACCAAGGTGGGGAAAATTTTTGAAATATTGGAATCCTATATAGAGACCCAGTCTCCTTCAATAAAACGTCAGATTATGTCTACCTTTGAACGTACATCCTTGTATGCTTTGCGCATGTGAGAAAAAGAATGGGAATGGAAACTTTCTGATATTGTCAACGAGATAATGTAACCAATTTTTTTCCTCCTTCCATATTATATAAGTATATTTTCATTTGCCTTTTTTACCTTTTGTTTAGTTTTCCTTGTTTTTTTTAATTATTCCATGTATGTTTTTCTACACATTTGTATATTTTATGTCAATTTATTTGTTATAACCCTGATTGTTTTGTTTTTTGTTTTGTTATGTATTATAAAATCCTTCAATAAAAAAAGTTAAAAAAAATCATACAACAAAATGCCACATCTAAGTGATATGCATTAGAGCAAAAATGATGATAACATGTTATCATTATGTTTGCTCTAATGTACTACTTTGCTTCTATAAGCAGTATTTACTTTGCAATCTGATTGCTATTAGAATTTTCCTTGTTCAGTTCTGGGTTTAGCTGGGCTTTATAGTTTCAGAATAAGCCCTTGAAGTGGCTGCAGGCATTGTGAAGCAATTCATCTTCAAAGTTCATACCAGAACAGACTGAGGTGAGTGGGTTTTGATTGCAGTTGAATTCTTTATCTCGTTAGCTCTCTTTAAGCAGCCTTTGCGCAGCCTTTTGAAGGTAGCATGCTTATTCTAACTTTAATATTGTTAAGTAATCCATACAGATTATATTGGCTTTATGTAGTCATATTTTATTGCTAATATTGTATTTTTAAAAGTGATGCATCCTTATTGAAAACTCCTGTGGAAAGATCTTTCTTTTAATTGATCAGTCTATAAACTTGGATAGAATAATTTCCCTAATATACATGTTTATATTTTTTGAATATGAATGCAAAAGAAGGAGGGGGCCAAGGGGGCCCATAGGATCACCATAAACCCAGATTAGCTAACAGCAGCCAACCTAAAGATAGATTGAGTTAAGCTGCGTACACACCTGCAATTTTTCTCGTTGGAAAGGATCTTTCACGATCCTTTCCAACGAGAAAAGACTTCACGATGCATGAACGATGCTGAACATACAGCACCGTTCATGCTCTATGGAGAGGGGAGGGGGAGAGCGACGGAGCGGCACCCTGCTGCGTGTATGTACAGCACCGTTCATGCATCTTGCACTCCCTTGTCGTTGGAAAGGATCGTGAAAGATCCTTTCCAACGACAAAAATTGCGTGTGTACGCAGCTTAACTACAGGAATATTGTCTATCTGGTTAGCAAAATAAATTATGAATTACAACGGAATTTTCAGTTATGCTACGTACACACGTGCAATATTTGTCGTTAGAAAATGAACTATTAATGACTGATCTATGTTTATTCACAATTCTTTTGAACAATCGTATCAAATATATATTCCACCAATTATGTACACACACTAGATACGATCGTTTGAATGATGCAGGAAGTGACGTGTACCAGACAAAGTGTATCACAGAACAATCACACACAATAGATAGCGAACAATGGTCGCCCAATTAGATCCGCCAGGATGGTTGCTCGTTTCCAGTGACATTCCTAGTTCATCGATGTCGTTGGTCAGACCTTTTGCACTTTTTTGTTAATTATCGGTCGTTAGTTGTTCGTTTCCAACTATATTTATTGCACGTGTTTACGTAGCCTTAGATTAATGAATGCAGTGAAGCTTTGCTGACTTCAGCCATCCTTTGCTCTACACTTCTTTGTACCTGATTGTGTATTCTTTGCAGAGTGCATTTTGACCTCAATCACTAAGCTAAGTGAAATTTCACAAGCAAGGTAATGACTGGATATGGTCAATGTGATGCAAAATTTAACTTTTGTATGCAAATAACACTGACTGGAAATTCAGCCAAACTCTGTAGCTGCTGTTTTATCGGTCCATTTTTCAAGTTGGTGCAATTTGCATGCTATTGCAAACAAAAATTGATTTTTGTGCATCTCATTGACCATCTCTAGTGTTAACTGACTTTGATACAGTTCTTGAGTACATCCTTGCCATTCTGTGCCCATGATATATTTTAATATGACTAATATGTGGTATTGGAGCATCTTCCAAGTAAAAACTGATAAAGTTTCATAAAGAATTATAGCTTTTGTAGGCCCTTGTCCACAATACTAAAAGCTGAGGACAAAAATAGGCTTTACTTCCAGCGATCCTAGTGATCCAACCTTTATTTAGAACATAGGAGCTGCCATTCTGCAAATGGTATTTGCTTGTGATCATGCTGACCCAAATTTTTGTAAACCAAGACTGGAAAATCTAGATGACCATAGTGGAACCTGGTTGATCCAGAAAACCTAAAATGTATTTGGTCCAGGATTTAAAGCATTTGCCAAATAAGAACAAATAATTTTGAAAAAAACCATTACAGGTTTGCTAGATCACCCAGGTTCATGCATGATAGTCTATCTTCTCCAGTCTAAAGGTGCGTACACACTTCCAATTTTTATCGTTCCAATCGAACGACGAACGATCGATTGGGCAAAAAATCGTTTCGTTCGTAGATATCGTGCAGGAACGTTCGTCGTTCGTTTTCCGACGATAATAATTGGAAGTGTGTACGTAGCTTTAGAGAGCTTTGATAATTCAGGCCCTTCAAGTCACAGCAAATCTGGCATACCAACAATTGACAGCCCTTTACTGCTCACCTATTCTGGTTTAGTTATTGGGACGGTATTAAAGTCATTGGAACAACATAATAGCAAGACAACTAGCATTTTTAGAAGAATTTGGGAAAAGGAATATCAGTACTGAATACATCTTCTGTGCCTAAAAAAAAAAACAGGACGCTACCAGTACAAAGCAATCGATAAACATAAATGTGGCCATTGTTCTAATGATTTTATCACTGATACCATTTAACTTCAGGCTTTGGTAAACAGTAAGAATGTGTGAGGTAGATAAAGCAGATATGCATATAATGACAGACACCCTGGTTTGCATTGGCTTAAAAAGCATTCTTCTCAGCACAATGGACTACAGCTAGCTGGAAAGTCCTTTACAACCTAAAAAATTACATTAACCATGGCTAGATCCTAAAATATTTTAGATGATGCACATGGGAATTTTGGAATATTTGTTCCTCCATGTATGTATTTCCCAATTGCTGCTACTAATATTCTAGTCTGTCTGGACAGCAGACAACCACACATGCATGACCTGGCTGCCAAACAAGCACGACCAGTAATTGCCGTAAATCAGCAAGTAAGTTTGCTGTAGGTGAACTTACATGCTTGTACAGAAAGAGAACTGAGAGCTTCAACAGGCTGTTGGAGGAAAATCCAAATTGAACTATTGTGTTATATTTGTTGGTTTGCCTGTCCCTAATGGCACCTGGTGTAGTACTTGTATAAAACGGGACATCCACTTTTTTGGTCAAAGTGACCACTGAACATAGGGAGAAAACTCAGAAAGAGTTGTTCAGTATTAAGAATTGCTTCCTTTTCACCTCCTATAATGTAGAAGGGTAGTCCTAGTAAAAAGAAAGAGATGAAAAGCCTTTCAATATTCCCCATTAATTATAATTCTTAGAATATTTTGTATTCCCGTCATGTATGGTGTTACTTATTTCCGTGAACTAGGAATCTTGTACATTTTGTATGTTTACCTGATAATAAATCATTGTGTCCTAGTGAAAGGTTTGTGGCTGTCATGTACCGTGTTCAGGAACTCTCTCTCCTTTCAAGACAATCTCAGCTTTGATGTCACGTCTTTGCCACCATCTTGTAGACATCTTGTCTGTGTTCTGGCTTTCTCACAGTGAGGACACAGGCTATAACAATAGGCTCCAGCTGTTCAGTTACCTGGTGAAATTATTTCACACAGAGTCTCTTTAGTTCTTACACAAATACATCTTCCTGAAAAATGTTAAACAGGAAACACAACCATCCCTTTAAAAATAAAATGTTTTGCTGTATTTGTCTTGAACGTTTTGGATTATGTAATTTTAGACAATTTTCTATCCATCTGCAATATTTAACATTTCTGCAATTCATATTACAAAAGGTGGAAATTTTAGTATCGTCATTTAACATGTCTCAGGAGCTACATATTTTCTGAATCACCTGTTTAAATACAACCACCAGGGGGTTGGGATATATGCAACGGCTATTTATTTTATTTGTTTTGATTGCTCTTCACAATTTTGATCCAATGGTGTATTTTCTGTTATTATTTGCAAACATCTTTAAATTTAATTAACCCTACATGAAGGGTAGGCACTTTATAAGAACCGCAGAGTTACAAATGCAATGGTCTCTCAGAAAATTATTTTACAGTTAGGTTTTATGTATAAAATGAATTCATATCTTCCATATTGTTTTTGAAAACTGTTAAAAAACTTGGACTTATAGAACCACATAGATTGTCATTACTGACTGAATATGTAAAAAATAAATATGCAGATCTGGTTATCTTTACTTACTATATACTAGTTGTGAGTCAATGACACAAGAAGAAAAAATATTAAATATAGTAAACTCGTACAGAGATCCTATCTAAGCACTTGTAAGCTGTAATATATAATGTTTTTTTTTGGGTTTTGATACCCAGTAGAGATCACTTTAGTATCTTTTCACAATTCTATTCATGTAGTAAACTGGTAAAAGGGCCATGGTACACTTATGCTCAACTGTAACTGAAGTATTGAAATGCAGGTAAATTTGTGTGATTAATTTCCTAAATTTCTGTTTTCATGTCTCATTATCTATCATCCTTGTGTAATTAAGCATTTTTTAAATTATTTTCCTTTTAAGCACCTTTCACACTAAATTCAGCAAAAGTACAGCAGACTATAACATTGACTTTTACTAAAATAATGACAATTTAAGGAGCGAGCTTCCCCAAAAGGCCATTATCATTCAGTAATACCTAGGCTAGCCCAGCTTGCAGGAGGTACGCAATTCACTGTTTGGCCAGTTAGAAAGTCTCCATGTAAACATTACTGAAGTATTCTTCTGGATTTACCTCCACGTACAAGTATAATGCACTGAGAGTTTTCAAGAATTTCAATGTGCAATATTTCAACACAAAACAGACACTCAGGCATTTGATTTACATTTGTCGCTTTGATTGGTCTGCCTACCTGTATCTCATGAAAACTTCCTCATCAACAAATCTGGAGGACACCTGTGAAGGCTTGCAATATGCTGAAAACACAAGAACATAAAACTGAGACCATAGGTATTGTTGTTGGCTCACTATGACTCCCAACTCAAACATTGTTGAATAAGCAGGTTTCTAATTTCAAATTTTATTTTATTCATTTCTTTGCGTTTTTTTTTTTTTATCGAATCTCGTGACCTGTGCTAAAACACACCCCGTGTACAGTAAAAAAGTGTATGCGCAAAAACACCACACAAAAAATGTGCACTGGGGTACTATTTGGAAAACCCTCCTCTAAAGAGGAAGGACCACCCTTTTCCCCAGACCCTCCGAAGCAAAGTTCCAGAAGAGGGCTGGGTACTAAGCCCACCTGACCGAAAGCCGGAATGGACATACTTGCCCCCCTAACCGAAGCCAGAGAGGGGCCTTTTCTCTCTGGGACCGCCTAGGCAGGTCCCAACAGATACTAAGCTGGGAGCTCTCCCAAAGAGACACTCCACTGAGGGAGAGCGCCTGGTTTTTAAGCCAAGGCACTCTCCAAGTCGTCAGGGCTAGCCCATAGGGTAATAGCACCCTCCATCAAAAAGTGACACACAAATACCACACCAGTGACAGTGACAAACATAAAAAACATTTAAATAATAATGTGCTCTGTGCATAACACACAGGGCAACAGGTTTTAAAAATTGCCCATCTGCACTAGCTGCAGCTAATGCAGAAAAAGGCGACTTGCCGAATCAAAGTATAAACAGTGACGTGACTGTGCAACTTAAAAATCAGTGGGGTCCCAAACCCAGTGATTTTAAGGTGCCCCTGGATCGCCACTCCAAGGGTACGACACCGGAGCGAGATTCGGACCGCTTGTCAGACCGATTGGTAAGGCCAAGCTTTCCCTGCCCCAACCAGCGGGTCAGTCAAACCTATGGGAGCTCCTTATCAGGGCAGGCCCCATGCTCTCTCCGGTGGTCCAAGCCGGCAGATTTGCATAGGGTGGCCCCTTACAGAGCTACACGACAGGTAGACCGTTCTTGCCAGGAATGCCAGTGCCTTTCCACCCTGATCACTGGAAGGATTAGGTACAACACTTGATCTTAGCCAAAAGGCCGAGAAGCGATTTCTTTGCCTTGTCCTAAAACCTTGCTGTGTGGTGGATCACAAGCTGCTGCTGCTGGTATCTAACACTTTGGGGTAGTGAATGTCTGCTTCCCAACCACTTATTGTGCTTCCTCTGATTCATTCTCTAGGTGCTGGTTGTCCCTGAGGATAGGTCCCTCTGTGGAAGCACAGTGTAAGAGATGGTGTTCACCATATCTTTGGGCCTGATTTATTAAAACTCTCCAAGGCTAGAGAGGATATACTTTCATCAGTAAAGCTGAGCGATCTAGCAAACCTGGAATGGATCTGATCCAAGCCATAGCAAATGACTTTGAAGAAATCTATTAAGTTTGATGGATCACCCAGCTTAACTACTGAAAGTCACCTACAAAATCTAAAAATGTATGGCATTACTTTACATATTTGTTTGACTGACTTGATTAGCATAACATTTATTAGCTGCATTCATGCATGGTGCAGCTGTTGAGAAATCATATAAAATGTTGACCCAACAGCTGGAAAATAACTGACCATCACAACACCAATATGACCACTAGAAGTGGAGACTGAAATACATTTCACTTTTGTATGCAAATTGCACTGGATTGAAGTTGATCCAATAAATTGAATGAGCTGCAAAATTTGATTGGATCATTTTCAAGTCAGTGCAATTTGCAAACAAATCCCATTTCCATCTCATTGACCATCTCTAATGGTCACTAAAGATTTCCATGCACAGTGATTAGGATGCTGTCTATTTTTAGTATTTTTCAGTTGTGTGTTTATTAAGCTGTCAATGTATAACAGAGCGCACGGCCTTGAACATTGGGATGCAGACCAGTCATTGTGTACGAGAGCTCATCTATGTCTGGAAAGGTGGAAACTCAAAATAGGTCATGCTTCAGTAAACTCATATAAGGGGAGTCATTTTAAGGTGTATATATTAAAAAGTTCTACATTTCTTTTTTTCTGTGTTTTAAAGATGTGTCCTATGGAAAGAGCAAGTTATTACTGGTGTAATATGCAGACCTTCCGACCTACATACAGTTAATAGAAAAGTCAACTGCAGGTTATAAAAAGTGCACTAATCAGAAACTGAACTAAAACCATGAAGACAGATTTGTTCACCAATACTCTGCCAGACAGACAGTTTAATCAAAAAGCTGACCTCTGTTGCATCTGTCCAAAGATATGTATTTCTATCAATGTATTTCTGTCTCTGACACATGGCACAGCCATGTCTGACCAGAAAAAAAAGTATTTATTGGTGTAGTTTCAGTTTTACAGGTCTTCCGCACTGCTCCTAGAAATACAGCACAACTAGTAGACTCTTTGTTCTTTCTCTCCCTCCCCTACAAGGCCGATACCAACTCAAGTTACGGTATTTACACTGCTTGGAGTTCAACCTCAAATACTTTTCCCCCAATGTACAACATAATTAATGAGGGTTACCAGATTACCTTTGGGGGTCACCAATGAACTTTTACCAATATTAGATCACAATATATAGAAATTTTTGATTTCCTCTGGGCTAAGAGTTCTAAAACTAAAAACCTAGTTGTGGCTGGACTTATAATTACAGGATTTTGTATGATGCGTTTATAGTTAGGTTACGTTAACAAAATCCCCTCTTCCAGACACTGCAGATCACAGTGGGTGGGTTTCAGCAAGCTGCCAATCTAGAAGGAGGTGGGTGGGACTGGGTGTGGCCAGGTACTGGTTGACAAGGTACAGTGCAGTGACAATGCTGATAGTGACACCCCCTGCAGCATTTTTATTTCACTTTAGTGTAAAGCTACGTACACACTTCCAATTATTATCGTTGGAAAACGAACGACGAACGTTCATGCACGATATATACGAACGATCGTATAGCAACGATTCTGCACATAGAGTTAACGACACGATCGTTCGTAGATATTGTACACACAATAGATACGATCGTTTGAGCGATAGAGGAACTATGTGCACGACAGGAAAGTGAACGGACGTTCGTTCATCACGCATGCTCTGAACATGGACGATCAACGAACGACCGTACACACGAACAATGTTCAACGTTCGTCGTCCAATCCGATCCGTCGGTCCGGTCGTTCGTTTCCAGCGACTTTCCTCGTTCGTCGGCGTCGTTGGTTACTTTTTTACGAACGATTTTTTGCCCAATCGATCGTTCGTCGTTCGATTGGAACGATAAAAATTGGAAGTGTGTACGCACCTTAAGCAAGCACATGATAGGGGCTGCTCTGTTCTGAATTTAGGCACAGCACAGTTGCCACACCATTACAGGAAACTTTATGAGGTGGCGCTCATTGGAAGGGTTCACAGATATTTGTGAGGCTTTGAATGGAGAGAATTTGTAAGTGTAGATGCTCTAATAATTAAGTGCTGCAGAACATTTTTTTTTAAATTGGGCCATAATCATTTGTTATTTGACTTAATTGTTCTGTATCATTACTAGGTATGCCGTAACATATCCTACTATGTGGTTACCATATAACATAACTATCCAGTCTGTTATTGTGATATCTGGGATTGCTCTTAGATGGCTCTGTGAGGTTTAAATCCAGCCATGTGATCTGTTTTATAGGACAATTCTGATCCCCAGGTTGGAGAGGATTCCCTGTCACTTTTGACTTTTTACTAATAGATAAATATCAAATATATGGAGGATACAGAACACCAGGTGTTAACAGAATTACTTGTATATTGGTTATGTTAGGTTCTTATTTGCTTGGTTCAGAATATCCACCAAAAATATTTTTCATATTGCAATATCAGTATGGTTGCATCTTGCTTCTTGAATATCTGTATGTCTTGTCTTGTCCATGGATAGCACTGGCAAGACCTATCTCTATTTCTTTTACTATATTACCAATCCACATGTGAAATGCACCTTGTGGTTTGTCAGTTCTATAAATAGACCCTTCCATTCTGTAATACAGGTTTTATAGACAATTACCAATTTTGCATTATCTATTTTGTTTAAAGACAGACCTGTAAAAACCCTGAGAACCTGTAAAGATCCTGCTGAATGTAGCACACACCTGAGTTCCCTATTGTTTGGTTGATGAAGCTGAAGCTGCCAGTGTAATTTTGTGCCACTGATAATTGGTATCATTTAGAATGCAATGTTCCACCCAGCCTCCTTTAGCCAGGAGCAAACCCCGACACTTTTTAGTAACCACCTGGCTAACATTCATATTAAAAAAAAGTTGATTTTTGACTGAAATATTTAAACTGATTTCTTCTATCAATCTTTAACCAGTTTTAGTGTAAAATTACATTAAAACAGAGTAGTGCTTCTATTCTTTCAATCAGAATGTTGATAGAATAGGAACATACTTTACATCCACAGGGCGCCATACAGCACAGACCAATGTTATACAGTAGATTTTCTCATTTTTAAAAGTCCTGTTGGAATCAAGACTTGCATCCACTGGGGCTTTTTGGGCCAGGCTAAACTTTAACCATTGGAACTGCAAAATAGATTTTTGGTACAATTAGGATATGTCTCAGCATGGAGTCATAACTTCATCCAATTCTATTTCATAGAACATCTTTCTATTTTCAAACTGAAATCTGCTAGAATCAAGACATGCTTCAACAGGGACTTTAAATTTACCTTCCTTCTGTAGAAAATTTAAAGGGGATTTTTTTTTGCATGATAGTCTAAATTGTAGCCTAGGTTTTTAAATCACACTATCAAGGATGAGAGGATAGAAACCTGAACTACTGATTCTTTCATTCAACAGTGATCACCCTGACAAATGCTTTGGTCTTTGATTATTATGTTAGCAGAAGATAGGGAGCCTGGAGAAGAATTATGGAGCTGCATTTCAACTTTTTATTTTTATGTATCCATCTCAGTAAGACTGTTTGCACAGCTGTAAAGGCACTTTGTATTTACTATATACCGTATATTCTTATCCAGTGCTCCAATAACTTTCTGACACACTAAACAAGAACAAGCATCAGGACATCTATGGCTCCCTATTATCTGCATATTGTCTAAATCCCATAACCCAAAAAATATCAAAGCAATTGAAAACCAGGTAACTAGCATTTTT
Organism: Pyxicephalus adspersus; assembly: GCF_032062135.1. NCBI lineage: Eukaryota > Metazoa > Chordata > Amphibia > Anura > Pyxicephalidae > Pyxicephalus > Pyxicephalus adspersus. The sequence goes on from NC_092861.1 coordinate 48,690,777, forward strand.
AGGCATATTCTCTGATTACAAGTTTTTCATATTTTGTGATCTCACTAGTCCAGTGTTTCTGCAATGCACCAGATAGCCATTTGCAGAGACCATGCCTGGATCATTCATTGTACGCATGATATCCATCAGCTTAAGGGTTTCTGCATGAAGCAGTAAACACAGTAGTCAATTTAGGTGTATGTTCTTTAGGATAAAAATGCTGTACAGGAACACCCATCGCCTGCAGCATTATTCTCCTGCTCTAGGCAAAACAACAACATTGTGCTTCCAACAGTTTCACTTATTTCCTCCTAAACCCCACGTCAAATCCTTGATAAATCATTGTCCTTTCATATTTTAAAAACAAAACAGGGACACACCTTTGACGTTAGGATTTTCATCATCATGTAAAGAGTTTTTTGTTCTACAAATATATCTTTTCTGTAATACAATGATAATCTGTCATGTTTAGGTGGTGTCTAAATCCAGGAAGATCTTTAGATAATGGGATGTGTATTTATACAAACTCCTTTTTGATTTCCAAGCAATAACAAATGTTTGAAACATTTAATCACCAACATTAACCATTATATGATTTTGTCCAAATTAGAAACTAAGGAAAAATATCAATCATTACTGAATAAATTTACCAGTTGCTGACCTTTTAATTTTTTGGATTAAGGCTGCTTGGTAGAGCTTTTTCAGCTAAGAAAAAAAGATCCCATAATTGCATAAAGACATAATTACTTAAACCCAATATCCAGGCAAAAAATAAAAAAAACTTTCAAATGGATCAAAAATAAACTTTCATAGCCACAAAAGATATACCCCCCCCCCTTGTGTAGCCAAATGCCCATGCAAAGCTAGGTTTTACCTAATAAAAATGCAATCATAGCATCTCTGTGCAGGGAGGCTGCCAAATATTATTTACATAGTAGGGTCTGAGCCTGCCCTCTGCTACGGAATAAAAAAAAAACTGCTTTCTCAAAGATGTAATCACTTTGAGCAGACAAAAGATGTCCCACCAAGAATGACACAGACATCTACCAGTCTTTGAATGAGTTGCAAAAGTATAGGCACCAACCGCAATACTTATGCATTGGTAACAGTGGCACAGGAAAATGCCACTGTTGTAAGATAGACTACCATGGGAGATAGTACGTGGCAACTGTTTTCAATTCTAGACCAAATCCATTCCAGATTTTGAATGTTAGCTGTGATGAAATTTTGAGCCGTAGGCTTATACTTGAATCAAAGTGTTTTTGTTTTTTTGTCAAAAGTAGGCAACTAGATTTATATTCATCTATATAATGAATTAAAAAACACAAGAAGGGTATTAATTCCACTTAAACTATTTAGGGACCTTGGGTGTGCAATAAACTCCCTGGTCCTTTTCCTGTGCTGTAGGTGTTCTGCGAATATAATTGACCAAAATCAGAATGGTCCCTCTCTGTGCTTCAAAAACTCCTGGTGACCATTGTTATGGAGACAAAAGGGTAGATGCACTAAAAACAATAACTAAAAACAATAGTCCAAAAGCCCCACAGAATTGCAACATATACTACAATGTGGAGAGTTGGACTGTATATTCAAATGAATGGGCCTTTGAATGTAACACATAGCAAGGTGAAAAGCAAAACATTTGCATTTTGAAAAACAGGGAACAACCATAATCGGAACAAGCTCAATAGTTTTTGAAGTTCTTTATTAAATCAGACTCAAAGTGATGGATATACAACATTTTACAGTTGTCAGCTGAACCTAAAGGGTAAATCATCCAGTAGTGACTCCTGTTTTGCTGACAACTGCTTAAGAAGTGGAAAGGGCAATATTTCACCTTTAGCATGGCCAACACCCAGTGACCGTAGCCTATTATCTTTCTCTGAACTACAAGAAAAATATGTTTTACCTAGGAATTCCTTTTATGCCTATTTGCAGATCAGACACTAGGTCATGTCCCTTAATCCCACCTCCAGGTTCTGACTGAACAATATTTAAGAGACTGTGCGGTGAAGGCCCATACTCTAAAGGTTTGATTCCCTCTATATATAAACCACTGCATTCAGCTAGCCAAATTTACTTGCATGCTTAGGTGTTAAAGAATATTAGGACGGACATTAGATTTTGAGACATGGTCAGAGACCTGGGAAGCCGCACACAAAAGCTCTATTTGCATACTATATAGGGAAAATCTGTATAAAATGATCTTTCATTGGTATCACACCCCGGAGATTCTGTACTGCTTATTCCCTAGCCCAGGGGTGGGCAAACTTTTTTAATCAGGGGCCACAATCTGAAAAATATTTCCCAGAGGGGCCAGGTCGATGGTAGAGTGGGTGCAGTTATGCAATCATGGAACCCTGAACGTGCCATCTTGATGGCATAACCCCGCCCACTCTCCCATCACAGATCTGAGCCTGTGATGGGAGAGTGGGTGGATTGTGTGCAGGGACACAGCCAGCCCACTTTCCCATCACAGGCTCAGATCCGAGGTGTTCCACAGCTCTGGCTGGTGTGGCCCCCCCCCCCCCCCGGCGGGGTCCTTCTCCTAAACCCTGCTCAGGGTGGCACCGGCCAGAGCAGCGGAACACCCAAAGGGCCTGAGAAGCATTGGGCCGTAGTTTGCCTATGCCTGCTCTAGCCCTACTTGTTGGGGTTGTGGTACATATAGAGGCTCTCTTGAACATACCTTCTGGTATTGCCCCTTCAGAGTTTTTGGGATCGGGTTAACCAACTAATTAAGGATGTTACCCACCACCATTAATTTATTTAACCTTGGATCCACTTAACCATTTCCTGGGACTTCTGCTCACTAGTCCTAAATACACCTACAAATTGATCTCACATATTTTAGTTGCAGGACGAACACTTATTTCTACAAAATGGAAAACCACCCTTCCTCCCTCCAAGGAAGACTTATATAAATGCATTCAAGATATCCATTTGATAGAATACCTTACTGCATTATTAAACACTAAATTAGTAAAGTTTGAGAGAACATGTTTGAGGGAAGACTGAAGTACCTATTTCTCACATGTGCAAGATTTAAAGTCTATTGCCTAGAAACCTTCTTATTGGCAATGGCTTTAACGCCCTCCCCTTATTCTGTAGTTTCCTATCCCTCATTGTTTTTGGTCCTGGGTACCACGTTCGGCATTGTATTGATTGTCTATTTTAGCTTTCTGTAAGATTACAGTAAGTTTTGTTATAACAATGCCACTGTATGTTAATATGTTATGTTCAATCTGTTCCTTACCGCTAATATGTGGGATCTGCCATCATGTTTTTCTTTGTCACCCTTTATCCCCAAATTTCTGTCCATTGTTTGTATTACTTTGTTTTATTCCTCTACAAAACTCCAATAAAAACTATGATTTGAAAAAAAAGGGGGATTATACTCTAGAGAGACATCTTCCCACTCACTCTCACGAAGGACAGAAAGTGAAGGTAAATCTCCCCAACTGGACACAGAAACACCAAGAATAGTGTTAATATATTTTTTCTGTAGATTACAAAAAAAATTAAAATGAGTTTTGACTACTATAGGCACACTGTAACCTCTGCAGACACCACAAGACTTAAGCTACGTACACACATCCAACGGTTTTCGCCCGATAATCGGTTTAGGGCCGATATCGGGCGAGAATCTGGCGTGTGTACAGTGCCAGTCGTCCATCGTCCGAACGACCGTCCTGGCGGATCCATAGACGATGGACGACTAACTATCCTAATGCAAGGGAAGGGGGAGAGCGTGCAGCAGGTTGCTGCTCCATCGCTCTCCCCCTCCCCTTTGCATAGAGCAGAACGGTGCTGTATGTACAGCACTCGTTCATGAATCGTGCAGTGCTAGTCATTGGAAAGGATCGTGAATGATCCTTTCCAACGACTATTATTGCATGTGTGTTCGCGGCTTTAGACAATGACCCTTGTAATCACTACAGGATATATACTGGGCCGTTTGCAAGATTTACAGACACCTTAGGACCTATCATGGGCCGTTTTGTTAACTCTGCAGACATCTCAAAACTTACCTGCAACCTCTACACACATTTCCAGGTTTACCATAGCCTCTCTGTAAGCGTTGAAGACCCCTTAAGGTTCACTGCAGATCTTCTAGTACCTCCTCAGACTTTGCCAGGCTCACCATCTTTTGTGAGTCAACATTTTACAGAGAGTTGACATTTTTGGGATATAAAAAAAAAAATAAACATTTTTTATTAAAAAGTATCTCTTTCTCTGTTTGTTAGCTTTGGAAATTGTTTGGCTGCGTTTTTTTTTTTTGTGGACAAAGACAGCCCCACTTTCAATAGCCTTTTTGTCTCATTATCAGTATAGTGATAGAAGGGTTGCAGTAGTTCACAGTGTCTACTTATTCATCAGTTTGTATGTGTCCGCATGCTTTTCTTTTCATATTCAGAAATCTATCAGTTCAAGCTGTATACATATGCTTTTATGCAAGTTTGCCTTTTTTTCTCCAAGATCATCACCCAATCTTTCTTGCAAGATTCTTGGTCAAGTTGAGCAACCAACATTTCATCTCCATGAATATTTATATACAACTGCATATGATGTCTCAGATCGACCTTATCTTGTTTCTCTACTTGTGTTGCCAACAATATTTAAAAATAAGTAAAAAAAATGATAACAAACAACCCGTTAAACACAATAATTCCCTTTTATTTCATAACTTTACCCCAAAAACCCACAATAAAAAAGAATTGAAACTGTGTATTTTTTGACTGTTTTACTGTTAAAAGGTTCATCAGTTAGCAACAAAATGTTAAAAGCACCTGGCGAAAATACAATCACAGCCACTAAAGGAAAACAATTTGCAACCGAATTGTAAATAACAGAGTGTGCACCAATTCTCCTCCAAATCAAACAGTCGCTAGATCGACATCATTCCTCTGTGAAGTGTCCAAGTGGAGTGCAAACAATTCTGTGACTTATCTAGTCTGCAGGCGTATGGTGTGTAACTTTTGTATAATAGGAGGCAAATGGTATTTAATTGGCAGTTTGCAGTACACCTCTGCACCTATCTTATAGGAATAACAACGCTGCAATGAAAAGCTCAAAAAGAAAAAAAAAAGAAAAGAGGCAAAACGAGGTAGGTAAACAAAAAGATATAAAAATAAAACAAAAACAAAAAGCGCCACAGTTTTCTTGATGTAACACCCTATTATCACAGCCAGCCATGCTTGTAGCTATTAAAAATAAACCTTTGATACACATATTTTATCATTAAATTATTAGAGAATTTGTGTTGAAAGACTCATTATCACCTGAACTACATACACACTTTTTTGTAGATTTTTTTAATTTTTTTAATTTTTTTTTTTTGCACAGATGTGGTCCGTTACTGTACGTTGGGTAATTCTAAGAAATCAATCTTTACAACATTGGCCAGTTAAGCCTTAAGCCTGTAAACCGTGGTGGCAGATGCTCTCATTCTGCCATCCTTTGGTTAAAAAAACTATTTTTTTTTTTTTTTTTTTTTTTTTTTTTTACTAGTAGGCCAAGGCCTCATAGAAGCTCCTGACAGTTCAATTGGTTAATACTAGAAAGTGTCACTGTGACAATATTGGCAACAGTCCTATTATTGCCTATAAGCTATCTGTCTGAATAGCTGTAAATGAAACTTAAAAGGAGCCAATCACTTCTAACATTCCCTCTTGGTTTTTTCCCTGACCTGTTGCATTATATACAATAAGAAAAACAGTACAGGAAGTTTCTTTATATTTCCCAATAACGCTTGCTGCTCAATACAATACCAACACCCACTGCTGTGTAAGCATTAATTGACATTAATTGACAGACAGATTGAGTAATGGCATTTCTTTAGACAGCGGCTAGTTTAGCCATTTAAACTACGTTTCCTAAAAGAAGTGGAAACTTTGTTTTCCATTAAAAATGAATTAGACTGTTGCTATCAAAAAGCAACATTCAGGTTGATGAAGGCAAAAAGGTTTTCTTTTTTAAATCTTCAATTACCCAGCTCTACAGCTTTAGCCTTCAGCAAAACAGAAAAAAAGTACATTATTGTGCTGTCTTGTTTTACTCTGTAATTTTACAACATATCTATATTTATATATAACGCTAGAGCAGGCAGACAGGAATCAACATATTGGCTCAAGTCTCAATACTTTTTGTGTTTTTTTGCCATTCTTACAAAATAAGACACAATGAAAAGCTAAAATGAACAAGCCGACAGCTGACGTCTGTGGACTTGTGAACGGTTTCCCAGTGTTGAAGTGCAAAGTCCCGGTTATCCTTCTGGGGCAAGGCTGCTGAATTCTTGTACATTGCTGCTAATATGTCCTGTTGTACTCTGCACATCTGATAAACAAGAGGCCTTAGCCAGGTTAGACGGCAGCAGACAGTCCCACGAGGCAATGCACGTCTACATAAACCAGACCTAGTTTAGAAATAATGCCATGGATAGGATTGCTTGGACAGTTCTGTTACCAGTTCATCATGGAGTTTCTGTTCAATGTCATAAAAAAGACTTGGCTGCTGCCTCCTGACCGCACAGATGCAAAGAACACCTATAAAAGACAGGCAGAATTCATGAATTATAAAAGGCATGCTTACATCACATTGTGTGCTTACATTGTGCATTTATTAGGGAATATTATTAAGAATGGGAAAATATTATTAGGGTGTCTGAGCAACAATATCAGATTTCCCCAGAAAGTGAAGCTGGGGTTCGAATTTTTAACAACTAAACCATTCCAAGAACATCCTGCATGACAAGATCCCTCTATGTTAGGACATTTTTATAGACAGGGGATTGGTGGTCCTCCCATTTATCCCATTAGTATTTGGTTAGGTAGCTGCATTTTGACTTTAGAAAGTCCTCAAAAGTTAGATTTTCCCTAAGAAGTTTTATGAACTAAGCAAAAAGACTAAAGGCAGTGTTTCAGTATGTAATTACCAGTCAGAATGACCCTTTTTTTTCCTACTAAAGAGGAAAATTCCAAAAACACACAAACACAAATGTAACATACTGCACCATTCATATTCTTTAATAAGGTTTTTTTTTACACTTTATTTCTACATCAGTAGAAGTAATACACGGTCAGTAATACACTACATGGATATAGTACAATCCTCACTTGTTATACTGTATCCGTGTTGAAGCTTTTCACAGTAGGACAGAACTACAGAACACCCCCCTCTCCTCATATCATTAACATGAGGGTTCTGCAGTTCTCAAAGATACTGAAAGACGTTGTCACCTAACAATCAGACAAAGAGCTGGCAGGAATAAAACATATCCTTTCAATGGTATATCTAGAGTAGATTTATTCCCTTAGGCTACGTACACATGTCCAATGGTTCTTGCCCGATATCGGACGAAAATCTGGCGTGTGTACAGCGCGATCCACGGACGATGGACGACGAATGATCCTTATTGTAGCGAAGGGGGAAACTGCAGCAGGATGCTGCTCCATTGTTCTCCCCCTCCCCTTTCCATAGGGGAGAAGAACGGTGCTGTATGTACAGCACTCGTTTATGCATCGTGCAGTCCTTGGAAAGTCGCTGGAAAGGATCGTGGAAGATCCTTTCCAACAACAATTATTGCACGTATGTACCCAGCCTTAGATTTGGCAGTTTTATTAATTTTCATTTTTTTAGGCTACAAACATTTTTAGCAAGTACAAAAACTACTATTTCCCTTGTCAAAAATGCAATGTTCTTGTAACTTCTTTCTGTGTAAAAAGGCAGCGTAAACAATGTTATCTACTAGTTAAACTACTGGCCACAACAATCCACAATGTAATGAGGATAAACAAGGCAGATATGTTTGCCACACTTATTGAAAATTCTGCATGCTTTGTTTCCTATGTCACATTGCTCTATATCATATTGTATGGTGTGTAATCTGTATTTTACACTGCCGTATTCAGTATTCTGCATTGTGTTATCTATTCCACACTGCCTTATTCCATGTTCTACACTGCACAATCCCTAATCCACACTAACTCACCAACTTTTAGCTTTCTCCCCCTTCTGAAGGATTGCCTACCTCTGTCCTAGCTCTTTAGTAAATTAACCCCACTGACACAAAGACGATCTAATTATTAATTTATTAGAAAACTGTATGTAAACCTGGCAACAGTTATTATTCTGTCTGTACGATCTCTGTGCATTTTCAAACCTGTAACTATATAGTTTAAAGATTTCATTCAATGTAAAACACCTATGCAGCCACTAAATAGCTATATGAAAACCTAAAGCCGGTTGTATAATTGGACTATGGCAGTGCAGCCTAATAGTAAGAGATCCACAAAGCATAGCAAAGTTTCTGTTCTCAGCATTTGGGCTGCACTGTTCCCATCATGATGAACTTCCCAGTGATTTAATGCATGATCTATTTATTACATGCAATTAATGTAAAAGCAAAACAGTGGTAACTCTAGGTAAAAGTTATATTACATTTACACAAAACTCAGAAAATATCTGCTCAAAAGAAACTTTATTTCTGAGAGCTCATATTACTTGCTGCACAGAGGATAACAGGTGCACTCCATCTATACTAGTAAAACACTGCCCCTAGTGGCCATGAGCGGCTAGCTAAAACAGTTTACTATATGGTGATACTTCTTGTTATTGCTATTTAGGTTCATTGAAAGATTTATTATAATGTAGATATTTTCTCTGCAGCCTGTAAAAAATTATATATATGTTCCATTGGTACACTGCCTGTCAGTGCTTAGACGCTGGTCTGAACCTGGCCTGAGTATATTACCTTTTCAATGACTTTGGTATGCCTTTCAATAAAAGCAGTTCTTTAAACGTATTACTTTATACAGTTCTATTTTTGTAGCTTAACTCATATTAGTAAATCTATCATTGATTTTTCACTTTTTTGTATTTTGTATTTTGTTTTTCCAACACTTTAAACTGCAGTTATCTGTTCTTCTATCAGTTTGATAAATACAACAAAATAAAGTGGTGCTATTTAAATGTAGCAGTAATTAGAATAGTAATAAAGTGTGTGCCTATTACCGAGGTAAATGGACACCTATCAGTCCGAAAACTGTAATAATATTGTAGGATTAATTATCAGAAACCATGATGCAGCAATCATACCACAGCTCCTAGCACATACCTTATCATTTCTTTCACACAGAAATTTTAACCTCTGGGCTCTCTTGTGCATGAATACTCCATCCAGATGCCCGGTCTCCACTGAACGGATTTCAATAGCTTTCTCTCCCCAGCCCATGATCTGATTGGAGTGGATATATGCTGCAAAGGACAACGCAGGGTTTAGATTGATCAGCTACCTTGGTGACCTATCCTATATAAAGCTTGGCATGCTGTATGCAATTTCTTCCTGTTGTAACAATTGACATAGAAATTGACGCACTGGTCACGCAAATAGATTAATATGAATGTTAGCCAAAAAAATTCTTGTTCAATTTTCCATTGACATGCTCTCCAAATATTGTTTGAAAATGTTCAATAAAAAAAAAACACTTTAGCCAATTTTGTGATCGATCCAACATTTTCATCTAATAGATTCCCTAATCTATCAAAAATATTAGTAATAAGTGTATAGCTAACTAAAGGTCAATGTGCAGAGCATAAATCCAATATTACCCTGGAGGATCAGTATATGGCCTGCTGGTAATGTTTATTTACAATAACTACAATAAAAAAGTGAACCCTAGTTAATAATAGAATGCTAGGCACTCAATCCACTCTGAAAAAAAGGCCGTAGCAATGTGGACCCCTTGCTTTACTGATAGCAGCCAGTATTGCCTTTCACACTAGTGGTGCCAAGAATAAGATGGGGTGTGTATGGGGTGCGGAGAACATTTCTTTGCCTGTAGGCTTTATTCTCACACCTCCAGGCTACAGTCAAAGATTTAGGACTGAACACTTTTTTTCCTCAGCACCAAAATAGGCCAGGAATCAAATTAAGTGCTATAATATATATATATGTATATTGTATATTTATTTATTTGTGTTATAAAAATAAAGGTAGAAAAGGGGTTACCATGCTGGAGAAGATTGTTCATTCATAGAAAATTAATGTTGGATTTAATTAAACTAAAATCATTCTCTGAAGAAAAGCTGGCAAAAACATTTGAATGTGTAGGTACAAGTGAACCCACCCCAAGGCATTTGTTCTGGCCTGTGCATGCTTTAGGAGACTGGTAATGTGCACTAGTTTCTATTGGTATAAAGGTGATCAACATTTACCTCTAATGTAATCTTATCTGGGAAAAACAAAATTAATCGGACATTGTTTTAATGACATTGGCTACTGCATGCAACAAAGATTACACTGTCAGCTTATTGAGCCAATAGACAATGTTTATTGGCACTGCAGTGTAATACTACCTAAATATTTTAAGTGACTCTGTCATGTAAGAAAAATGGGGTTACATTACAGCCCTTACAGGCTATAGAAATGTTAATATGTTTCAGTCACAGTTCCAGAACAAGCATGCTGTGATTTCAGTTTTGTACGGCCAGGGTTACCTAATGCACCCGTAATGTCCATAAAATCCAAGGACCTTTGTTACCTATGTTATTAAATCATATAAGCAATATGAACGGGCAGCACATTTTTGTAAATACCCAAAACACTAACCTACTGAAGTGGGCATTTCACCCCACTGAAGTACCACATCTTTTGTAATTCGGCCATATGTGTTAACATACACGCCCTCATCCTCATAGCACACAAGCATTTCCATGCCATCTGTTTTAGGCAAGATGACAATAGCATGTGGAGTGATGTTCCCTTGAATCTGCAAACAGGAAAAGGAGACTGACTTTAGACATGTAGGTCATATCACTTACAGCAAAAAAGGCAAGCTTTAGTTGGGATAAGTAGTTACCTATACTATACTACCTATTACCTATACTATCCTATGTTACCTTTTACCATTTTGTAACAATTTCAACCTATTGCTAGATACATTTCTGGAATAAAAAGGATGCATCACAAAAGGTGCATTTAAACATTTATGTATACCAAATCTCATTACTGTCCCCAGAATTTTTTTTTTTTAAGACTCCATAATCAATGACAGATATTTTAGGAAGTCTTATACTCTACAATGAACCAGATCTCAACCAACAGGGGAAAACCTTGCAGGAATCCCTTAGAAGTAGAATATTTGTACATCTGTGATACACAGTCTTAAGCTGCATGCATATGTTATATTTCTATCTCTGGAAACAATGTTTAGTGATAATTTCCAGTGACAAAACAAATGAAAACCCTACACACAGTGTTATTTTTATGGCAGAGGAAGGATGACCAAGAGGCACCCCACCATGTCCTCCTCTATAGGAAATAGGAATAGTCCTACCAGCTTATTTGTTTAGTTATTTGCTATGGCAGATCACTAAATGTTGTTAGGGGATTGCCGCACACATGCTAGAAGCTTTGTTCCTCTTGGGTGACATCTATCTAACGTGCTATAGCGTAATGACCATGACCCCAATGTTATTCCACAATTATTTTTTAGGTATTTAAATAAGATTTATTTCTGGGGTTCAATATATGTTTTCTGGGGTGCCCTGAATATATGGCTGATTAAGCATTTGGACCCTGTTGTAAAAAAAGGCTGAGAACTTCTGTGCCAAATCAAGGCATAGTTTTATATACATTTGTTTTTATTGATGCAGGCATTTGAGGCAGTCATTTACAGGTACCAAAATATTCCTCAACTGCATTCTACACAGATTTACTTACATGAGATGGAACGTAGATGTCATATGTATTTCCAGAATCAACATCAATGACATGGAAACCAGTGCTTGAGCCAAATATTACTTTTAACCTTTGACCTTCTTCTACAGTGAGATCACAGAGCAATGGTCTATGCTGGAGGTCTGTAAAAGACTGAACATACATTTTCCATTTAATTGTCAGGCAGATGAAACCACACAGGAAATTAAACAGTAATATTGTTTGCCAGTATGCATATTAAATATTCATGAATTGCTGGCAGACTCTTTATGGGTCAAGGTCAATTATTATGGCCAGCAGATATATGATAAGATATCAAACACACTTAACAATAAAGGAGAATGTACAATGGCCACATCATTGCCAGTATGGAGTTCACATAAGACCACTGCAATTTTTCAAATACAGTTTCCCACAAAAATGTACAAAAAGTGTGAATGTGTTGTTGAGCCAATACCCCCCTCCCTTTTTGACACTAAAAATGCATATAAAATCAGTACACAAATAGTGGTACAAACAGCTACCAATGGTGATTGAAATTCAAAATGAGCAAATTACTTCTCTTGAACCAAGAATTTACCCAGATCAGGCAGACAAAAATACAAATAGTGCCTAATTGATATGAAATCAGTATTTTAAAACCCATACCATCATCATAAATAAACAAATAATGATATTATTTGAGCTTTAGTCTTCCTACCTCTCAGTTAGGATTTAGAAAACCAATGGAGTTTTGAAAGGACTAACAGAGTGTGGGATTGCTTCCTGTCCTTGTATAATGAAATTTACCTAACCACGATGTACGATACTCCCTTACTGGATGAATATGTATGTTCATCAATAATTACTGTTTATTATTATAGATGTGGTATGCTGTGTAATATTACTTGTTTATAGACCAGAGATATCCAATCATCAATATAAAGTATTCAGAAATAATTTATACAAACCTTAAAAGCCATAAACTTATGATAAGGCTTTGGAGCCCAGGCATAAATCTCTACAGAACTCTTTAATGCAATAACCAGGAACTTAATTCTTTCGTATTTCACTAGTAAAAAAAAAAGTAGAATAAATAAATGCTTTATCATATTTATTACCCTGTAAGAGAAAAATACAAATGGGTTAACATATTAATAACTGCATGGCTCATTGATCTGCTAAGAAACATCAGCAAGATAAGCCTTTACATGTTTAACTAGATACACAGCATACAACCATTATAAGGTATCCCCTTTCAAACTGTGTTTGAAAAAGATAGAAAACAAAAATGATTTTGTCCCTGGATCCATTCATAGAGCCTTTGATCTAAGCAAAACTGTCGCAAAATGCTTTAGGTTCCAGATATGTCAGATGCCTAGGTCATCCACTACATTCATCTTCCACCATGTCAGATGGCTTCAAACAGCAGGGGGAACAAAATTATACTAATCGGCAACAGGACTTTTGTGTATGAAGTGTCATCTTTTACAGTATAATTTATATTTAACCTAAAAAACTATATAAGCACAATGTAAAATAAATAGCATGCTGTTACTATAATTCACAAGCAATGTTCAACCTAATCCTTTCTTCTAATCTAACATCTATATTTTGAGGAGGTATTCACAGATAGTGATATTTGATGTGCTTTTCAATTTATTAGTAAGTACATACAATTTTTGAAATTGTAAAAATTTGAAAAATTCTCGAAATGCGTCAAAATGGTTATGTATGTGAGACTATGTAACTATAATGCTTTTAATTGGACTTACCACCAAATTGATACTTTTAGAACTGTTTTATTAATTGTTATAAGAAAAGTTAAGTTTTTTTGTATTCTAAGTGCCTAAAAAGTCCTTTCGTTTTGAATCCTTGTGCATTATATTAATATATACATTTCATATAACTAGTTATAATTAGATTAGTGACAGGGCAGTGGAGAGGAAGGAGATTGTAAACTAGCTATTATTAAGAAGAAGGGTCTATGACAAGTTTGTACATTTAATGTTAATACAATAAAAAAAACTCACCAACTTTATAATGCACACAGCCTTCTAAATCCCCTACTGTTATCCAGCCCTGCTTCTTCTCTACTTCTGGATCATTATGCAATATCCGGTTCCTCAGCCAGGAAAGGTAATACACTCTTAGCTTGTTCTTTTTCCCTAGTGAGACATATCACAACAAGTAATTAGAAAAAAAAAGCAGCAAAGAAAAATAAAAATGAAAAAAATAGTGTTACTTGAATGCTTCACTCTATACACACAAAGGTATATAGTACGTTTCAAAAGTGCAACACCAACTAATGCAAATTTAAAGACAGCTTTGAAATGACTATGCTATTTAAAATCTGAGCATAACTATGTCACTGTAGCTGGAAGGAGTGTTTTAATATGTTGTAAGTGCTAATTTGCAGGAATATAACACTGTTTTATAGAGCCTTTAGTGTGTTGATTTGTGTTGATTTGAGACTAAAGACGCAGATGCAGCAAGATCTGGGAGGTCTTCAACATTGTAAGCTGTTGTTTAACCTGATATTGGGAACAATGAAGCGGTCAGTCAAGTGGTTACTGAAATGTTTGAATGCTGTTTAGTGGACACTTGCAAGTTGATTTTGAAGAAAATTGGGTAATTTAGTGATAACTTTTATGTAGTGCTTTGGCACTGTTAATATGATGAACCTCTATGAAGTGGTGAAACAAGTTTTCCATGGCTGAAGAAATTCAAGACTAAAAAGCTGGAGGTAAACATGGCCATAGCTTTGGGAAGTTTTTTTACAGATGAGAATCTTCAAAGGGACCACATAGTAAATGCAGGAAATGTCTCTAACTTTCTGTGTAAATTAGACAATGAACTGAAAAAAAACGAGAGGGATTATGAGGTGATAACAGAAGAGCAATATTTAAATGAATACTTAAGTGAAATGGTATAAGATTTATGTTTTGAAGTAATTCCCTTCTTGGTAAGGCTAACAGTTTACACACACAATTATATACATACATATACACATATATATATATATATATATATATATATATATATACACACACACACATATATATATATATACATCCATATATATACATACACACATACAGTTTATATGCCCTAGTAAAATTTGAAAGATATACACAATTATATACATACATATACACATATATATATATATATATATATATATATATATATATATATACACACACACACACATATATATATATATACATCCATATATATACATACACACATACAGTTTATATGCCCTAGTAAAATTTGAAAGATATGTACGACTCTTTAGAAAAAACATGGGTGGTGAGGCATTTGTTTTTTTAATTCTCTGTACAATTTAAGTCACTTGCATCACAAAAGATTTCAAAAAGATTTCAGGTGACACCCTTTATGCTATGGGATTGTCCATGGTGAATGACTTGAGTATTTGCCCCGATAACTCATGCATGGTGGGTAGCTGGGAGAAAACCGATTGCCTGGAACTTTAAAGGTGGGGCTCTAGCTTTGCTATTGGTATATTGTTGGGCAGAGACACATTGCTAGGTTTTACATACAAATAAAACAAGACAGGAAGTGATTATCACACCTGATATGGTTACCAGGACATTCAATCCCTCCAGAACATCCATCTGCTGAAATCTCCTCCTGTTGATAAGGTTGTAGACCTTTCCTTGTCCACTGCGGTCCAACAACATTAGCCCATTCTCTGTGCCCACTAGCAAGTTTACACCTATGTGCAGAAAGAATAGATTTCTTGCAAAAAAGGTTGTGAAGACAAGATTATCACTGAGAATTGTAAATGCCAATGGTCAGTTTATTCAAGTCAGTACATGCTAGGTATTTTATATTGTCTTTTATTTAATATAGCTTTAAAAACAGTATTTAATATGAGGTTAGAACTACAAGCCATTATTTTACACAATAATGTACACTAGTTAAAGGGATAAAGAACAGTATCTAAAGGTGTCTAATACATAAAACTGTAAATTTTGATAGGAAGGTATCAACAGAGTTTTAGGTAAATGTTGTTGTGATGTCTTTCATTGCCACCTCAGATGGGGCAATTCAAATCCAGGGGGACTGGTCAATGCTCATTCGTTTATATTTAAACATCAGCTTTGGTTACTGAGCTTTGTAAAGAACTTTAACTTTCCTTTTAGCAGGAAGTAGGTAAAACTTGGAAAAAGTAAAAAGGAGAGATAACTCTACCTCCTGCCAGAAGAATTAGAATGTGTTCTATTATTATGCAATATTTCATATTTACCCAACTGAATCTAAAATATCTAAACTTACTTCAAGTCCTCCACAACTAACAAATATATGTAAGCATTTATAATCAAGATTATTATTTAAATGGTACATGTCACTACAGTAAAACTGTTTTTTGCCATCTAAAATTACTGTTTAGGCATATAGTCCTCTGAATCCTCTAATTCAGAAATCCTGAAGCCAAACACAGCCAAGCAGCAGTAATTTCAAATACCAACTCACACATTTTCTTCAAGAATGGTATAGTTTAAAGGTTGTTAAACAGTCTTGAAAGAATATGGTGGGTGCCATAAACAAAGCTGGATGCCTGGTTTTATGTCAAGTATTTAAGTCATATGCCAGAATAAGTATGCAGTTCAGTTCAGTTGTGGTGAAGCCTATGTATAAAAGGCAACCCTCAAATATTATAGAACCTTTTACATTTTATTAGAGGAGGCTAAACTTTTCAAGATGGGAAATGTGGCAAAATATGTAATGTTACCCAAACAAAAGTTGAGACTTACCCCATAATGCTGCACAAAGTATCTCAGAATTAAAGCGTTTCTTGTATTTCCGGATCTCTGGAGTATCGCTGTGAGGACGAATATTGGTAGGGTTCACGTTTACCACTGATATTTTTCTGGCCTCATTCAGCTTGGCTTGTTCTTGTCTAAGCAGTTCGCTAGTAAACAGGGCTAAAAAAAACACTCTCTTCATTCAGCAAAAAAAGAATAAGAAAATGGAGCATGCGTGTTCTGTGACAAATCTCAGCATTTCACATTTCATACATAGGGTGGACAGCTTCCAGAGCTGCAGATTTTGCTGAACTACATCTCTCACAATCCTCTACCAGATAACAGTGTAGTTTAGCAAGAGCTGTTGAGGCCTCCTCTAACCCACCCATGGATAGGCATTCTCATTCAGAGGGGAAAGGAGATAAAGAAATAAAACTTCAAGCGCAGCAACAAAATAAAATAAATAAATCAAAATGGCCTATTATCCTTCAGCTGGGGAGAATCACCACTGGTGCTGCTTCTTTATTCACTCAATATTATTCATTTAGAGATAGAATTACAAAAGTATACTTACTGAGCAGAACATTTTTAGATTTTAAAAGTAGTGGCCTGAAAAATTAGATTTAGTTAATTTTGTGCCTACCAAAAGATAGTAAATGTATGCTACAGACTATTGTATAGTTATTTAAAATCTAGCTAAAAATGTCAGTTTTGGGTAGATTGGGAAAGGTTTAAAACTTCAGTGCTAAGAAATTATAATTGCAGTGAGCATGAGTGAATGTTAAAGCATCTGTGATTGCTAAATGGGCAAAGCAAGATGCCTGATCCAGAAGAAGAGGAGAAAGACATGGCAACTACGGGGATAGATCCTTACATTGCAGGCAGGAAGCACAATAAGGAGGTTACATGTGCTAAAAAATGCCAGTATGCTGTGCATATAATACATTACCCGTTCCCAGAAAAATCATCCTGCTCGAAGTACACCCTTTGCAATTGCCTCCATTTAGAAAGTACAACAACAAATATTTTATATAAGAATTCTAGTTTAGCTGAGTACAGCATGGAGGAATTAAAAATTAATTAGTGAATACATTTGTCCAATCAGTAAAGAAAGCAGCTGTTGTGTTTATTCTTCCTAGCATTACCAGGACTAAACTACCTCAAGCAGACATGCTCTGTTGTAGCCCATTTCTAATAACTATAAGCTTCCACTGATTTATAAGAATTAGAATAGCGAAAACTAAATTGTGGTTAGCTGCCATGGGTTACAACACAGCACTGCTCTTTACACTATAG
This sequence comes from Pyxicephalus adspersus, assembly GCF_032062135.1. Taxonomy (NCBI): domain Eukaryota; kingdom Metazoa; phylum Chordata; class Amphibia; order Anura; family Pyxicephalidae; genus Pyxicephalus; species Pyxicephalus adspersus. The sequence goes on from NC_092861.1 coordinate 48,708,525, forward strand.
TGATAGATAAAACCACTACACTTACATTATAAACCATAAGAAATCACCTATAAACCTACCTGAACACTACTATAAGAGCAATAAAGAGTTTACTTACAAACCATATCATCTCAATACCTGTCGCAGATGACTCTTCGTCGTCGTCGTCATCATCTTCATCCTCCTCATCATCGTTATCAGTAGGTGATGTCTGGAAAACTCTTGTATCAACAAATGGTGTAAAAGATGCTTTTGTGGTACTTCCCACACCATACTATAATGATTAAAAAGGAAGGGGAAAAACAAAAACATAAAAAAAAAATAAAATAGAAGTATGGATCACAAATCAAAACCTTTAAAATAATATGTTAAACAATTAATGATATTAATGTGACAACTATCATCAATTCTTACAGATATACTATATACCTATATTGGTTTACTACAATTTACAAGTAAATTGGAAATAACATTTTCCAACGTGACTATACAACTGTAAAATCAAATTCACACCTTCCAAATCTATATAACATGAGGACCTACTTGATATATTTAATATATTTATATAGCTAAGGCAAACTCCTGTATTTGATAGTAGATCTAAAGGAGACTGTTCAAACAAATTGCAATGTGATGAGCTTTAGAGAGTATAAATTAGTTCTTATTTATTCCCAGAAGTACACAACATCTAAAGCCCACTGTTCTAATATTGAGTTTAGTGTCTCTCCATGGCTGCCTCTTCAAGAATGAATTTAGAACCCTGTAATGCATGTGTCACCTGAATGTTTGTACAACTTCATGATAGTGAAGTAGAATACATTCAATATCACCGCTCCGGAAACAGCATGCAGCATGCACATTCAGATTTTAAACTATTCTCCCTTACTAAGCGCTGTGTACTTCTGCATTTATTCAACAGATAACAAGTTTGTAAAATATAACCACTAGAACAGTTTATAATTCTTGACACTATTTGTGGAATTGATAATCAGTATCACATAAAATAATGTACAACCTCAAAATAAAACCCCATTCATTTCTAGCTGTATTGAAGTATCTTTGTAGCTTCCTGCATTTCCTTAGACACACACACACACACTTTATTAAACTTTTCTGGAATACAGCTATGCCAAATAACAAATGATGCGTTAGGGAAAGCTCTACAGCATGCATGAGTTGCGAAGAAACACATTTGTTCAATTCTGGGGTAACAAAGACAGATATAAAGACACATCCTCCCTTCACCACCAATGGACCTAACATGCATGCATCTGTAGTGCTAAAACAAGGGTAGAGAAGGAAAGATGAAGAGAAGAAGAGAGATAAACGTAGCACCACGGTCAGTACTTGTAACCAGTTATCCAATAGCGGAGTGTTAGTTTGGTACTGCCACCACCTACTTCAGTCCCAGTCTCCACTTCCTGTGCATGTGTTGAACCTCTCCCTATAGGCTCGGTTGGAGTACCCACCGGGGAGTGGCTCTGCTGGACTAAGTCAGGAAGGTTTATGTGGCCGGCAAAACCATTACTTTCTGCATGGCCAGAGCGTTTTTTATCTCCAGATGTCTGCGGACACACAAAGGAAAGTACATGGACAACTCCATTACAAGAGCTTTATCGGCAGTTAGATGTCTGAACAGTAACATGCATATCAAACAGTAGTAGAGTTTAGAAACACAGACATATAGACAAGCTGTATGATCCAGAAGACTAAGCAAATGTACCGTTCTACAATCTTTATAAATCCAAAGTTATTCCCAAGTTATTACCTGGTATAATAATGCAATATAAAAGCTGATATACTGCCTGTAGGCAAATTCCTGCACCAAATTTTCAAACCTATATATTACATACAACAATTCATTTAAAGCAGGCTTGTTAAAAGTCCAGTTTTGGGGGGCAAATTGCAGCTCAGTTTTTCACCAGCCCGCAGCCTCTGTCATAAATCAATAATATGCGGCCTGCCAGCACTGTTGACCACAGTATAAAATACACGCGTACAAAAAAGCTATTTTATATTTTATTAGAGATGATCAACCGGCTGCAATTATCGGCCTGCTACTCGGCGGCCATTATGGGCAGGGTGGGAGCCCTCATGTGTGCACAGGGAATCCCCTACCTCAATTTAGTTGACATGCGCTGTGCAGGACCTGCATGGACCACGCCCACTCTGATTCCAAGAACATCTCTGCACAAAGCCCGTACCGACACTGGACTCTGTGCACAGGGAATCCCAACACGTCACCCTGGTGGGCGTAAACTGTGCGGGACCCGCGCAGACCACATCCACACTAACCCCGAGTACGTGCTGAATGGTCGGTCCCCACATATTTTCATCTGACCAAATCTGGACCTCTTTGCAAAAAGTTTGGACACCCCTGATTTAAAGTCAAAAAGGTTCACAAATAAATTGAAATTGAAAATCCTAAACTATAAATCGAGATTGCAATTCCACCACCATCACCAATGAGGGGGGTTAAATGCACCCCCTAGTGCACAGTTCTAGTGTTTCTACTTTTTTTTAACCATTCAAAGCACTGAATATAGTTTTTAAAGCTTTTAAAGAGATTTTTGAGAAACACTTATTTATGGACATTTTGGACTTTTAACCACTCTGGCCTATGCAGCGCTAGGTCTCAGGTTCAAATCTCGTCCAAGACACATGGAGGTTGCAGGTTCTCCTTGTGTTTGCATGGGTTTCCTCCGGGTACTCTGGTTTCCTCCCAAATTCCAAAAAACATGCAATTAGGTTAATAGGCTTCCCCCCAAAACTGACTTTGGACTATTGTAAAGACATATGACTGAGGTAGGGACATTAGATTATGAGCCCCTTGGAGGGACAGTTAGTGACACGATTATGGACTTTGTACAGCACTGCATAATAGGGTGGTGCTATATCAATCATGTGTAATAATATTAATGGATGACTCTGGGTTATCTAGTCTATATTTTCCAGTCTTTGAGAGCTTTATTTATTAAGTGGTAATCCAATAGTAGGTCACCATTTCATTGGTATTTTTTTTTCTTTTATTTCTACTACTAAAGCTGCATTTATGGAAAATGTTCTTTGTTTAACCTTGGCAATCATTGCTTTGATTACCAAACCAGAATTAATCCCAAATTGGCAAAAACTCTATTCACTTGAATGTGGCACATTTTGCCCATGCATTCCAAATAGGTCTGCAAGTGCTACCTTTAAAAAGAGAACAAATAGCACTGATATCCATGGTGGCGTATGCCATTTTATTTTTACCATATATTTTATTTTATGCCATAAGAATAGTATAATAGTGCGCCTATGGCACTAATAAATGATGTACACTATATGCCTAATTCTAAATTGGTGATGTTCGTATGGCAGATCACCACTTTCATAAATAGGAAAAACACAGATTGATGCTGTTATTGTAGCCAAAACAAACAGCACTTGACTGATCATCAGGAGCTAGGTAACTCATTCAAAAACAAGGCAGACATTTGTGCCTGGGTACAGATTTTAAGCTGAAATATACACAGCCAAGAGAGTAAATCAAACCAATGTCTCAATCCCAACCCTCCCTACTTCAATTCATCCCCATAAGGTTCCGATACAGACAATACATAAAAAGGAGATCTACCATGGTGCTCCTGAGATAATGGTCAGTGTTCTGAGAATACTTTATTGTTACTATGAAGAATTTGCACACTAACAATCCACACTCATTGTTAACACAACAAGGGATGATATTACAATTCTACATTCTGTAAGATCAGTCCCATTATAAACTTTTAGTTTTTTAGACCCCCCACCACAGCTGATGAGTATTAAAAATTCTAATTTTAACAGCAAAGTAAGATCAACTGTAATTTTCAGCTTTCTTCCAATCCCTGAGATGCATAATAATTGAAACCATCCAAATGCTAAGCTTCCCAGGATAGAATTATGGATCAAGTAAAAAGCAAATGATCTTTTATGTCAGCTCTGCATGAGTCTCTTCCTGCATGTGCTGCCAGGATTGACATTTATTTAATGAAAACCTGTGCATGAATCACTGTTCCCCTTCAGCTGCCACATGTGCATACCTAGTGTAGTGAAGCATAGCCAGGATAAAATAAAATATGTATTATACATTTCTCAGCAGTCGTTATCTTGCCAGTTTGCCAAGAGATTCTTATGACTTTCTCAGCATTCACTAAAAAGCAGGAAGTGATTTATTAGGGAAGATTCTGAACGTTGCATGCAAGGCAACCAGACCAGAGTTCTAGACTGTTTTTAACTCAGACATCCTAGCTAATTTCCATGATGGTCTAAATCAATAGAAGAAACATGACAAGAATCTCAATGTTCATCTGACATTTTTACATTTTCCTATTAAGGTTTGGAATTTTGATCATGTTTGTTTTCAGTACTGGTATGTACTAACCCCAGAAGGCCCTCTTCCAATCCTCTATTTTTTGCTTTAATAAAACATCTTGCTGTTCTAATATGTCTTCAACCCACCTTCAGTGGATTCAAAACCAACCTAATAAACAACTGCAAAGTTTGCTTTAGATGTGTAAAAAATATAACTTTTACCAGAAGTAAATATGGCATTAGACACACTCAGATTACTCAACATGGTAATGAGCCACCAACTTTCAGTGATCAGATTAATAGGGGTACAATAAAACCCAAAACAAGACTACTGCTTGGTATATACTTACCATATACTTTCAGGTTTCAGTTATTGCTCATTATAAATGGAAGGAGCACATCAACATATGATGACTTTTTATACAAAAAATGTATCCAGAAATCCAAATTTTTTGAATATGTGGCTCTTAGGAGGGGATTGTACAAGCAATGCCTCAATGTACGGGCACAGCCTTAGACTCTCACTAATAGTTAGATAAAAGTCATTGATACTGTATACAAGAAAGTTGCACAATGCATATGAATTTATTTACTATTTAATGACGACATTCTTAAATGTATATACATTTACAATTTCTGATATAGCGGATAAAAAATTGAGTTACAAATACATTGATTTTTACAAAAATATTTCAGATCCCTAGGAGTTAATACTTATACTCCCATCATGGAAATAATGAAATAAAGATATTATTCAAAGATATCTCCAAATGTATTTCGAATCATTAGGTTTGCCTACTTATGGATCCAATAAATATGTTATAAAGCATCTTTTGAATGATAAAGTTGATATAATATTTATTCCATATAAAATTTGAACTTGCAGAGGAGTAAGGGTACAATTGTGTTACTTTAATCTCATCCGGTCTGCAAAAATGCATATGCAACTGTCTGCCTTATGTGAAATAGTGACAGCCACAGAGGTAAACATACAAGTTACAATCTGTCCACAAGTACACGGAGACTGCAGTAAATGTATTCAGGCTGGGCTCTGTGCTTCAACCTCACTACAGCCTGCCGTGTTTCATTCAAACCAGACTCCCATCTAAAGGAAATCCTGTTTGTCAGGATGCCAAGTTACTGGCTTTTAGTGTTGGATACATAATATATATTTATTTATAAATATATTTATCTGCTTTACCTAAATTTAAGTGAGATATTTTGCTAGACCCTGCATTTGCTTTTTCAGTTTTTAAAAAACTTTTGTTTGCTTTTCTTTAATGCAATAAAACCATGTTTTGTATACAAAGGAATACTATATTGATGTGCTCCATTTTGGTGAATATTGAGCTTTTAGCATAATCAGAAAGTATGCACAAAGTTGCCAATTAGAACACACATCTACTTTTTTTTTCTTTGTGCCCTGCAGCAATGACAGGTCCAGGATTCTGTTACTGCTACAGCATACCCTGAAGATGTCATCTTTGCTGTTGTCTCTTCTGGGTTCATGCGATCCTCTTTGACCATCAAACCCGTGAAAGTAACAATGTCTCCGGCATAAAAGTCTATTCTTGGCAGTGGCAGTAATAGATCCAGGCTCTACACTACATGGTGCATGCTCTTTGCAGTGTAAACAAAGGACAAAAAGACACCTGAAGCAGGGGAAAAAGGTTTTTTGGCAAAAGACACTTCACATGAATTATCTGCCAAAAACCTCTGCCTCACGGAGACTTTTTGTATTTTCAGTTTACTTTCACTTTAACTGTATGTATCGTGTTTCAATTCAATTTAAAATTTCATGTTTCATATTCAATGTTCTCAGGGGGAAGGATTCTTACACATTTTCTGTAGTTCTCTAACAGACTGCAGCAAATTCAGTAAGGTACACATATATATATATATATGCTATTATGTAGAGATTATATAGAGCTAATATTTGAGGCTTATTACATTTTTGTTCAAAAAAATGGTTAAGAGTAATTAACACTCTTCTTCTAATGGCTGACACCTATATCATATACCTATTTCATGGTGCTGAAGCTTTCTCATAAATAAAAATGTACTCACCTGTTTTTAGGATATGTATCACCCAACAAATAGGCAAAGAGGTATCTTTTATCAAAGTTGAACTAATTCAAGATATAGCAAGTAAAATCCAAAACCACAATCAAATATATATTACACAGCAATAACAAATTATTAATTATAGTTTACAGTGCTTTGTTTAGTCATTAATAACCTACCTCTCTTACCATTAAAGTTCCTTCTCTAGAGATGCTTCTGAATGTCTCAGACTGGGAGGTTTCAAGACTCTGTGTCCCTGTATTATATGGCTCATTGTTTCCAGATCCTCCTGTTGATCTACAAACAAGCAGAAATATAGGGTGTCACTAAATTCAGTAACTGTATAGAGATCAACAAAGCAACATCACATAAAAGCAACATTAAGCAATATTAATTTATATTTTTTTATTGAATTTTACTTAAAAAAAAGATTTGCAGACAACACAAACATAGTTTGGGGGTGGGGGTAATGGAACATCTCGCTAACAATAACAACTATGTGGGTGAGGTTAGTAAAATCTGCACAAAAAGAAAATTTAGATGATAGCAAAGTGTCTATCCCAGAAAATTACAAGTCTGTCTGCAAAAGTGTAGGTTATTATTATTAATATTATTACACAGTATTTATATAGCGTCATCATATTACGCAGCTCTGTACAAAGTCCAAAGTTGTGTCACTAACTGTCCCTCAAAGGAGCTCACAATCTAATGTCCCTACCAGAGTCATAGGTCGTCAAGCCAATAACCTCTCTGCATGTTTTTGGGATGTTACTGTGGTAATGTAAACAATACCCTGTAATACTGTGTCAAGTGGCAAAATAGTACGGTATCCAGGTAAAAAGAAAGTAAGTTAACCTTATGGGTAGTAACAGATTCTTGCAGAAAAAAAAAAAGAATGGTGGAGGGACGGCAGGGAAGGGGGAGTGGTGGGTTGGTTCAAAAGGGGCTACCTTCGTGAACAATGAAGAAGTTATCATGTCAAAGTATGCATCCCAATCATCCTAGAATTTATGAAACTTGGCTAATTTATTTCGTAGGGTGGCTGTTAGATATTCCATTAAATGGATATCTTGAATTCTGCTTTACAATGCTTCTCGGGGGGGATTTGTGATATCAGTTTGTGTGGGCTAGGGGGAGCCTGAGATATGGGCAAACCCAATAATTGTGTTAAAAAGTCCAACTGAAAATCAAGTGAAGTGATCTGAGACAAGCCTCAAGCCAAAAACCTTGTATCAGGGGGCATTCCTAGAAGATATGCCTCAGTGTTCCCCTGTCAGCTCCACATCGCCAGCATGATGGATCAACCATAGGGAAGCACCTATGAAGGATTATTGGGATATGATACCAGCAGAGTAGGATTTTGTAGCCGTTCTCTTGTAGATAACACAGATCGAAATTTGTTATTCAAGTATTCTATTCTTCCAGGAGAGTGACATGGATGAGGAGAGGCTCTCAGGTATCAGTGGGGTAAGTATGATGAAATTCATTGTAGAGGACGTGTTGGTCAGGGCATATTTGGATTTACATTGCCTCTAGATATTCCTAGTAAATAGCATAGGAGAAAGTAAATCACATTCTAATAATAAAAGTGAGCAACCCCACAGCATCAGGTTTGGATGAGTAGGTAGCACCCATCTCTCTTCATTATCTCGCAAGATACTGGGGGGATGGAGGACAGACCACGTTGCCAGACAGTGAAGTGAGTGACCAGTTAAAACTTATGAAGATCAGGGGCCCTACACCCACCTAGACCAGGGTTCAGCAACCTTTACTATCAAAAGAGCCATTTTGCCTCCTCTTCCACTAAAGAAAAATAGTCTGGAGCCGCAAAACATAACACAGTTTATAAACTTTTAAAAGTTTTAATATTTTTTTAATTTTACCTGTTACAACAAGTGTGCATGTGTAGGCCTACTTTGAAAAAAATTAAACACTGAACTATGCCCCTAGAAGCCTCCAGCTTGTAACGTATCATCCTGTTACATTAGAAGCTGGAGGCTTCTAACGTAACAGGGTAGATTTTTTTGATGGGCAGAGTTCTTTATTTTCTGACGATGCCTTAGCGATTCAATTGTAGGTGGTGTTAGCCATAAGTGTCCCCCACTTGCACCTCTAATTTTGGTCACCTGTACCGCCTCCCCCCGTTCCAGAGAAATTGGGGTTCAGATGCTAGATGCTTCCAGCAATGTGTAACAGGGTAGATTTTTTTGATAGGCAGAGTTTTTATGAATTTTTAGGAGGTGTTAGCCACAGGTGTCCCGTACTTGCACCTCAAATTTTTTTCACCTGTACCCCCGTTTCCAGATAAATTGGGGTTTAGGTGCTAGAAGCCTCCAACAATGTGTAACAGGGTAGGGGTTTTTTGATGGGTGGAGTTTTTAGGAGGTGTTAGCCACAGGTGTCCCCCACTTGCACCTCTAATTTTGTTCACCTGTACCCCCTTCCTGTTCCAGAGAAATTGGGGTTCAGGTGCCTCCAGCAATGTGTAACGGTAGATTTTTTTGATGGGCAGAGTTCTTTATGTTCTGATGATAGCCTAACAATTAAATTTTAGGGGGTGTTAGTCACAGGTGTCCCCCACTTGCACCTACATTTTTGGTTTTGTACATCTCCCCATTCCAGAGGAATTGGGGTTCAAAGGAGGGGGATGTCATTGTACACACCCATTTGTACACGCCCCGTGGTAGATTTATTTCACTGGTATATTTTTTTCATTAGAACACCGGATAGGGAATCCCCCTCCTCCGCAGTGTCTTGGGAGGAAGGGGATCCCCCATCAGAGATCTCCCCGCGGCAGCCGAAGGGAGCCACAACAAGGAGGCTTAAGAGCCGCATGCGGCTCCGGAGCCGCAGGTTGCAGACCCCTGACCTAGACCCTTAGGTAGTGTTTAAAAAAAAAATTTTGAGAGACATCATTTTTAGGGAGGTAACACGGCACAGCAGGTAAATGTGGTGTGGTTTCCATTAGGCCAGGGAATCCTTGGAGGGGGAAGCTGTGCTTTTAAAGGAGTGGACATGAGGGAGTAATATGCACCCCTAGGCATTTTATTTGTGATGTTTTCCACATAAAGTGATAGGAAATACTAATTCTTCAAATAAAAATAATAAAAAATTCTTCACCACTACTAAAAATGTTTTTGTTGGAAACTATGTAATATTTGGAGAGACTTTCCATCCATACTTTTAACCTCTATAAACCCTTGTCAACAAAGAAAATTAAATCACTCGAATTCGGCTATATACAGGAATAAAATAAAAAACAGACAGGTTCTAATTTTTCTCCACATATATATATATATATATATATATATATATATATATATATATATATATATATATATATATATAAATTTTTTTTTTTTAGGTATGACCAATACTCTAGGCAGAATCTCCCCCTTGAACCTTTCTAACTCCCCACATTACCTAATTTTCTTCCTACATGAAGGGTCACTTACATACCCGGGCAAACAGTCAAGGTGAGGCCTAAAGTAACAGACAGAGCAGTTGGATAGACCTTTTTTGTTAGTACAGATGCAGTGAAAAACTTATGGTATTATAGTTTTATTATTAGCAGATCAATAACAGAAGAATATAACTACCTATAGCAGCTCTGCATATAACTAGAGAATTAAACAGCAAGAGTGGGAACAAAAAGAATTGCTTTAGTCAGTCATTTATCTTTGTAGACCTTGCAATAGTTCTTTTGTACACAACAGTTCGCCATAACACGATCACTTGAAAACAAAAAATGGGGTTAATTGTTTTTCTTCAGCGTTGCCAATCATATTCAGGCAGGTCTGATGCTGATTGGTGAATAAAAGTAAAAACACTTGCTGTATATGGCAAATGATGAGTGAATTAGGGCATATATTTCTTTTTAATGTATCAGTACTGAAATACTTTTCATGTCAATACAATGCTGCATTGCTTACATGAGTCGGGGAATGTCGTTAACTGGCACTGTTCCATCTTGAGTCTCGTTCTCGCCATCCTCTTCCTCGCTACTCTCAGATTCCTCACTTGATGAGGAGTAATCAGTCACCTTCTTTATTGGTCGGTTTGTCTCTTCGATACGTAATTCTCTCAACTCTTTCGCCAAGGCAGTCAGGTCCTGAAAAATAATTTACATTATAACTTGCCCAAGCCAAGAAGCTTCCTTATCATAACGTTCACTTGCACTGTAGTCAGCGAGAAAATAGCTAAACAATACGGTTACACACCCATTTAAACAGACAATGTTTGCAGCAGAAAAAAACATCATGAGCCAGTTTTACTTGACAGATGCAATTTGAACCATTATGTGCCTGGTGAGCAGAACAGATGGATACACTTTCTGTGAAAACCAGAGATTTCTACCATAGTAAGCTGGAAAATATTTTCTGTATATGATGTAAGCCTGAGATAATTCTCATTTTAAGATGCATACATTTTGAGGTAAATGCATATTTTATTTTAACTTAAAAATGAATTTTAACTTAAATTAAAGCACAACACAAAAAGAGCACTTTCTCAGCTTACTATGAACTTGTCATGATAACAAGACAGCATTGTGGTTTGTTTTTTTCTTTTTTACTGTAACATCACAGCCAGCAAGTCTAGGATACAGTCAGTGTATCTAGGTCATGCTATAAAGCAATGTAGGTGAGGTAGTGGTAAGCATGAAGATTCTGCAGAAGATGAGTTGGCTTGTTCTGTGGAAGAAAACATGCAAATGATGAACAAAGCACTGGCCTTACCATTTCCCCCTATTTTAGTGACCAATGTAGGCGTCAATGCAACCATAAACAAAGGTTTTAAGGGAAAAATTATTCAGCATTACCACATTCATCAAGTATCACCAGTTATTTTCACACAGCCCTAATCTTTGGTTCTAAGAAGAAATAAAACAGAAACCTATAGAAAAATGCCAGCAAAGATCTCTTAGCGATAAAAAATTCCTGTGCCGTTGATAACCGTAATCGGTCTTATGTGAAGATCACAGGCATAGAGCACATTAAAATAAACATAGATTTTGAAGTTACCTATTGAAATAATAGCGCTGCTGGTAAGTGATCAACAGGGAAAAAGCAGCTGTTCGAACGCCATTTGACCTAAATCTTTATCTATGGCTGAAAGCTGCATAGATTTAAAGGATCTCAACATGAGTCAGCCCTGGACCTAGATTGTAAAGATATTCATGCACAATAGCTTTTACCAGGGTAACATTAATCAGGATACCGAAACACGTAACATGCTACTTATCTAGTTCTGTTGGTGATGGATTTTGCTTATGTTTTGTGCTACCAAGTAATATCATGGATCCTTAAAGAGAGATTATGGGAAGAATATATTCTATTTTATTGCTAGACATCAACACCTGTTTTACATAACTAAAGCTTCCAAGGGTAATGCCCCAAACTGATACTTAATTTTAAAGATGTAAATAGATTACCGCTTTGTACTACTAAAATCCACCCCGAGTCACACTCGGGATTACCGTTTAGGTGGTTATTAGAAGGGTAGTAATTAGTGCGGATATGATATAACAGAAGAGTATAAATAAAATAGTATGCATAAAAAACTAAAAAAATAAATTATTTTTTTTATAAGAATTGTTCAGAGTAGCCTAATATTCATTTAATAAAATAGAGTATGCTTTTTTTTTTAATTATTTTTTCATTTTTTATGCATACTACTTTATTTATACTCTTCTGTTTTATTATATCTTTACTAATTACCATTATCTACTAGATTTATCCTACACTAACACCTCCTAAAACAAAAGTAAGGAACTAACACACTACTAAGTCTGTACTTCAAAGACCAAAGTAAAACCTCTTTACTAACCCATGATCTATTATATAATATCTTTTTATCTGAGTGCGGTAGTTTGGACATATGTAACACCAAACAGATATGCAACTGTTACATCAATTATAATTGAACTTGCTTGAATCCAACCCTTTATTATAGTAAGTCCAAGTATTTTTATTGTCATTAGGACAATTTATGTACACCCTGTCTATTGCAAGGTTTACTGTACCTTAGAGTATTTTTATAAGTATCTTAATGACACTGAGATTTTGTATATGGCATTACTGTGGACTGTTTGTGTAAATGATGCAGCAAATACAGTATGTTTCGGAAATTATATGTTTGTTATCGTTCCAAACTATGATGTCTAATTTAAACATTATTACAGCCCTAGGGTGTCTACATATCCCTGAGGAAGCATAATTGGGCGAAATGCATCAGGTTAAGACCCCAGTCTTCGTTTAAAGAGCTATACACTAGTTTGCAAAATCCAATATTTTCCTATATAGTGTTAACAGAGCCCCTTATGTCAATCTGTAACATAAGCTTATCATTGTTTTAAAGTCTTCTGTAATTGAAGAATAATAAATTCATATTGTTTTTATACATAATTATCGTAAACTTATAGTGCCTTTGTAGAAGCCTATCTTTCTTCTCCATTCTTCTTGATGTATTCCATTTTTTGTACACTAAAGGCTTTGGCATACAGACCAACTGATTGGGATATTGCATCTCTAATGGGTGACTGATGCTCCGTTAGCTATAGACTTTCACAAGTTTATGATAAATTATATATAGTATCATAGTAGTAATTCTGAGCTACTGGTAGAGCAACTGGATAAGATTAACTACAATAACAAAAGGGGCCAACTAAGCTCTATTTTCCTGGTGAATATTTTAGCTCCAATTGGTCTCTGCTTAGTTAATTTCCTGTATAGTTGTTCTGGGTAAATTCTGTTTGTTATTTGAAAGCCGCCTACATTCAATTTATTTATATCTGTGTTTCCCCCATGTTTTGTGAATTTGCGTGTTTTCGTGTTGCGTGTTTTTGTTGACATTTCCTTATCTGTTGTATTCGTTTTATTTTGTAAATTCAATAGAAACATTGATTGATCTATCAGCAACTTAACTATACAGTGGTCTTTCTTTTTATTGACTAAAATTATATTTGTTGAAGGGTTTACATTCCTAATAAATTAGTCCTTTCAAAACTTTTGTAAAAAGTCTACAGTATATAGGCCAGCATGCATGAGGTGTCTCATCAATACCAGGCCAAATATTGTGCTCTGTACTAACACCACAGTCACATTACTATTTTAGATTATATCCAAAAAGAAAGCGGCCAAAGAAGTAATATACTAATAACAAAGCCAATCTTACTAAGCACCCTTAAAATGGATCTCATTATGGTGCCAGTAGAATTACCAGTTAAAATTTGTAAAATCTATACACAATACATAGACACTTGTCTATACAATCTCCTAATTTCAGCGAAAATCTTCAAAAACTATTAGTTCCATTTCAGGTGAAGGGTAACAGATGAAGACTATGCATGTACCCAAAGTCATACCAGTATGTAATATAGCGTGTGTGAAAACAGCAATTTTTTTTGTAGCAGTTTACCTATCACACTTTCTCTGTATTTCTAGGATTATAGTAAGGGATTTTTCTACTTATATGACATTGGGCTTCTCCTTTTTGGTGTAGGGTTAATAAAATTGTGCATATCTCAATAACCTATCCTATGAGTAAGGAACAATGTCTGATAAAAGGCAAGATTGATTTTCTTACCGTCTTGTTTTTAGTTTTCGCCCTCCGCGGCATGATCTTTCCATCATCCGCGGGCAATGCCTGTGTGATAACAGCCTGTAGAGAAGTATCAAGTGGGGGCATCAAGAAACTTAGGATTATTAATATGTCCCGAGTTTGTGATTACCCCAAAACAAACACAGGGAAAAAAAAAATCTGTATACAAATAAACATCCAGGGATCAGAATACGGTAGTTTAAAACAGCCAGGACACTGAATTAATTGGCAAGTCACATCTTCTTGCTCTCGGCCCAATGAACATAGACAGTTTTCAGGCATGCAATAATGTTATAACAAAACATGATCATATGGTCTCTCTTCCATAAATACCATGCAGGGCTGATTCTGGTAAATGTTTATAAAATAATGATGATCTCATTTACAAGCTAGTTATTAGATAAATATTTCATGAAGTTAAGGAGTCCTTATCTCATAAAATGTGTGCATGAGGTAAAACTGCAGATGGTACAATGTAAGAGGCTTAAACCAGCAATTTAGAATTTGTTTAGCCAGGCTGAAAATGTTTAGCCCATTGCATTCTTTTGTTCTGTGATAGATTGTGGAAAGACTACAAAGTGGCCTGCCATTACAAGATGTGAGCAAATGTATAGAAAAAACAAATTACAAGATAGAAATAATTCAAATGATTACTTAACTTTGCTGAGAAAGTATACTTAATCTAAAATAAGTGGCACTAAATGTAACAGGAAGTGAGAATGCATTGTGTCTCAGGTGTTTTATGCCTATTTTTTAGTAAGTTACATACGGTTAGTTTATGTCTGATCCTTATAATGAGCAAAATCCTATCTATGAGTATTACTAGTATCTAGCAAAATGTTATCCGAGTTTAGCAAAGAAGCTGGATCACTAAATAAATTCAGTATTGATGGAGAACGCAAAGCTTTTGTAAGATGCAACAAGACAGCCAACTCTACATGGTCTCCTGGTTCCCTGCAAAATAATTGCTTAGGTTAGATGTAAATGATTGTGCAGAATGAACATAATGCCTATTTCCTGGACTGTGTGACCAAGCTACATGTTCCATAGTGAAAAGATGACATACTGACATCACAAACTAGTTACATTTGCAGCTGGACATTCCTTAAGCAACATTATTAATATACTGAAACAATCACCTATACATGGTTGCACTGATTCATTCGTCTTCATTCATGAAAAATTTCATAAATGTGATCGGTATGGTTATAAAGGCAAGAATAATACATAATAGCCTGTTGGAGATTTTTTTTTCTTTAGGCCATAATTTGTCCATTCATAAGTAAGCACAGAAGACCTGCACAATCATCAGGCTGTCAGCTTCCACACATTTTGTTTTTCTAGACAATCTTTTGATTGTCAATTTATTTTTGTTGCTGCTGCGTTTTATTTTTGAATACCATAAATATTATTTTTGTATGTGACTTTTTCCATTTCTAGGAAAACAGAACAACCTTGCATAGCAATGTGTCAGGATTTCATTTTTGCAGAAGCCATAAAAAGTAATACAATTAGACACTATTTTTCAGATATGCCCTTACCCTACTGATCAAAAGTAGATACAATTGGAATTGGACTTAGCTCTTATCTCAACCAGGCAATTTCTAAGGACAAATTTGATAGTTACCTATATTTTGCGTTGCCCTGAAAAGATGTTTTTTTTTTTCATTTATTATTGTCATTCTTTAATAAAAATATATAGAAGCCAAAAAGTATTACAATTCAAAATACACACAGAAACACAGACAATCCCTGCAACAGAAATACATAGCAGCACACCTAGAAAAAAACAAAAAAGCATTGGCCAGTACCATGGAAAACTGTTGAAGTATATGGATATACGCAGAGTAGGGATGACATGCAGCATCTGCAGTAGCTGCTTTCATCACCGTCATCCTTTTTAAATATGTAAATGCCATGAAAAGGATGAGGAAACAAATGTGTACTGAAGAAGGTAAAACTTCTAGTCTAAGTACAGTCCATTTGTTACCCATTGCAAGGCATTATCAGCCACATGACAACACACAGATATAATATATTCCAGCACAGAACAAACTGTGATTTGGTCATTGGTACATGGTTCAGATGAATGAAGGATTGTGAACTTGAAATGAGAGCACAGGACTTTCCGGTAATAACTCCATATAAATCCTAGGATAAATGTTACATTGTAAACTTCAAAATATTATCACTAACCTCATCTATTGCTTTCTTATAGCTCTTTGAGCAAGGGAATGACAATCAGCATCGGAGTAAGCAGAGCAGGTCAAGAGTAAGCCACAGGGAAGGAAGCAGGTAAGAAATACAAGTGTTAGTTTGATGCTTAACAAGCTTGGTTTTTGGGCAATAGACAGCCACATGCTCGAACACAGTACATAGGACACAGTGCGCGATCAGTGCAACATTACGGACATAGAACGTTGATGCTGTATTAGCAGATAATGCTACTCCTTTCTTTCCCTATCTATGTAAATATAAATCCTGTTAATTGTTACATTAGAATACAGTAAGAATTAAATCATTTTCTAACATCCAATAAACCATGAATTTTAAAAATAAAGTAAAATCTAGTATACACTGTACAGGCACCGGTAATCATGCGGTATCATACGGTGCTGTCCACAATTCATTGGGATTATAAGATTTCATTCATTCTGCATAATAAAAAATAAAACTGCACTAGTTTTTGAACATAAATGTAGCACAAGCAGAAATGTTAGTACATGGTCATCTACTAGGCCTGTTTAAACAGTTGTTTCATGCTAAATAAATGTTAGAAAGGTTGGAAAATGCAATTGTGAGAATGAAAATGTATTTAATTAAAGACGCCAAAATTAGTTTTCTTATTATGTACATAAGGTCTTTTGTCTACCTAAGCTGCCATATGTGACATTTTGATGATCCAATGTTGTGTTCATCCTTTGGATTGACAGCCTGTACATTGTATCCGCATCAATCATATGTATGGCTAGGCCCATGTTACTGCATTGGTCATAAAACTTGGATTACTTCCAGGAAAAGTAAACTGCATTTTCAGTGAAAATAATTTGGGAAGTTACTCACAATTTACACAGTCTAAACTTCCATATATTTAATTTTGTATTCAAAATAGAAATGTGTAGAGTTGCACCTAGGGAGAGCTCTCAGTGATCCAGAGCAATTACTGCTGAGATATTACCCACATAAAAATACAGTGGGCAGATTTAAACACTTGAATTATGAGAAGGAACATCAATGCCTATAATGTGTAGTATTGCAAGGCAAGAAAAAGAGTAAGCATTGTAAAATGATCAAATATTGCTGCCCTGGAACATCTAAAATTACAATATAATACCAGAAATGTGTTAAATATGAACATACATTGTTGAGAATATTTACCTTAAAAGGAACTCTTAGTACAGGAGTATATACAAATACTGGGAAGACTATACTTTTCATTTAAGTATTTTAGGCTCTGAATGGTATACAGCTTGCAGTTGGCAAAGAAAGTAAAGTGAAGGCAATACGCCATAATTGGTAGGACCACCATGCTGTATATACGGTAAATACATACACATTACCTCACCTATTACTGTACAACACATTGCCTATTCTAATATTAAGCATAAACTTGGTATTATGATGTTCTTGCTTTTGTATTTTAACACTTGACATATTTAAATGAATTACAAAATATAACTGAACTTCACTTCATTCTTATTTCTGTTACAATGCCAGTTTATTACTCATTTGTAACCTTCACAGTAAAAACAATTATGGCATCATATAAAATTAAATAGACCGTTGGAGAAGTTAAATACAATGGGGCTGATTTACTGTTGAGAATGTTTTCACCCTATATTTTGTGAACATTCAGTTATGCATTATTGTGAAATGTAAATTCTAGTTTTTCTTTTTTAATGTCTTTAGTAAATCTGTCTCAATGACTGATGATCACTTGAAAGGGACCGGAGACTAATTTCATAGCTATAAATTATACAGCATACAGAGTTCTGAAGCAGCTGATCTTTGCTGGGTACACATTTTCCACTGTTGTACATGGTCTCTGTGGAAAAGTTTATTCTATTCCTTGACCCCTGATTGTGCCATCAATGTAACCCTTTATTCAGAAGTAATAGTGGGCATGGTATGCTTATCAAACTCCTGATAGGTTTGGGTAGGGGTAGAGAAATGATGGGTGCTTCAGCATTGTCACACGATGAGTACTGAGCTGCATCTAGATTGGGAATTATATACTAAAGGTATGGGAGTAACCAGTTTAATTTGTTACAATGTGCTACCATGAGCTGTAAACTTCCATTTTAAATTCATGAGCTATCCACTTAAATAGGCAAATATAACATTTCTCAAATACTTCATAATCATTGTCTGATACTGGTACTAACCAGGGTTAGAAAAAAATAATTGATTAATCATATTGAATATTCAACAGCTTGTTCTTGTGAAGATCTTTTCCAAAATGTAATTTCTTGGAGCTGGCCAACAATCCAATGTTAGAATCATTTAAACTTTATCTTCTTGAAAAGTCAGCTATTCTGAATGAGGTTCTCAATGTTAAAGTAAATGGAGCTCATAAAATGCTATATCCTTTCTACATATTGTATTAATACATTTTTAACTATACCAAGTGCCTTTTTAGAATCTGTGATTCAAATATAGACTCACCAAGGTAGTCTAAAGAAACATAAAGCAAAGGCAGGTTTTATGTTCTGTAACTCACAACCCTGTCATCAGTTAAATGTCCCCAAACAAAAGGAAAGTCATGTGGAAGAACACAGCTCAATAGAGAGATTAGTGAAAACTGTAATTTGTAGTGTATGAAGCTGTAATACCTTATTAAGAACAAACACTGTAGGAAGCATCTTTAAAATACATAGAAATGCTTAACAAAGATTATATAAGACTAAGCCGTAAATATAGATTCCCACACTAAAATTACCAAACAGCAGCCACTGAAGAATAAAGAGAACTATTTTAAATTTGATTTCATTCATATCAAATCTTTTACAATTGGCTCAAAATGCAGGCTTCCAAATGTGCATTTTCCACATCATATTATTAAAAAGTCAGTAGAGAATAATAATTATAGAAATTATAATATATAAATTACATTTACAGAATATATGTTTCAATTCTAATATGTGTAATATATCCTTACAACATGCTGGGGTCACTCTCTAAATTGTTGGATAAAATGATTCCTAAAAGTGAGGTTTACCAAATAGGACAATGTAGTTTTATGTACATGCTGCAGAGAGAGTTCTATCTCTTGTTCAATTTTGTCTTTAGTTGAGCTTTAAATTCTTCACCAGTTCTTTCTGTGAACACTTATTTTGGCCTATTGCTATACCTTGTACTTTGAGCGAGAAAAATTTCACATCTTTAAATACTGTGAGAACTACGAATACCACTCCTTCACTCTACCTAACAATGATATCTGTTTATACAGGTTCTCTTACCTTTAACTATAAATATGGTCATGTTCATAACCTAATTCAACAACATATCGCAGCCCACCGCCCTGAGCCCATGTCTCAGTGGCTGGTGTGCCCCCCCAAGTGGGGTCCTTCTCCTGACCCCGTTGGTGGGTGCACCGGCGAGAGCCGCGGCCCAACTGTCAAGACAGACCAGGGATTGGGGACCCCTGCTTTAAGTACTTTAATGCTGAGCTTAGACATTCCATAAGAATAAAGTCCATTTGACACAACTGTCCATAAGGCAGCCTCCGATACCCTTTGATTTACTGATGGACTGATGACCCCTGGAGTCTTTTACTGATCCTTTCCACATAAGGGTATAACTACAACAATTATTACGAATTATTTCATTGTCTGAACCCATACAAGTAAAATAAATTATTAACAAGTTACATACCTATTACAAGTACTAAATGAATGAATAAAAAAAAAAAAACACATGGCGTTATCTGAATAAACAAACCCATAGGAAAAGTCTACCAGTAAATCTATCCATGACATATAATCTATTGACAGTGGTTGTGATACCTAGTAGTTGAACAAGATCATGAAAACACAAAGCAGAGCAGGCATGTTTTACTAAACTTACAGCTGGTCGACTTGGCCTTGTCATATTATCTTCAGTTTTCACGTTAGGTCCATCATTTGGTAGCACCGGAGATCCTTCGGGTTTATTGTTACCTGCTGTAATACATACAAATTCATACTTAGACCAGGTTGCAAACATATAACTTTTAAAGTGTGCACCATGCAAAAATGTGAATAAGCTATTTGCCTACAATCTGAAACCAGAAGGAAGGTTCAAGGTTCTTCCTCTGTATGCTGAAATGTTAAAGTAGTATTCTGCAATTAACCTAAATTCTACAAGGGCCCTTAATGAATTTCTTATTTAAACCCAAACCAGAAAATTCTGCTAGAATTTGATGGCAGTTCCAACCACAAATATGTGTTCTTTCCTATTTTAATTCCTTCTTTAACCTATGGGATCCATTGTGACAAAGGACGGCTAAATACATTACATGATATTTGGCGATTTTCCCTGGAATATCCATGGCTGATTTTGGATTGAATAAGGTACTCCATCCTATTAATCTTAGGGTAACAGTTTTGGTTTGTCTGTCACAAAAGTTAATTAGAGGACTACATTGAAACAACTTTAATAAAAAAAAAAAAAAAAAAAAAAAAAAAAAAGACTAAAACCCCTTGAAGCATTCCAGATGTGTTCTGTAATTAGCAAGTTTGGTAATTTGATTTAACTCTATTCTGTACACTTCATTCATCTGCAACTAAATAGGACACTCTGTGTGATCCAGAAATTAAGCTATAGACAAGGTACATTGTGTTCTTAGAGAGATTCCATTTTTAGTTAGTGCTCTAAGACAGCTCAGCTGGATATAAGATAGAATGCCAAGAACAATGCAAACATTAATCTTTGTAAAGGGAAAATGTTTTATTAGCCTAATTCACCTTGGCACAATGTGAAGCTCTACTTGCACACTGATGAAGCTAAAAGCAAAAGTCGGAGGGATTCTCCCACGCACACAATCTCTTCCAAGAGCTGCATGTGGGTGTAAGAGTGCAATGCAAAGTTATTATTCAGTGCTGCGACAATGCAGCCCTACCGCTAGCAGTTCCTGTGGTTCAGGTTACTGTGGGCGTAGCCTATAATTCTAAATGTCGTGCAAGATGGTTACAAAATGAACCTTACCTCGAACTCTGTTTCGCTCACTGGAGCCTGCTTGAGACCCAGGCTGTGATCCACCTTGTGAGCTGGGCTGTGAGCTGGGGGTGCTGGAGCTGGAAGAGCTTCCGCTGCTGGTCCTTTGGATGGGATTTTCTATGACTGTTTCTGTTCTCCTCAGATCAGGATTACTTTGGAAAATAAAAGTCAAATATTTTAGTGATCAGAAAGGCAATCATTTTAAATTAGGCCAAATAATACACTTACAGTTTTTGTAGGAATACTGGAAAACTGTACAAAGTAATCAAAGAAGCAACCCAGACAAGGAAATAGTAATGGAAAAGGGATATATGGGGTCAGAGAGCACACGCATTATTAGCTTGTAAGCATAACTATTGTCTACTAGCTAGTCTAGTGAGGTCTAGTGAGGTATCATGGAATGCAACTTTTGTCTTCAGCATATAAGCTCACTAAATCAGATCTAAAGTTGTTTGCACATTTACGGAGCAATAAACTGTGCTTTCTAGGATAAAATATCACTGTGGAAGAGGAAATGAAATCAAAACAGTCGAGAACTCCCTTTTTGTTTTACTTTCGATTCTTATCTTAAATGCAATTCACAGTCACTGCTTTCAAATTAAATACCTAGCTTTATTAGTAAGATGATAAGCTGTTTCTAATGTACAGTAGTGGAACCCATTTGTGTCCAGAGCTTTTAAAATACCACATTTATTAGGCAGAAGATTTCAAAAGTATGTTTAAACAGTAAAGTCATTACTTGCCTAAAGCATGGGGTAATTTGAAACTTAAAAAAGAAGCATAAACTATTCAGATTATCGATTAACATCTAAATGAAATGCTAACCCAAAGAATAGCACAGCAACAGTTCCAATCATAGGCAACACTACACTCCTGTCCTGCACAAAGATCAGTATCTTTTGAATGCATTTCAATGACAATAATATGTGTAATGTTGTTGAATAACTACATTTTTTGTATTTTGCAGAGATAACATTTCTGTTATACAATCTAGAGTATTAAAAGATCATTAGCTTAACTAAGATATATTTACTGTGAATTAGAACTCTGTTTTATTTTTGTGAAATGCACTTCACCTTGCTCTTATGGGCTGTGTGCTTAGCCGACTTCCCAGATTGCTGCCATTAACAGGGCAATTTTTACGTGCCAGAGCAGGGGAGATGGAAGTGGTCCTTTGAGGCACCTGAAATTAAAACAAGAGATAATGTGATATAAGGAATATGAGATTGTAGAAAAATGTTTATTGGAATATATTGCATAGGAACAATTTGCTCTTAAAACCATCTAAAAATAAATATACATTTCTGCACATTGGCATGACAAAACGGCTTACGATTTCTAATTGGAGGCCTAATCAACTATAAAAGCAAAATTAAAAAAAAAACACAATAATGCATAGTTTTGATATCACATGCACAGAATATGACACATTCTGCAGCACTTCAAAGCAAAACATCTGTTTAGAGAAATAAGCATTTAACCAGGCAGAAGGAATTTTTGAGTGCCTTCACTCAGAATACTGTCTGACATTACTGAAGTCTACCAGAGCTGTCTGTATTCAATATATTTCGCTAAAAACACACACAGTTGTGTTTGGATTGTAACTGAGGTAAATTCAACAAACCAAATGTGTAATATCTGCTTTTAGTATGTACATACTTGACACAACATTTATTGCTTTCATTTGCAAGCAATCCCAGGGTGCATATAGTTTAACTGCAGGTATCCACACTGCTTCTAAAGGTGCGTACACACTTCCAATTTTTATCGTTCCAATCGAACGACGAACGATCGATTGGGCAAAAAATCGTTCGTAAAAAAGTAACCAACGACGCCGACGAACGAGGAAAGTCGCTGGAAACGAACGACTGGACCGGCGGATCGGATTGGACGACGATCGTTGAACATCGTTCGTGTGTACGGTCGTTCGTTGATCGTCCATGGTCAGAGCATGCGTGATGAACGAACGTCCGTTCACTTTCCTGTCATGCACATAGTTCCTCTATCGCTTAAACGATCGTATCTATTGTGTGTACAATATCTACGAACGATCGTGTCGTTACCTCTATGTGCAGGATCGGTGCTATACGATCGTTCGTGTATATCGTGCAGGAACGTTCGTCGTTCGTTTTCCGACGATAATAATTGGAAGTGTGTACGTAGCTTTAGTCTCAGACATCAGATAGATATCGGACAAGCTAGCAGAACTTGCTGTGATCTCCTCCCTACAAGAGCAGAGTAGTCATTTACAATTGGTTGTACATCAACCTGTCAGGGTGGAATAATGAATATCATCAGGAGACCACCGTACTCATGTTAGATTCTCACTCGAGATGTGGGTACTAGCTTCAGTACCTGCAATAATGAAAGCAATAAATGTAATGCCCAGATACCTTTTTGATTTGATATAATTGGAAATAATTACTCTGGTGGTGCACTATAAAAAAAGTGGTAACTGTGATGTGTCATAATTAAAAATTAAAGTCCCAAATTAACTTCCTGACCTTTGGTGGAAGATCTTCCTCTTGACGTAACCAAGAACTTCTGTCAAACTTCTCAATGCGTGGAGGGAGAGGAGGATTCTCAGATGTTGGGTCTGAGTTTTGCCTTGGCATCTCAGGTCGGTGAGATATAATTCCTTCCTGGAATGCGGACATTCCTTTAGCAGACTGCTCATGTAATGACTGGGATGCTGACAAGGAAGGTCCTGTGGTTTTTACAGATACCAACATTGGAAGTTGCTAAAGAGAAAAGTGATACTATTATTAACAAATCATCAATCAAGTGTGCAATGGAACACAAAAAAAAATTAAAAACATTGTAAAACATTCCTGTAGTTCTTGTTTATTGTAGAGGATGCAATAACTTGGAGGACTGAAGAAACTAGCTTTAATTAGGAGCGCCTTGCTCCACCCTGTAAACCTTTTATTCTTCCCGATTTTTTTTTTATCAGATATTGATCTCAGGTCCTCAGTGAATGACTAATTTATAGGGTAAGTGGGCAGATATCTGTGAGCCATCTTACTAGGAAGGCTTCCAGATTCCTGCAGCCTCAACATCTGCAGACCCCATTAATGCTGGATTTACATAGCTGTAGCCCTTGCCATTGTTGACGACATGCTGGGTCTGTTTTGCCAAAAGGAAGGAGGATACACACTTTTTGACCCCTTTTCCTTTTTGGCCAGTTTCCATAGGACCTGCTGCCCCCCCCCCCAGCATTTTCCTATTTAGGTAGAACCCAAGCCAATGAAAGGGTCTGGTTTTAATACTGGGGGACCCTAAATAAAAACCATTAGCATAATTTTAAGACTTGCTACAGCCATATTATGAATATTCAATTTTTTTGTTTTGTTGTTTTACCTTTACCATGTTTTCCTTGAAGCTCAAACTGTCCCCCCAGACCAATGCAATACAGCAGAACTTTCATTGGAATTTGTAAATTGCAATTAGCAATTATCAACATTTAAAAAAAAACAGCAATTCCTGCTGTTAACATTATTTGTCAAAAATGTTTACCTTACATCTTTTGGGACATGGCCCCATGGGTTCCCCAAACATTCTCAGCAATGTTGGTGACAACACGATGTTGCAATAACTTGCAAAAGATAACATTTTGTGAAGTTCGACTTTTTGATTTCAGCCATGAAAGTCGAAATTTCCAGTATAGTATGAATTTGGTATGATTACTCAAACAATATCACCAACCAATATATGGTCAACATTAGCTTATCTCCCGCCAATTTCAATAATTCTATAAGATTCATTATATATGATTCTATATAAAAATTGCACCAGCATAAACATTAGGTGACACATTATAATGTCTGTCCTCAAAGAGAAACTAAAACCCCATGGAAGTCCTTTCAATAAAGCCCCAATATTCCTGATCTGATAAGAGCTACGTTAACAGGCACAATTATTATAGTCATTCTAAAGGCTAAACCATCCCTCTTGGGATGCAACACTTTTTTTCTGCATACAATTTTTAACTTTTGGGGTATTTGACATAGAAAGGGAAAATACATTTTCCTTTGCTCAATGCACACTAGTGTTTATTTACTTTCTTCAGATCTACAGATCAAAGTGCATAGATGCAATTGTTTCAACTGTACACGTACTACGCTTAAAGCTGGATTCACGCTGATAAGATGATGCAAGCCATAGGACATAGTCAAGTCAGGCCTATTGTGGACAAAGTTAGTATTTGCATTGTTTGCGGCCTTTTCATCTACTACTGAGGAAGAAAGGGAAACAGATAAGGCCTTTTTGGATGGCAAACAGCAGTTGGGAAAAGAATTGCGTGAACAATGCAAAAATAGGAAACTGTACTACGGATGGATGCAAAGCTAACGGACTATTATTTATTTAACTATGATTTCCCACAATGTTTATATAATCAACAAAAAAACTAAATATGATAACATTAGAGTTCCAGAACTTATAAGTGAAACTAAATAAATGCCTCCATTAGAGTCTCCTAACAAGGGTGTTTGGGTTCTAACCTTGTCCAGTTAAAGGACAGTGCACTTTAAAATAAATCATCAATCATCTCTGTATCTAAAAGCATTGGAAGTAAATTATATTCAAAATTACAACACATGCATTATAATTTTACAAGCTCTTTACTTTTTAAATGCCTCTGAATATCGTGTTTTCACCAATAATGCTGATCTTTTTAGTTTTTATAAATACAATAAAAAGACTAAACTTTAAATGGACAGTGGTAGAACACAAACACCTTTGTTAGGAGAGTCTGATGGAGAAATTCATTCACTTTCACCTATTAGTTCTACAACAGTAATGTATTCATATTTTGTTTTTATTACTGAAGAATCTTGACAGACTAGGAGCCTTTTAATGTAAAAAAACTAGCATGTGTCTCTAAGGTGTTCCAAACAGAACCTGAGTCTTTTTTGATCTGATATACACATTAAAAGCAGCTAGAGAGGTCGATGATAGCTTGTTTTAAAGTAAGCTATAGCTTTCTGCTCTTAAAGGAAATGTGAACTCTCTCTCACAGCTCTATACCTGCTCTTTCCTATGTAATTGCACTGTCAATCACTACTGGGCATAGACTGCAGACTTTTATTGCAAACCATGGGTCAAACCTAAACAATGGCTGTCTGCTGTGTATATTTAGGGTCTTCAAAATGTTGATAACCTTGCCAACCAAACAGAAAGGTAAACTTAGGTTTGGCTTCAACCATCCTGTAAGGTTTACTAGGATTATTAGGAGTTATTTACTCCTCAGTGATGTCAGACATTACATACTGCTAACCCTTCTAACCTATTCCCCATATTGTACATTTTATACTTCTTACAAAGGTGTTTAGTTTCAAATTGTGTGAGAGGTACAGTAATTAGGGAGTACAAGGACTGCAGCATATATGTGCAGAAAACCTTTTTTTTTAATTATGCCCCTTTAAGCCAATATGCCCACCCCAATTTTTTGTTGTAACATCTTCATGCTGCACACCAAGGTGGCTCTCTTTTTCATTGTTTCCGGAAGATATGCTGAGATTTTACAGGGTATACCCAAAAAAATGGTTATTTAACATTTATACATACTAATAATAATATTAATAATACACAAGCAACAAGTAAAATGCAGTAGCTGTAAATAAAAATTAAAATCAGAGCAATTATTATGGGTTTACAGCCCATTCATAACCCCTAAATCCTATTATGTAAGCCATTTGACAACACGTTATGTGTCTATCCAATTTAACAATAATGATATATGACAATGTGACAGTGTTTTTCTTTAAGACGCAGCAATGTTTACTTTTACTTCTTTCATAAAATATTTCCTTGAATCTTGAATATCTGCCATGTCACATATGCATTTATGCTAAATCAAATTAAAAATTTTATTGGTTGGCCCTTTAACTATTCAATGTATGAATCACTGCTGCAATACCGGTTGCCCTTTTATTATAATTTGTCTTATCTTGCTAGGTGACAGCTTAGAAAAAAAAATCCTACAGAAGACCAAAGTTTGCATTGTTCTTTGACAAGAGGCACAGTTTGATGTCCCAATTTCCCTTCCTCAATGGTTATCAGACAAAGAAACTGATTCCACCTACCGGCCAAAGTGGAGAAAAATGAGACTTCTGAAAATGTAAATAGAATTCTATGAATTTTGAAAAATATTTTCTATTACAGACTTTAAAAAATTTGGTGTAAAGAGGTAGAAAGATACCTGTGGATCTATTGGCCTATGCATTGGCGGGGTTCGTGCTTGCTGTACCCCACTGATGCTAAAGGATTCTGATCTTGGAGGCAGGTTGGGGTCTGATATTCTGTTAGCTACTTTATGTGGCATTGCAGGAGAGCTCTGACGATTCAGCCGGGAGCGTTCCTCAACCTATAAACAGAGAAAGCATACAAAATAAGCAAAGTAATAAATTACTTTTCCATTGTAGCTTTTACCAACTCTCCAAACCACATTATTAATGTATATTAGGCTGGCTACGTCTAATCACTTATCACAATATAATACTGGTTTGGAAAGTCCTCAGCACAGCACTTAGTTATTCACTTAAAGTGCTCTTAATGCTTCTCTTAAAACGAAGGAAACATAGCTGTCCCCATTCTCCAGGTCATGGATTTACAGTACACAGGGTGCGGCAGAGGTTATATTCTGCACAGAAAAGTACCGCTTGGATGAATAATTATAAACATTAGGTTACAGAATGCTTACAGTTTCCCTTTAGAGGACCAACAGACCTAAAATACGGAATGACTTTTATAAAACTGTCACATGCATAGATTTGTGTCATAAGTAGTGAGACTTGTACTTGCTTAAAAATAATGTGTTTTGTATTTTCCTCCATTTCATGATAGCAAGAGGGTTGAAAGAAAATCCCCATGTCCATGTGGTACTAAAAGATTATTATAATATAGGAGGTTATTAAAAAGGGTATTACAATTTTGGCACCTTTAATGGGAAAACCTTTTTTTTCCAAATTAGGCACCTTTTTTAACATATATCATATACACATTTATAATTATTGTTCTTTTATATAAGTCAACTCATTTTTTATGTTGCTTGTCCACTCTACTGCAGTGCCCAGCCACAGTTTTGACAGGCTATATTTGGGATTGCAATTCTGTAACATGAATTATTGTCTGTATCTGAAATAAAGCAAGGAATACAAACCTGAAAGATATATGTAGCAGAAGAACAGGCATGCACGCTGAACTACCCAGAGACAATAGACAACAATCCAGTTCATCATAGTTGGATAAAAAAAATTACCATATATTCAATGGAAGATGCTCATTAGACATTTTTTTGGGTGGGGGGTAAGTGTTATTGGAGATGTTCCCATTCGACAGCTATTGTTACCCCAAAATCAGGTATGCCATAAAAAGTGTGGACATTTCACAGGAAAATTGCACTGGGCTATTCATGGAAATGGTAATTAGATCATGTATATTAGTACACATTTATATTTTATATAAAAAAATAAACTAAATAAAAAGTATTGTAAACTTCTTAGATGTCATTCATTTTTCAATTATGAGATTTGTCCTTACATTTATGAACACACAATACACAGTTTCACCACTGGGAGACATAGTAGCACAACAGAACTGCTAGCCATGCAAACTAACTCAGTCTAAAAGAGCTCTTGTTGTAAAAGTTCTCTCAAACATGCTTGTACAAAACAGACAAGAAATGAATAAATGCATTCCACACTAGGAAAGTAAAATAACAAGTGTATACAAGAAGAGTCCTGACAAAAGGATTATTAATTGTGATTTTACCAAGCCAACGTCAGAAGAGTTAGGGACGTTTTTTTTCAAACCCCATGACCTCGAACAGGTCACATTTTTTAACTTTAAACAAGAATATGATCTTACAACCGCATAATAGTAGGTTTCACCTTTATGTATTGTTAGGGTTATTGGACGACAAATTTGGGAAACATTGTATTAGATGAGATCATAGTGAAAAGAATCACTCGAGTGATATCATGGCAGTAGGAGAACACGGTACCATAAAATAGAATTTTTATAGTGATTTAATTTCTTGATCTGTGATTTAAACAAAACATTCCAAGAGAAATGAATATCTTTCTGAATCGCTGGTATGGTACTTTCTGTTACAGTTACATCTATCAATGAATGGGCTCGTCATGTTCACTGCTCCTGCTCCATCAAAACCAATCCCAAATAGTGCAATAATATGGCTACCATTAAAATTTCAGGCTACTTATTTGGAAAAGTTGCAAAATGACTGCCAGTTGATTATGGGTCACTGCACTTCGAGGGTCATCTTTTTATCTATAAAGATATACTTTGGGCCCACTAATTTTCATGTAGGTTAACAGCTAATCTTCTGACATTTAGCCTGAGGATGCCTATTTTTTCCAAAATAAATTGACTTTTTAAGCATCTGCTTAAATTTTTTAAGCATCTGGGTAAATCTATTTTTTTTGCATTTCCAAAGGTAAATTCTAACAGAAGCATCTGTTTATTTACAATGTTTTGTTAGGGTGATCATGGAGTGAATCAGCAAGCAACTTTTACAATTGCATATGCCTTACAATATAGCCCAACCACTGCCAAAATATACTTTGAGGGAAAATAAGAGTAGAATAGTTGGAAAATGAGAAGCCTAAAGCTGGTGATGCAGAAAACAATGCTTGCAAGCACAAAGTGAGGACAAGGCTGAAGACACCTGCTAGAAACTACTAGATGACAGACAGTAAAGTAAGAAGCCCAGCCAAGGGAGCTGATTGGCTTTAACACTATGAAGTGCCAAAGGGATTCTGCTCAGATTTAAGCCACCACAGCCAGTTAGGGTTAAATACATGCTTTTAACAGCAGGTATAAAATGTTAAATTGTCTTGTGGATGGAGGAGACTCCCAAGACAGACACTATTCATGCATGACCTCTCGTGGAGTGAAGTACTATATTTAAACACAAAGATACCTTATAACTACCTCCCTAATTCATCCTTTAGTAGCATGTTATATGGTTCATGCATGTACAATTTGGTAAAGAATTGAAAGCTCTTATGACCTTTGTCAATCCAGTATCTCTGGCTGGACTACATCCTTGTGAGCGAGAACCTTTAAGGGATGTTACTGATTTTCTCCCTGGTTCATTTTCTTGTGAGGTCACTTGGAGTAAGAATCTCACTTCATCATCTAGAGATTGCACTTCACTCTGTGTTCCTTGTGACCAAGGCCCTGATTTGGAAATCTGAATTGAAGGCAAAATCATGGGTGGAGCTAAGATGTCCATTTTCACACGATCTGATGCTTGCAGATTCTGAGAATTGGGCCTAGTTGAGGGCTGCCAACTAGTAGATGCATCTTTGGTTACCAAGGGCACCTGCTGCTCGATAACAGAAGTGTGCGGCTGCTTAGCTGGAAGAACAGGCGAATTACTAAGAGATCGCTGTTGAACCTGGGAGTGGGATCACACAAAATTAAACTATTACAACACAACATAAAATTACTCACAATGACAAATTAGATTTTTTTAATGGAGCATGCACATCACATTCCTTTAAGATGTTGACTGTGAACAACTGAATATATGTTAATTTTTTCAAATAAGTATTGTTAGAGATGGATCCTAATAGCATGCCGTTACCATTACTATGCCTCTGGGGGTTTCGAGTTCCTCAACAGGTTGAGCCTAACCACAAAAACTTATAAACCACACGGCTTGAATATTTTCATTAATATTACAAATTTCCATCCAGGCCACAAGCAGCTATACCAGATCAAAAGGAAGTATTATGTTATGCTAGATCTTAAATCGGGTTTAGCCCTATTTATAAATCAGCCTTTTAAAGTGCCTTGACCACCCCCTGATCAACTCAATATTTTTTCTCCCACTTCACATCTTATCATCGTTTTCCCTTGCTCAACAGGAAACTATTGTAATTTAGCATTTGAATGAGGGTGGGAGCAGAAATATTATGAATGTATTATCCCCAATAGAGCTATGCTGGCAATTACCAGAAAGTCAATATTATTACGAAGATAGGACTTGCAATTAACAGAAGGACGTGTTTCAACATTTGTAGATATGGCAAATGGTCAATGTCACTTAAGACTTATCAGGTATCTTCCATGAGGTTTGCCTGGGTAGGCCCATATAACCAGGTTTGGAATATTGTTTTTACAATACCTAGCCCTATAAATATAAATACCCAAGAGCGCCAGAATGCTGAATTTTAAAGCCAACACAAACTGCTATTACAGGAGCTCTGGAAAACCCATAGGCCGGAACATTAACATATTACTTAAAATTCTTCTAAAGTCACAGTGAAAATAATAGGGTAAATTATATATATACTGGAAAAAATATATTGAGGTAAGTACATACTAACCTGAGGATTTAAAAGTGACCTGAATAAATTGGCCATCAAACACATATTTTAACCTAAATAACCATACAGTATTAAAAAGCTTTATAATAAACCCTAGATATATTAAACAAAATATATCACAACCTATGATCGTCATTAGTAAAGCACCATAGTACAACAGTTTTAAAAAATTTATATGGGCTATTACATGGTGAGTCTTGCATTAAGTCAAGAAGTTAAAATGCAAAATACATTCTCAATTTGTTTGAGCCCAAATGTACCAACTACACGATAAAATAAGCATACCTCTTTTGCCCATGCTGGTTTCTCAGCAGGATTAAGCCCTTCCTTATAGTGATACAGTGGTTTCTTGTCTGGTGGTCTCTGCTCTTGCTGTCTCTGTTGCTGCTGTTGCTGTTGTTGCTGCTGCTGAAGAGAGACCAAATAGTCTCGCTCCTGCTGCAGTTGTCTTTGCAGTCTTTCTGCCTGTCTTTGTTCTTCTAGCTGTTTGCGTTTGTATTCCTTTTAGAAAAGTGAAACAAATATTTGTAAAGGAGAGTGTAGGTAAAAAAATCTAAGGGGATAGATTATCAAAACAACGCCTAAAGGGTTTTAGAGGAAGCCACAAACACAAAGGATATTCTATGATGTTTACAGTTACTTGCATGGAAGATGAATATGGATAATGTTTCAATCTACTTCTTCTGGATTTATGTTTATATTAAGCAGAAGCACAAGGTAACCTTCACTTGTCACAGTAACACAGTAACACACTGGAGCATCAGCCTGATGTCATCAAGCACACACGTATTTTAAGTAAGAATCTTGTAAAATGGGAATAT
Organism: Pyxicephalus adspersus; assembly: GCF_032062135.1. Classification (NCBI taxonomy): domain Eukaryota; kingdom Metazoa; phylum Chordata; class Amphibia; order Anura; family Pyxicephalidae; genus Pyxicephalus; species Pyxicephalus adspersus. The sequence continues at coordinate 48,740,875 of NC_092861.1, forward strand.
ACTTTGTTTTAGTAAGGACTATTTCAGTATGTGAAAGCACATCTACAAAGTGAATATAATGCGGAATAAGAAGTAATTCACTTTTTCATCTTTTTTAAGACATTTAAGACCTTTCAGGGCACCTTGCAGCTGCTTGTATCTTCATGGTTTAATAACTATCATGTCCGCCATCATTTGTACTTGCTAATCCAATACTCCAACAATCCTATTTCACACATTAATGAAGCAACCTGATATACATTTGGGTGTCAAAATCAAGCAGTATTCCTACCCACGGTAGAGACATACTGTATGTTTAGTCAATATATAGATCATAGGAATTCAACAGTCCTTTCTGGACAGGACAAAGATTTCTGCAGACTTGGTCCTCTGGAAATATTGATTATCTAGCTGTTGCAGGAAGGACCACATTGACAACCCCCATAATTCTCTCAACAAAGTTTAACTTTCCAAAATGACATTTGCAAATATCATTTTTATATTTATGTTACTCAGGGTTTAAATTTATTCTTCATTGTATCCATTAAAGAAACAACCTCCATTAATTATAGAGGTGTTAACAATCTATATCATACCAGTTCTACAGATGTCTTCAATAAACTTAAATTTACTGCAAAGAAAACCTTTATGGTTTAATAATATCCATGTTCAAAGCTTACATGAATACCATTAGAGAATTCTAGCGGTCAGAACACAAATTAGATTTCTGTCACCAAAAATCTAGTGATCAGGCTGTTGGAGATCAGCTCTTTTGGATCTTTAACAAATGATAACCGCCAATGCTACCATCATTTGTATTATTGTCCCCACAGCGCACCTCTTCCTCCTTTCCTCTCCATAGAACAGAAAAAGCTGCATAGCTCCTTGCTGTATAATGATCATCTTAGCATTACTAAGCCATAAACTAAGCAGTACTTAGCATTAGTATTGCATTTGATCACAGTACACAAGGCTTCAATTACTGTTCAACCATAAATGGGCAACCAACAATCATACAAAATAAAAAGATAGTAAACTGTATTCTTCGCTAATAACCCCTATTAAATAATGAAAACAAAAAATCCACAACCGAAACATCGTAAAGTATTATACCACACCATTGTCTTCTGGACTGCATTTGATCTGTATTATTTGGTCCAAATTATTAATTTTCCAAGACTGTGGAGGATACACTTCTCAATGAAGCTGGGTGATCCAGCAAACCTGAAATGGATCTGGCCCAGGACTGAAAACATTTACTAACAAGTAGCAAATAACTTTTAAGAAATCCGTTCCAGTGTTGCTGGATCACCCAGCTTTACAGATGAGAGGGTTTCTTCTACTGTCTTAGAGAGCTTTACTAAGTCGAGCCCAATGTGTGCTAGAAGAAAGCTTTGAATGCCCATTAACCTATTTTTGGAAGTCAGGAGCTGCTATGTAGCAGATATGTGCAATGGAATTGACATGCATGAAGCATGCATATGCATGCATGTGAAACAACTTATGGATATTTTTCCTTGGGTCAATAAACATTAAGTTACAACTGAACAAAGCTTTGTCTTTTTTAAAAAAATCTGTATGGCCCTTTTACAGGCAATTCATATACAAATCATACTGCAATATTACTACTCCCCAATCTGGTTCATAACCAGTAGATGTTAGCTGGGATAGAGAACAAACACATTAAAAGGGAATGTAACACCAATAACTTTGCACAAAGATTTGTAGCAGCTATAAACCTCTCTTATTTTCGAGGATTAGTCATTCCTAACTGCAGAGTTGTTGTGCCTGTGAATGGCACCTGGGAAATATGGTTTGCCAATAGTTCCTGAAGACAGGGTTAAGAAATACTGACATAGCATAATGATCTATTATGTATGTGATTACATTCACATTTAATCCTCACATGTTATAGAGATTGCTGTATTGCTCCACAATTGCTTTACTTACCAGATAATAAAATGACAAATATGTTTTAAACAAACACAAATGATTGTGATATCATCGGTGCAACTACATGCAAGTATCATGCAACTTGTCATGATGAAAATGGCATGAAAGACAGGCACACAAGGTCTGTCATGCTGAGACACTAGATGGAGGGGGACATGCTCTATAACGGTGCACAATATTACCAGAAGCAGAGCTTGTTCCTGCAGTAATTGCTGCTGCAAGATCTCTAACTGCCTCTGCTCTTCCTCTAGCTGTCGCCTGATGTATTCCTGTTATGGACAGTGTTGGAAAGCAGAAGAAAGGAGAAAACTATACATTAGAGAATATTATATATTAGATACTGAAGAAATAGAAGGAAACAATATCAGTAGTCAAGGAACACATCATGAAGGCAAATTAAGCTTTAGGGTATTTTTCAGGAAAGTATTAATTTCTTTTATACCCTTCCAAGCAAGGTATAATCAGCATCAAGTACAATTACTGCTGTGTATATACAATGTATAGTTGAGTGGGCTACAGAAGTGTGTCATTGTCTCTAGACAATGTTGTGCTAACAAACACAACAAAAGGCCCTTAACACTTGTCAGTGTTAAAGATGCATAGACTGATTATCTTGTCTGAGTAAAGCCATAAGCAAAGTCACACAAGCATTCCTGTTTATAGAGGGAGTGTTAAATTCTTAAATCTGACCTAAAGTCAGAAAGCAGAAATGCTATACATCTTGTGTGAATAGCCAAAAGTAAAATAACAGAAAATATGAAAAAAGAAGAGATCTCCAGCATTTCACACATAGTTCAACTGCATTTTGGGAAAGCAGCCTGGTGACAAGTTTTTGAAGCCCTTGGTTAGATGGTTGATGTGAAAGAAGATGACAGCAATCTCTGCATTAAGCATTAGGTGACTAATTTTATTTTACTGATTATATGGTTTTGTGTAGTCGGAAACAGTTACATTTATTTTTCTATATGTGTTCTTGGAAGATTTCTTTCTGCTAGTACTGTAAAAGTAAGATAAAATAAGGAAGTTTTCCTCTGGACGATTGAGCCTTACTTTCTGTTTTGTAAACAATACAACTGTAAAATGTTGTCTTTTCCATCACCTTCTAGCTTCTAGCACACTTAGAAAACACTTAGGCTGAATCACCTCATTGAAGACTATTGTGAATGAAACAAAAAGGTGGCAAAACTTTACATACGACCATTGTATTGGATTAAAAGGGAAAACAAATGCTCATGCATTATCCCCAATATTGAATGTCTCATTGGCGAGATTTCCAGCAACTTCCTGTTGCATCTTCAGCCCAGGAGGCAGAGATGGTTTTAAAGTAAATTGGGCAAATACTCAGGGCCCCAATTTACAGAAAGGTACATGTGAAGGGAGCTGGACTGCTGTGCATTTTTGGCCCCCTATTTTGTTTAAAACCCTCAGCAGGCCAATAAAAAAAATGTTTTATTATATCCCTAATATATACATACACATTAATAATTTGGCCAGTTTAAAGTTTAGATTGCTAGTGTTTGGGGTTATTAGATTTAACCTCGGATTCTATGATTGAGCCATAATTTGTAGTTGTCCTGTGAAAACCCTAATGTAACAGTCAAGCCACAACATTCACTGTTTGTATTTAAAGATAATACAAACATAATCAGTAATAATTGGTTTGACACATATCAAATGATTTTAACAAGTGGAAACTCTTCATTAGTTTAAAACTGAAAACATCTGAAAAAAGAATAACAAACCTGGTTAGTCTATCTGTGCAGTGGGAAGGGTTGTCACTGACAAACTATATCTTATTTTCACCATAGGCTAGAAGTGCATCTTAGGAAATAATGTAACACATTTTAAACAACACAGCCTTACATACTTGTAATGAGACCAGAATTTTCCTTGTCAATGGTGATAAAGATCCATAACAAAAAACAAACAAACACACACAAAAAAACAACCCAAATCTATTGCATACCCTATACCTTCATGCACACCTCATGCTCACCTTTTTGCCATTTAGATTCTATAAATACACTTTATATTGTAAGAAGAAAGATCAGACCTTCTCATGCTCTGCTCTTCTCCGTTCTTCCTCTCTTCTAATTTGCTCCTCATATCGCCGTCGCTGATCCCTTTCCTGCTGTTTCCTTAACTCCTTTTCTCTTCTTTGTTGCTAAAAGAAATGACCAGAAAAGTTAAATTAATTAAAACCATTTTTCAAATTGCACTACATATTATGCTATAGTTACCAAGTTTATCCACAATGCCATTCCAACTGTTGATAAACTATGGATCATACAACAGGATGTTCAATGGGACAAAAGCTCCTCAGTCTGTAATCAACTCATCCAGACACATAAAATCTAGGGATGATCAGACCCTGGAAGGACTCCTTTAACCCAATATGAACATTACCTGGCCAGTGCATGTTAGCTAGATGATATATCAGAATAGAAAAATGTGGAGTTGAGCAAAAATTTCCAGACTGTCCAAGAATCTTTCATCCTAATGTTATTGTTTTGTTTACATTACTACAGGCACGGTCACCAAAATACTTAATTGACTGTAACATGCTCATAAGTAGAGTAGCAATCTAAGAAATAACAAAAGGACATTCTGTATTAGTATAGGCCCCAATTAACTGTCAATTTACCCCAATTAATCTTATGTTAGTGCAAAACTACTGTCCACAAACATTTAACACTTAGTTCACAAGTTGGAACTCTGGGAAAGAACTACTCTGATGTATTACTATTACTACTAAAATGGACTTCCAGAGACCAATAACTTTTATGCTGAACTGTTTGTTAACATGAGTTTGGAAAATTTTCAAGGCTAAATCTAAAAAGAATATAGAAATAGGTTTTGATTCTTAGATAATAATAGCACATAATATACTACAAATATGTAACGTTTATATATTATGCCTAGTACTGTATAACTGCTCCATTGCTGACACTGCTATATAAATCGTATTTCCCTACCCTTTAGCCAACTGTGTTCCTGATTGATTACATATTGTTATTATGGTAACCCTTACGCCAGGGGTGTCAAACTCAAATACACAGTGGGCCAAAATTAAAAACTGAAGACAAAGTCGCGGGCCAACCTTGAAATTTATTGAAAGAAATTGAGAAAAGTTTTTCCTTCTCATTAAATATAAAACCTTTTCATATGCAAACAAAGAGGTTTTGCTTCACATTCAATCTGGAAAAAGCCTATATTAGTAAAAAAGACATGAGAATTTTTTTTTAATTTTATTTAGGAAAAAGTTTTATGCCTCTTTCTCTATTTGTAGCCTAATTTTCAATGGTAACCTTTTTGCACAGGCTAACAATAATAATAACAATTTGCTTCTATAAAAATCCAACAATTCAACTCCATGCCTTGGAGTAGCGAGGAAAAGTGCTTGAAATGCCAGACGTAGCCAATGCGGGGTTAAATCTTATGAGTGGCCCACCGCTGGAACCCCCTCTTCATTGAAATAGCGCCGCTACTAAAGTTCCCAGGCATTACTTACGTCTATAAAACAGTCCAACGCGGGGCCACGCATAGGCAGAAAGCCCGCTGGTCTATAGACGCGAATGATGCCAGGAATTGTAGTAGCGGCGGGCCAGCTGCAGTTCATAAAAAAGGATTCCCTTGGGGGCAAAAAAAAAAGGACAGTGGGGGCAAAAAAAAAAAGGACGTTGGGGGCCAGAGTCTGAAGCTCCTGCCTTACGCCAACCATCCCTGGAGGAATATAGGACAATGATAAAGCATGGACTGGTTTAGTTTTAGAGCTAATAAATTATTCCAGACTCAAAGTATATTAAAATTTATAATCATCCCCATATCCTATAAATGTTAATACTAAATATTAAATGCCTTTAATATAAAAAAGAAATTAAAAATTACATTTGGCTACACAGTGAAATCGTTCCTGTATTGACAAACATACATGATTGGCAAAGCAAGAGGTAACGCTTCAATACACCTGTGAACAATCTAGGCCATTTCCCAGCTTGGAGTCCCTGAGTTCAAGTCACACTGTGAATGAAGTGAAAGAAATTTCCAATGCATCAGTTCAAAATGAAAAATTATTTACAATTTTAAACACTAAATAATATTTTTTTTTTACTAGGAAACATTTTACACTACTATAGCTTTGACCCAATATATTTTACAATATGATTGATGTAACTAACAAATCTAAAAACTCCTCAATTTAGGTCTGTGGCTAACAAGCATCATTTCAGAAGCTTCAGCTTCCAGAACTGAATCTCCAACCATATTCTACTGACATCAACAGCATCTCCATATTTACTTACAGGGACCGGGGAGAAGGTAGCTAAGACAATCTAAGCTCAACAACTTTATTATTACATACAATACATCAGTCAACTTAGCTAAATATAACCTTTTCTGGTATTTGCCAAATAAGAACATTTTGATGATTTAGGATGGATGGGGAAAAGTGTGTCTGATCCAGCATGAATCTGACTACATGAACACGATCATAATTAAAACAATATAAAATTGCAACCTTTGCAAACAGAGTTTTTTATTTTACCATCCTACCCGTTAGTGCCTATGCTACTAATTGTCTACAAAAAATGATCATCCTGCCATTTTCGAGAAACAGTTTGAATTTATGATTTTTATTATAGTTTTTTGTGCAAAATTTCATATAAAAATCAAACTAAATCTTAAGCAGTGTACAGATGTTAGATTTTCATCAACTGAGATGAACGTTTATAACAGAGCAATGCTGACAGTTCCCAACTCACAAAAAACGATGATTCTACACTACTAGTATGCAACTGTACTTTAGCACTTAAAAAGTTGGCAGTATCGTTATTTGCTGCATACACCATGGTCTTGCCTTACTTTTGGCTACACCCTCTATAACTGTGAAGCATAGGACTCTATGAACAAAGCACAGTGTGCACTTTGGTGAAATTACCACAGGGTAGCAGTGGTGTGCAGAAGAATAGAAGGTGCCTTTGTGTGGCCAAGTTAGAAGTAATTGTCTTCCAAATGGGCAATAGACTTCTATTCAAAATTACTCTTTAATTGGAGTAATAATTGCTAAAAATCTGAAGGCTACACTGCAGACGTGAAATTTCACAATTGCTTCTGTTAAGGGCTGGAGAAAGCAATCAATATTATACATGTCCTAAAATGGTGTGATTAGTGATTAAAAGAACAGTTTTGATTCTGTTTTGAGAACAGCAATTGTAACTGGTTATGCACTAAAAAGTACTCAATATCAACATCAAACACAATGCTTAATCTCTGAAACAGATAAAAGTATGACAATTTAGCATTTTGCCATATACATGTAAAGTAACAAACCATATTTATAATATGGTGCTTTGGTGATAGACTCAGGCCAAATGTATTGTAGAATCAGTGACTCTGGCTTTTGCCTGTCACTACTGGCCCTCCTTGTACAACCCCAAAAGTATTTCAATAGGCAGAATGGAATACCTAATTGTTGGCAGATGACAGCTTATGTATTAATAACTCATGAATAAAGGTCATCTCCAACTACAATCTTTCCTGATCAATCTGCCAGGGCATTGGGGGGACTGTATACACGACACACCCCTCCCCTTCTATATGTGTAAACACACACATAAAATAAAAAGGTAAAGTTTTAAGCCTAGGACACTGATTGTGTAAAAACATCATTTAAGCTGCCTAGATATTTTTCTAGCCTGGTATAGAATGTGTTGCTGCTGTAGTGTAAGGGGAATCATTACCCTTTCAAGGATGTTCTCTCTATAAATACTAAAGAAATGGGACAGCTATAGAGTGGATAATGACACCCCATTATCAAGGCAGAAGCAGCAATGACAATCTCCTGGCTGTAAAAGTTAGCTTGTGCAGCCTGCAATTTGTTTGGGATTTTGTCTGTTCTAAGAATCTTATTTGAGATCATATTTCACAGAATACACTTGTGCCAACAAGATAGGGCAGGATTGGATTTCCAAACTATGTACATTTTTTTACAGCACTGAAAATAACAAGTGGAAGAAAGGCAGACAGAGGGAACAACACTTTTTATATTTATAAAAGCACTAAGTAAAAAAGGTAATGGCCAAATACTGAACAAAAAGCCACAGGGAGCGTTTCATAAAAGCTACCATTTACAGGGGGATAAATGTACACCAAAATACCTACAATGTGCACATATTTTTTTTATGAACTGTTGCTCCCCAAAAAAACTTCCAAAGTTGCTAGATGTCAGGAAGGGGAAATGGGTATGAATAATACACACATTTCTTATTTTTTCCTAGCACATTAGCTCTGTTTAGGTTGCTCTGTTCTAAAAAAGTTGCATTGTTACCACTCTGTGGTATTTCATTCCTAATATACTGATACTGGACTCACCCATACCAGTGATTTACAAGGGCATTAAACTCAATTGAAACATACCATAGTGATGCCGAGAGTCCTTCACTAGACTTTGGTAGCACTCCGTGCCATGTTTGGTTATTGCTATTCTGAGTGGCTAAACTACACAGTGTGCTTACCTCGTCCCTATTTAGGTTTTCTTGTAGGTGGTAACAAACACATGTGCGACATATACAGTTCAGCATTAATAAACAATTCAACCAATTGTGAAGGTCAAGTGCTAGCCATCGTATGTGTTTTTGTACATTTTGTAGGAATGCAGTGATATTTTTACCAAGGTTCCTATGCATGTACCACCACGTCAGGGAGAAAACCTGTAATATACTTTCCTGTTTTTGTGTTCCTGCTGAGAGGTTTGTCTCCTAAAGTTCCTATAGGTTTGTCTACTATATTTTGTGCTAGTGTATGGCAGCACAAACTATAGTAGCATTTCTTATTTTCACAAAATAAAATCAGTTTTGGACAGTCTCTACCTAATGGGTCAGTTGAATAACAGATGATGTTGGAATCAACATGAGCAGCTTTTGACTTCTGCACACCACCTTCAGATACCAGCTTATAATACCAGAACACCGGAGGAACCATCAAAAGGCCAAGTTTGCTTTTTCCGGCTCTACATGTTTGTTCCCCTGGGATTAAAATCAAATCAATCAAACATTTTATTTTTGAGCAAAGTGGGTGCAGATAGCAATTTATTTTTAGGGTAATTTTTAGGGTAATTTCCCATTACATGTGGTTGCTTTTTCAGAATCTTCATGCAGCATCCTTGGTCAGTCTAAGGTTGAACTGCTCCTATACACTTGGATGAGAATGCTTTTCAGCCAATTTAGCAATTTCTGTGAAATTATTTGCTTGTCTGTTTCCAAGAAAGTTCTTGACAATGGCCTTCAATGATAACCAAGCTTTCTTTGACTTCTGACATTGTCCTGATGAAATGTTCATCTTTGATGAGCTGCCGAATCTGTGGTCCATCAAACACACTTGCCTTTATTTTTTCAAAAGACAGTCTAGGAAACGCAAAAATTAGGTACTTGAAACAGTCTCCTTCAGTTTGCAAAGCATAACGAACTGCTTCCTCGGACCCAGTTTCATGTTCATAGGTGGGAATATAAAATTCTATCTATCAACAAGTGACTCATGTAGAATGTTTGGATCACCTGGTTGTAGGGCAGATCTTGGAGGCCAATTCCTTTCCACCCATTGCCTCTCACGAGCTCTGCTGGTATTATTATTATTATTATTATTAATAAACAGGATTTATATAGCGCCAACATATTACGCAGCGCTGTACATTAAATTGTTCCACATGCACAGATAATAGGGATACTTGGTGTATCCGCGTTGTTGACCAAGAAGGAAGCATACTAGTTTAAGGTTAACACAGATGACCCAATTGTGTTGGTGATATTGCAACAACTCAATGACTCTCTTTATGTCTGCATATTCTTCACAAAAAGAAACTGAATGGTCAAATTAGGCCTGACCCAAATATATTGCCATTGTGAAGGACGACACACTTTAAGCTCCGCTTTGAGCTATCAATAAATAGTCGCCATTCAGTTGAGTTATAGATTGTAATTCACAATCCCTCTATTAAACCAGGTATGTAATGGCAATACACAAAGCCACTGTCAGTTGTAAAGTACTGCAGAAATGCAATTTCTCTGGTTCGAAAGCACAATACCTTCGTTACTTTTTAAAGTACATTTTTCTCAAGCAGTCTTGATGCTGGGAGTTCTGAAGCCTTCTTTGGTAGTCCCAAATCATTTAACTCATGCTGATCAAATTCTTAACGAACAGAGTCCTCCTCAATTTCAGACTCTTCATCATTGTTGTCACCTAGTTCATCATCATAATCATGTTCTTCAAGAGAAGAGTAGTGTAATGAAAACCGGCAGTGGGATTTCATCTAAATGAGCCACTGGGCGTATAGCCGATGGTAGACTAGGATACTTTATGTTACATTTATTTTTCTTCTTTCATCTTATATGCTAAAGTTTTCACTATACAAAAGTATAGTGCCAAACCATAGGTATACCAAACGACATCTTATCACGTGTTCCCTTTGATATCCATAAACCCTTGACACACTGTTTGCACACCTTAAGAGGGGCCCAAGACTTATCTTGATCTCCAAGTTTAACTTTTAAATATGGCAAATAGACTTACTCTACCATTGTACCGATATTCGCCCTTTGACTGGGAATGGTGAAACTGTCACAGATATAACAAAATGAATCAGGGTTGTTTAGGCACTTACGACGAGAAACAGCGGAGCCAGATATAATCTGAAAGAAAGGAAATACATGTTTAAGTAGAAAAATAAATTTTGCTTATTCACTACGTAGAGCAGCGGACAACCTCTGACCACACCGTCTTGCGTGTAAATGAATAGCCTATACAAATCCACACTACAGTAATCGCATTAATATTATTAAAATTAAAGTCAACAAAAAATTTGTTCAAAATTGTTCCCCGGTATAATAGAGGTCAATTAAAAACATATGATGAGATGGTAACTGGTCCTGGTTAGGATCCATAAAGCCAATCCCACTGTCTCTGCTCTTGGTTTTCGAGGATGTGGTCAGACTGGCACTGTACTCCATGCTAGGTGGAGATGTCCTAGGGTTCTGAGATTTGGATTCGCATTTTCAACCTAATATGCTCTGTCACCCAGGTAAACATCCCGAGGAAAATAGAGTGTGCTCTTTTTTTCCCAATTGGAGGATACAGCTCCAAAACAGTTAACTAGACTAATTAAATACTGTATATCCTGCTAGCTGCTCGGATTACCATTGCTTGTTATTGGAAAGCTTCTAATATTCCCCTTGAGTTCACCAAAAACAAACTTAACTGGATAATGGTCAACAAAAAATTGACCTGTACTCTTAAAAACAAAATTAACAAGTTCTACAATGCATGGGACCCGTGGTTAGATAATAATCATGTATATTTCAAGCAAGGAACCCCGACTCCTCCCTCCCCCTCCCTTGTGTAACCCTTAACTCCTTATCCCCCCCCCCTAATTTTCTCCTAATTGTTTTTCTTCAAATTAAATTTTACATTTTTACAAAGGGGGTGAATGATTAAAAGGTACCTCTACCCACCAACCTTTATGATTTCACTCTAAACTTGACATGACTTTATACCTCACAAGTTTTAAATCTGTGAATAATGCTATTTTTGTACTATTGCACTTATTTGTTTTATATTTTTTTATTGTCAATATTGGAAAACTTCTTTATTGCCTGCTGTATTTAGACTTTGTAATCTAAGAGGTGTTGAACTATGCTTGACCTCATATGTTTATTCTACTGATGTCTGGTTACTGGTTGGCGCTCTTCTTCTTTTGTTTTGAACCCCCTATTCCTCTCTTCACCCCCCCTTTATTTTTTTTCTCTTCCTGTTATTCTATGCAAATTTATTGTGTAATGTTATGGTTTACTTTATTTGAAAATTTCAATAAAAACTTTGAAACAAAAAAACAAAAACAAAAAAGATTTCTGACAGAGGGCGAGAAGAAATAACCCCTCCTAATTATAACAGAAGGTGAAACCTGAAAGGGAAATACATTTATTATTTTAAATTAGTAAAATTGTGTTTTTGACAAAAAAAAATACAAGTTGTGTTTACCTTACACCTGTAAGGTAATTTACTGGTCTGATAGCTAAAAACAATTTTAGCCATAGGAAGAAAAAAAATAATGTGGGTTTTACCAGAACATGTAGCAACCCTAGTTTTAAACCTTTATTTTTACGCTTGTATTAAAAATGAATCCTGGTAGGACAAACATGTCAACATCTGATGGCGAGACATTAAAAAGCCCCATGCTTAATATGAACCCATTCAGAGAAGGAGCCGCCCCCTCGGCCATACTAAAGACAATGGCAATACTTGAAATATGCCTTACTGCACTGATGGAGATGGCAATTCAAACACACCCTAAAAAGGATTGTACCCAGCTACGGCTCTACAAAGGATAAAATAAAAAAGCAATAAATGGATGTGAATTTAGCATAGTTTTATTTATACACACAGTTCACTTATGTTTGCTACTAACTAAAATCTACAACTAGAAAAAGAAATGGTAAGGAAAGCTATAATGTAATGCTGTGCTGCTTATACAATGCCTCATGCAACTTAATAGCTCAACAGGACAGAAATCCATGAATAACTGTGTACTTTGCCCCCCAACCCTTTGCTTTTGTCAGGTAATCATTCTCTCATTTTATACCGGCTGGTGTAACTTCCTGTTTGTGGCCAGCAGCGATGCTTCTGCTGAATGCTGATCAGAAAGGACATCTTGTCAAGCATGTGCTGAGCAGCAGCTCACAGCCCCCGCTGCTTCCTGTGTTCAGCGGGGCCAATTGCCAGCAGAGGACATAAAGTAGGCACATAATGCAAGAGATCTAAAAAAGCTGCAGTGATAGATAATGCCTTGGGAAAAGGAACAGAGAATAAACACTACATAAAAGAGCCTGTTCGTCAAGCAGCCCCTACAAAAGAAGCAAAGTGTGAGGCTTTGTTTTAGAATGCCCAAATTTAGCTGCTGGTATATACTTTATAGCAGCTCCTAACGTCAGCTACTTTATTTTTAAGCGTGAGGCGTATCTAAGCTCTTAGGGCAGGGCGCGGTGGCAACCTATATTTTGTAACATAAAAAGGCTGAAATACTTATGCGCTTCATTGGTATCAGTGACATTGCTCTCTCTTGGTTTGCTTCCTGTCTGATCGCTCCTTTCAATGTTAATTCCTCCTCGCCTACTCTCCTCCTTGTTGGTGTTTCCCAAGGGTCAGTCCTTGGACCGGTCCTCTTTTCTCTGTACACCTCCTCTCTCGGTAGTCTTATATCCTCCTTTGGCTTACAGTACTATCTGTATGCTGATGACACTCAAATCTATCTGTCCACCCCTGACTTATCATGGATGTCTGACCGATTTTTGAAACTCGGCCTGGATAAAACAGAACTCATCATCATCCCCCCCTCAAATTTCAAATCTCCCCCTGACATATATCTAACTGTTAACAACACTGTTATTCGGCCCTCCCCTCAGGCGCGTTGTCTTGGTGTCACCTTTGACTCTGCCCTCTCATTTACCCCCATATTCAGAACATTTCCCGGTCCGGTCACTTTTACCTGTGCAACATCTCCAAAATCCACCCCTCTGTCCACAGAGACCACCAAACTCCTTGTACATGCTCTTATCATCTCTTGTCTGGACTACTGTAACCTCCTCCTCTCTGGTATTCCACTAACCCGACTCTCTCCTCTACAATCTATTATGAAGGCTGCAGCCAGACTCATCCACCCTTCCCTCCGCTCCTCTTCCGCTGCATCTCTTTGTAGTTCTCTCCATTGGCTTCCATTTCACCTTAGAATCAAATTTAAGCTCCTGTGCTTTGCCTTCAAATCCCTACACAGCTCTTGTCCCACTTACATTTCTGACCTGGTAAAAAAAAATACTCCCCCTGCCGGTCTCTCCGCTCCTCCAATGACCTACTAATGACTTCATCACTCATAACCTCATCACACGGATGGACACAAGACTTCCCTAGAGCTGCCCCAACTCTCTGGAATGGTCTTCCTCGTCCTGTTCCGCTTGCTCCTACTTTTTGCTAATTTAAAAGAGCACTCAAAACCCATTTTTTCAAACTTGCCTACCCGTCTTCTTCTGTCTTTTGAAACCATCACTAATTCCCACCACTACATATCTCCCATCCTATTGTGTGTAAATTCCCCAACCTACTAGATTGTAAGCTTTTCAGGGCAGGGTCCTCTCCTCCTATATTACGGTCTGTATTAGTCTGTCATTTGCAACCCCTTTTTAATGTACAGCGCTGCGTAATATGCTGGCGCTATATAAATCCTGTTTATTAATAATATTAATAAAAATAAAAAAAATAATAATAATACTGACGTAAGAATTCTTTTAGCTCGAGGATGCTAATTCAGTTAGCATGGTTACAATTGTGTTTAATGTGTAGAAAGCAACACTATCATATTAAGCTATCAAAAACAAACTCCCCAATAGCAACACTTCTTATATAATATAGCTGGCATTTTTAGAATAGTATATGGGAATCAGGACTGCTGGTGATAGCTCTTGAGCCTGTTCCGGCCTTCTCTTCCCAGATTTCCCGCCTCCTTTTTTGATGCTGTGTGTTAGGGGTCACATATATATATATATATATATCTATCTATCTATCTCTATCTCGATCTATCTATCTATATATATATATACCATATACACACACTCAGTTACACTGTAGGCCTAGTGGTATACAAGCCTCATTTTATGTATTGTGTATCATTAGGATGTATAGTATTTTAGGTTAAAAGGTTTTCCGTAACCTTTACTTTGGACTGGTGAAAATAATACGTGCATACGAGCTTACGTGTTTTGACTCTACACATTTTTGTATACAGATTTTAGATGTCAATTTGCTAGACCTCAAAACAATTATCATACTTAAACCAAGAATATCCAAAACTTCTGAGTGGTCACTATAGCAAAAAAGAGAGGGAAACTCGTCTAATGTGAATACTTGTTCCAGTGACAGCTATCTAAAAAGATTACCTCCTCAAGGGTCATAGCCTGGACATAGGGGTTTTACATATTCTCTCTACTGTATACAAAACAAAAATAATGTTATTTGAGACATACCAAATTCACCACACTGAAAGCCAGCATGTCCACTAACCAATCTGATCCATGTAACTAAATGAAAGATGGTCTTCAATGCAACTCTTTTACTAAATTATAAACTTTAAATTGTGTCATAGAGGGCTCAATGGTTCAACATTAATGACATACCTTCTAAAACTTTTATAAAAGAAAATGAATTGTATATTCTATTCAAAAATAGACATTGCATTGTCATTTTCATTGTAATTATAAGGATTGCTGTATATCTTTTTTACCACCACAACACACAGTAAATTGGCTTTTCTCCTCAGAGAAGAATACTTTACTGATGGTGTTATATGAAAAGATTACTTTTCCTATCTATTATTAGTACTTATACATTCCCCAAATAATTTTGGCCCCTATACAGCTGCTGGTTTATCTTCCAGAAGAGAAAATCAGCATTACCTCTTCTAAACGTCTTCTTTGTTCTTTCTGCTCTTCAATGCGTTTCTGCCTCTCAGCCAGAAGTTGCCTTTTGTGCTCCTCATTTTCACGTTGCTGCTGTTCTTGCTGCTGACGTCTAAGGGCCTCCGAACGCTCCTTGTTAGCCAACTGCAGCCTCAAGAAATCCCGTCTTAGCGTTGACTCGCCGGGAAGATTTAAAATTGAGCTGGGTACACAAAAGCATTAGCAATACCTAAACTTTTGTAACATTTTCAGTAGATGTAATAATTTGCTCTTACAATGACTTGTGGCTCTTTAAAAGCATTAAATAACATTTTATGTATTTTTGGTTTTAAAATTTATATTTCTCATGACATTTTCATGCTATACGAGCTTTTTACTTTCATCATTCTGCATTTTATAATTCTTTCCTTAAACGGACCCAAGATTTCTAATGAGTATTCAAAAACTTTCCAAAGAGAAATAACACCTGCCTTAAAAAACCAAAGGGGAGCAGATATAAGACCAATCACCCTGCACAAGGGGTGAAGGCAGCAGTGATCAGTCTTTATCAGAATTATCTGCACAAAATTTTATGAAAGAATGAACAAATAAAAGTTTTATGCACTTTAAGATTCAAAAAGGAATACATATGCCTCTAACTCCAATGTTTGCTTATTCCAGACTTCAGCATTACTAAATTAGTGTATTGTAGCTCTAATCCTCAGTGTAAACTAGCACTGCATGTCTTGTTATCTGTTCAAATTACAATAGGGAAAAAATGGGCATATGTGGTTCCCCCTTTGGTGGCGCCTTTTTTTTCATACTTTAAAGCCTAACTAATGTCAGATGTAGTTTGCAGTAAAAGAAATCTTTAAATATCTTATGGTTTATAATAGATTTTAGTTTTTCAGTAAGCTGTAAAGAAGGACTAATACTATCTAAGTGTGAGCAGCTGTCTCTCTGCAGAGGTATACAACACCCTCTGCGAGTCAGCACTAGAGCTCTTCAGTAAAAACTTTGATTACAGAGTTCTATAGCAATGATACACAAGGAGTTCTCCTCTGCTGCTTGCTCACCAGGTCTGACAATTGCAAACTGTTGAAGCTGAAATCCAACCCCGTGTGGCTTTTTAGTGGACATTAGTTAAGCTTTAATGTGAATGTCCCATGTGGCCTGGAAATGATAACTTCTACCACAATATATTTATCATTACAAACATAAAATACGTGAAAGACAAGTAAAATCCGAAGCTGGATTCTTAAGAGGCTGTAATGTTGCCATACATGACCATCTAAAGCAGTGCTCACAAAATGTTAGGAATAGACAAGTACTTTGGTATGAAGTAAAAGAAAACTGCATTGAACCAAAGGCATACTAAAGACGGACGCTCAGTAAAGTTAGACAACATTCCATAATAAGACAAATGTAAACTGCATTGTTCGTCTATATTGTTGTCTGCTCACTTGTGTCTTTGTAAAGCAAACTGCCAAACATAAGGGTACAGCCTAAAGGGTGCTTGCAGCGTGTGTAGATAAATAGCTCTCAGTAATTTTTAAATGATGACTTGTAACAGCATATCCTTATACTTTCATGTTATGTTTTTCTAATCGTATATAGCATTTATGTACTACTAATATGTGCTCTAAAACAGAAGACCCCCCCCAAGAAAAAAAAACACACACAACAAAAAAAATTACATTCAGTCCTCCAGGATATCTATTACCATATCCTGAGACAATATTTAGGATCTTTAATTCATGGGTTATTAACCTATGTTTGATGTAGGCAGTTCAAATGGTGTATAGTTTCATACTTGATTGCTTCAATGCTTGTATTTGTCTTGGCAAAACTAATCCATCAAAAAAGATTTTCAGAACAATGTACACATCATTATTGATATATATGACATATATATTCTACTCTCCACTGGAGGATTTCTAATTACTGCACCATTGCAAATTTACCTTGGCTCTCCTGAATCGTTATCTTCCTCCTCTTCTTCACTTCCACTATACTCATATTCTGTTTCATCTGGAAAGAAAATAAAAAAAGTCAATAGGTACATGCAAACCATTGATTTTATATGCATGAATGAATACACATTAATCTATGCTTTTATTGAGAAATACGTGCATGTGTGTTTTGTGGACTGCCAAACTTGAAAGAAAGAAAATTAACTAGCACACATTTGTTATGAATAAGTCACTTCAAATTTGACTTTCCTCTCCATCAATTTACTATTATCAGAAAAAATGAAAGCCTGATATTACATTATTGATTACACATGTTAAAAGTTAATTCACAACTTGATGCTTGTGACTAATCCTATTACCTTTCTCTCCACGTTTTTTCTTAGTTCGATCAATGTGGTCCTTCAGTTGAATTCGAACCTGTCTTTCATTCGGCTGGTCTCTGATAAAGGGATGCTTCATAAGCTGCTCTGTAGTGGGTCTTTGGCCGTGGTTCTTTACTAGGCAGCTTTCGATGAATGATTGAAACTTCTTGGACCTAAATGGAAAACATTTGATCGTAATTCATGCCTTCAGATGGAAACATGAAACATGTAATGAATCTAAGTAGACAGCATAAAAGCCTGTCAAAGTCATACCATAAATTAAAGTGGGCTAAACAAATGTTTTCTAACTACACGACGACGTGAATCTTGGCATCCTTTTCGTATTTCTTTAAGATATGTAGTAATGCAGAATGAAAAAGTAAAATGCAAATCCTGTTTATTATTAATAATAAAAAAGGCCTGCACATTTTTTCTGGGTAGGAATTTACAGTAATAAAGACAGGTCAAAGTCACACCCTCATTTGTGTGGGATGATGGGTTTGTGTCCACCTTCCTGTAGTTTTCTGAAGACAGACTATACTGCAAGGTCCCAGACTGTAGTGCAAGGACCTATTCAGTCCCACCCACAACTCAACCCAATGCAGCAGTTAGATATATTTGTTTTTACAGGGCGATATCTGTGATCGCAATTCAATTTAGTGCCCACAAATTGACTTACATACTCTTACTATTGCTAAATATGTTTAATTGAAAGTAATTCTCTAGTTATCAGTAAATAACACAATGTCATATCCTTACAAAGTCTGGAAGTCCATAAAATAAAGATTTTCAAAAGACTTCCATCCAAAACTATTCATTTACTTTAGCTAGGCTACAGATGACTAATCCAAACATAAGATATTTCAATGACATCTTACAAAATTTAACCTGTTCTAAAAACACAAACAAGAGAAAGTGAAAGAAGCAGAAATCACATAGGGAGCTTCACTGAACATAATTTTATGCCGGAGCTACAAAAGGTGAAAATGTATTTACACTTGGGGCACACCAATTAACTTCAGCCAAAAAGTAAATTACTCAGAGGTGGAATAAAATTTCAAAACTGAACTAAGGGCAAAAAGTAAAAATACACAAATTAAACTAGTGATTTTTTTTCTACACCCCAACTAAAAGACAGCTTCACTTTTGCTAAAGTTACCCTTTATTGATCAGCATCCCCGACCCCACAGCAATGTTAATAGCTTCAGGCACATGATTTTTGCAAAGTCTGGCCTGGCGCTGCCAAGCTTTAGCAATGTCACTCAGATAGCAAATGTATGGCACATACACACTGCTCACCACATTCCTATGGATGTGGACCAAGTCAAATGCAAAGCTGTATCCACTGTGAGCAACAAAGTATTGGTCACCTCCTTGCCTCAATCTGTGATTGGGTAGTACATGCACAGCAGAAGACATCATCAGATATTGGCTACTTGTTCTGCCCCTTTCTTTGCCAGCCTGGGTTCTGCTGCTGTTCAGGGGATTGCTAGAAGGTGACACCAAGACAAATTCCTAAAGTAGTTGATTCCAAAAGTTCTGGATCATTTAATAAAGCCAGTATATAAATAGCTCATCACATCGCTATATACATATCTACTTACAGATCAAAGCTGTACTCTACATTCCTAAATGCATCTATTATGTAAGAATACATTGGGCTCTCCGTTTACCCCATGTTACCATGATATAAGCTGGAATAGTTAAATATGGAGGTGTTTCTTAATCATGAATAATTTCTGTCTTATCCATTTGTGGAGAGAGATGTAAATTGTGTTGTGTTGCACTGCAGGTTGTTAGGAGCACAGCAGCTAGCCGTTAATGGAACGCTTGGCGCGCATGATGTCTGCTGACAGGAAGTATTAGTGACAGGACACCAGAAATTTACCTTACAGTTCAGATGAAAAGCATTAGTACAGACTCCCTCTGAAAGCTACATAATAAATGTCACTGATGTACAGACATTGCATTATTCTACTCTTCTTTTTATAGCCTTATAGCCTAACAATTCACAGAGTAAGCACAGAGGCACCAAATTATATTCATATAAAAAGATAAAAGAATCGTCATTCCATTTAATGGCTTTTTTAGGATTATAAATCCTATATATCGCTTTTTTTGTGTGTCTATTCTACATTTCCAGCTGCTGCAAAATACAGTTTAAAGGGGGCACATGTAGACAAGATCACAATAAAACTGTATTTTATTTAGGTCTGCCAATCAAACTTCCTCTTGTGTTTCCACTAATCTTAAAGGTAACAAGAAGGCTGTACCACTAACGAAGATATTTATTGGTTGCATAACTCAGCTCTGATTGGTGCTTCTTTAGAACTTTATTCTGGTCTTGTATCGATCAGCTCCTTGGTCATCATTATGCAGTTTGCTTAGATAACTTTAGCAGAATCTGGGGCATTCCTGAACAAGTGCATCTATAATGAGTTTGTGACAATTTATTTGCACATGTATTAAGGTCATTGAACAGGATGAAGACTCTACTAGAATGAACCACAAGAACACTGTTTAATCCTATATCATGGCTGTATGTCACACACAACCCTTCAGATCAGAATGTTTGGGTAAATATCTGACTTTCAGTGACCAATAAATCCATAAATGGATAGAAAACTGGAGTGAAAGAGTAACTTAAACACATAACAGCATGCAATGCTTCTTTTAAGAGAAGAACTGAATGGAATAGCCAACTGCTCCACTGCAGCTCTCTTTTTATGTGCAGATGGTCTAAATAAATGTTCTACAAATGTCAAAACCATAAAGATAATACCACATTAAAGGAAAATTCAAGTACAAGACAAACAAGGGTTTTATATACAGAAACAAAAATAAACCACCAACTTTCGTGGTAATGAGAAAAGGCTATTGTACCAGTGCGTTGTTACATTATGGTTGGCATACAGAACATACTATGTACAGCATAGATTTCTAAAGTGTCATGGAACCAGGGGTTTTATCTGGTTGCAGACCAATTCATATTCTGTTACCTCGTCTTGGTTAAAGTAAAGTGTATATAAACCATGACACTAACATGAACATTCCTTTTTTGATCCCTTAAATGTACTACTTTTTTTTATCTGTTTGGCAAGTGCAAAAACATAATTGAGGACCAAGGAAACAGTCTAAATTATGGAGAAATGTACTTTCTGTTCTCTTTGTACAATAGTGTAATACAGTAGGGTAAATGAACACACCCTTGGGCAGGAAGTGAGCTACAAGCTAAGATACACAAACTTAAATGTATTTCTTATTAGCCACAGAGGATATAAATGTGCTATGTATGCATCACTGTAAACATTTTAAAAAGTATCATTGATGTGAAATGTGCAGAGGCTTCATTACAGGAAATTCTTGCACAACAGCAAAGGTTTATGCTGCATTACTTAACAGATCTGGAATACTCAAAACACTCCAAGACTCTAGAAACAATATACATTCCTGTTGTATATTGATAGTATATAATTATCTCAGAGTTTAGCCTAAAGTTACTAAAAACACTACTTTTTTTTATCTGTTTGGCAAGTGCAAAAACATAATTGAGGACCAAGGAAACAGTCTAAATTATGGAGAAATGTACTTTCTGTTCTCTTTGTACAATAGTGTAATACAGTAGGGTAAATGAACACACCCTTGGGCAGGAAGTGAGCTACAAGCTAAGATACACAAACTTAAATGTATTTCTTATTAGCCACAGAGGATATAAATGTGCTATGTATGCATCACTGTAAACATTTTAAAAAGTATCATTGATGTGAAATGTGCAGAGGCTTCATTACAGGAAATTCTTGCACAACAGCAAAGGTTTATGCTGCATTACTTAACAGATCCGGAATACTCAAAACACTCCAAGACTCTAGAAACAATATACATTCCTGTTGTATATTGATAGTATATAATTATCTCAGAGTTTAGCCTAAAGTTACTAAAAACATGTGTGTGTGTGTGTATATATATATATATATATATATATATATATTAGGTATAGATACTGTATTGTATAGTAATTTTGGGGAAGTGAGTAAACACTGCTTGTGTTCTGACATAAGATTCATTATATTTGTCCTGGTAACCACCGCCACTAGGATAAAAAAAAATAAAAAAAAATTGTGGCTGTCACTGAAACCTGTTCAGGCTTCTAAGAGTATGACAACTTTCCAAGCCAGGATCTCCTACCATTTTGGAATTTTTTTTCTTTAACCATTTTGTACAGGAAGTGAGGTGAAAATCCAAAACAGAGATGACAAAAATTAGCCAAGATTTATTTTGACCTGTAAATGAAAAATAAAATCCTGGTTAATATTTGGGTCACACCAGTAGATGGAGCTGTGTCCTCATGTAAAGTGTTCAACTGTTGCTGTCCAGTTTAATATTAGTTTGTTACACCCCGTAATTGGGGACATAGCGGTATCTACTGGGGGCCGACAATAATGCACAAAAAATCATTTAAGATCAAGTGACTCATCAAAACAGAATGCTAAAGTACAAAATACTTTAACTTGCAAAAATGGGGGAGAAGAAAAAAAAAGTAAATAACACACCATGGTAGTTTTATGACTGGTTCTCTTCTACCCAATACTCTGTAAAACCTGCGTTTTCTGGGGCATTAAACTGACACATCCTTTGGTATATTTTTGGCCTTTTTAAACCCAAACAGCCAATGTCCAAACACTGCTACATAAGAAACCACAAGTTTTTCGAATCCCACGTCAGAACTTAGTAAGGGGGTTGGAGTCATGGCTCTAGCAGAGGAACGGAGAGGGGTGGAAGAGTGCAGGGGAGATGGGTGGGGGTGTTGGTTACAACGGAACCCTAATTAAGCAAAGTGACAGAGATTCCTGGAAATCAGTTGTTGAGGTGAAAGGAACACTGACTTTCTATTACAGTGTGTTAAATTTTATGCACAGCCTTTACTGCATTATTAACATGATCCTCTGAGCCAAGGGCTAATTGAATCAATACCTGAGATCACAGGTTGTTTGTATCCTGTCGCTCTTTCCTGATTTCATTCTATTCCCTTAACATAAATTGCTGACCTTTTGTCTCTGCTTACATGTGGAGGATGTGTGAAATTTATTAAGCAATGTACAGCAAATCTCTAGGCATCCACTCCATTTGCAGACAGTGACACGGTTTGTCTGGCAGATCTAACAGATGTAAGAAGCACTTATAAAATGGAACTAAAGAGTGAAGATCACAGACTGAGGCATTTATTTTCTTCTGTCCAATATATTTACTGGATATTCCTGACAACAGACACCCTATTTTCTATTTTACGTTTTAGGGAATCTCAAGCTAGCTGCAATTAAAATATATAAACAGAAAACTAAGTTTTGCAAAAACTAGTACACCATCAGTGATTTTACTTCCGTAGAGATGCAAGAGTGTGTTAAGGCAGTCAAAGGCATTCCTAGATGCTAAAAATGCTGATTAATCTATGGGCTACAAAGCTAAAGCGTATAGTTCAGACCGTGCCTGTCAAACAAGTGTGATATACAGCGGTTAAAAATTCCCAACTTTCTACCAGCATTTTTTCAAAAATTAAGGGTTGGCAAAAAGCATCAGAGCAGCCCATATTTATTGTGAGATTACAGATAATGCATTTTTCCCAAATTTCTTTTAATTTAATGTTTTACCACTTTTGTGCTTAGAGGTCTCTAAATCCCGAATGCTAAATGAATCAATTCCAGCAACAATGTGTGTGTTATCTATAAACCAGGGAATATGAAATTTACTAAACATGCTCTAGAGGAGAATCTTCCAGATCCATGTCTTTTCAATGGCAGTGATAGATTTTCCACCAGAAAATGTTTGGTGAATGTCAGATTCACTGCTTTATAAATAGATTCCTATAATTACACTATTGTCTACCTATTTACATTTTAATGACCTATAAAGATTTATTTTGGCATACTGAGAAAAACTGTAGAACAAAAACATTTATACATGTGGCGTGTGTGTTTGAATACATACCGTGTTTCCCCGATGATAAGGCAGGGCCATCAAATAAGACAGCCCCCCCTTTTTAGAAAAAAATGTAAAATAAGGCACCCCCCCGCAAATAAGCCACCCACCGATACCTGCGCTTACCCGAATCGGGTGGTACGGTGGGTGACTCCGTGTGGTCCCTCCGTCTCCATGGCTGCGTGCCGCGCCTCGTCATGAAGTGAAGAGGAGGAAGTGACAGGACTGCAGCGCGCGCACGTGACTCTGCGCAAGGAAACACAGGCAGCTTCCCTCATCCCTCCCTAACGGAGACTGCAGGAGTTTGTTCACGGCCAGAACATCCAAAAGTGAGACACGCATACAGGTTTCTTTTGCTGTGAGCAATACCACTTACCGTACTGTATATAAAGCCTGTTTAAAATGCATACGGTATATAAACAATGGTTTCACATTGTCAAGTCCCCTCTGATGTTGCACTACAGAATAATCTCTTTACTGTGTTTCCCTGATGGAGAACATTGGGGACATTAAATGGTACAATATATGGTATGATGGATAAAGCTGGCCATACAAGGTACCATATGATTTTTCGGCCGACCGATTCTTCAGCCAACCGTTTTCTTCCTCCAACGAACGCATTGCGAACGTACCTATCGCGAACGTATCCCGTCGTTCGGTCCCGTACGAACGCAATACGATCGTATTACATTCGTATTACGTTTGTTGGATGAAAAATCGGTCGGCCGAAAAATCATATGGTACCTTGTATGGCCAGCTTTAGAATGGGACATTAAATGGTACAGTATATGATGAAATACAATGGGACATTTAATGGTACGGTATATTATTGATTACAGTAGAAGGGGACAATGAATGGATCAGATTAATCAGAAGGGGACAATGATTGGCACATGATTGATCAGAAGGGGACAGGAATGGCACATGAGGATCAGAAGGGGTTACTAAAATGGTCCCCCCCTGAAGTTTTAAGTCCTCCCCCCACTCGGATACCTCAATGCCATATCTTTATTTTACCCTTAGACATGAGCACAAAAAGGAAAAGCTACACGATGGAGTACAAGATGAGAATTGTGGAAGAATCTTGGGGCCAAACTCTTCCTGCTTTCTGCAAGGAAAAGATGTTGAATATCGGAATGGTCCGCAAGTGGCGAGCAGAGTATGGTAAACTCATGGAACAAGTGGAAAATGGAAGAGGTACCAAACGCAAGAGTGGATCAGGTCGCCAAGCAACATTTCCAGAGCTGGAAGATCTGATCTGTGAATGGGTTGTTGACAGGAGAGCAAAGGCCTTGGTTGTGACTAGGGCTCAAATTCAAGAATATGCGCTTGCAATAGCACCACAGTTTGACATCCCGGAAAACTTCAAAGCATCAAAACACTGGTTGGATAATTTCCTTCAGCGAAACGAACTGTCTTTAAGAAGATCCACAACATTGTTTAGGCTGGAAGATGCTCAAGTTATTAAGAGAGCACTTGCATTCAAGTCCTTTATTAATGATATTGATTTCTCAAAATACAATCTTTCCAACATGATTGCTATGGATGAAACTGCAGTGTTTATGGGCCAATCATCTCAAACAACAATTGAACAGCGGGGTGCCTCCTCAGTGTACGTTCCCTCCACTGCTTACGAAAGTGCACGTGTTACCTGTATTTTGGCAATTCGGCTGGATGGCACCAAAGTCACACCTCTAATCATTTCTAAGGGCAAGAAGGAAAAGATTGAACGTGTTTCAGGAATTTTTGTTCTTGAAACTGAAAAAGCCTGGGCCACACAAGCAGTCATAAGAAAATGGGTCGATTTAATGCTGCCACTTGTTATGCGAGGGAGCCAAAGAGGTCTGCTAGTCTGGGATGCAGCCAGCACTCATCGCGCTAAAGATATGAAGTCATTTCTTCATGAAAGAAAAATAGATCAAGTCATGATTCCCGCAGGAATGACGGCCTATCTCCAGACTTTGGATATTGCAATCAACAAGCCATTCAAGGACAATCTGCGCATGGAAATTAATGACTACTTTGAAAATAGAATGGTGAGAAATCAGCGTGGAAACTTTGTGAAGCCTAAACTGCAAGAGGTTGTGACTTGGGTGAAGAATTCATGGGAGAAAATCACTGACAGTTGCATTGAACATGCGCTACGAGCAGGCTACCTTGATAAGAAGTACTCCTTTAAGGACAGTGCTGTTGCTAAACATGAGAGATTTGGTCACCAGATTCTAAAAGAAATCGAGTCAGAAGTAATTAACCTGGAAATTCAGAGTGGGGTTTGTTACGATGATGTTCCAGAAGATGATGACTTGGTTGTCATTGAATAAATGTGTAAATGTACCGTACTATGCCATAGATTGTTGTATGGAAACAATAACACCGTTACAAGTTATGGATGCTCAATTTGTCTGGTTATGCTGGTTTGTAATGACAACTGCCGTTATTACCATTATACTGTACCATATACAGGTAATAAAATTCTGTTTTTTTTTAATAATAACTGTGTACTGTAGTCTTCTTCCTGGGTAAATAAGGCATCCCCCTGAAAATAAGCCCTAGAGCATATTTTGGCCTTCCTAAAAAAAATAAGACAGTGTCTTACCATCGGGGAAACAGGGTACACTGTCATGAGAAAAAGAAAAATACAACCTCAGATGAACAACGCGACACAATACATTGTGTCCGTAACCATTTAACAAAGACTAAACTGAAATGCAGAAGCAGTGTGTGGGAAAAATTAGGTAAACCTTTACTACTTACAAAAAATTAAGAAGTTACTGTAAGTAGCAGTCAGGTACTGATAATCAAATGCACTTGTTTAGTTGATCAGGAAATGTGAGCACCTTTAAAAAAAGCCAAAGTATTAACAGTCTGCTGGTTTTTGCATTCTTTCAACATAAATGATAATACTGGGGAACTAACTTTTTGTTGCGTTAGATCTTACACTTTTTTTGACTCATTTTTGGGTGGTAAATCCAGAATCCAGAAATGACATTTTTTGCCATCACATCCAGTTTTTACGATACAGGGTACCCTCCATTTGTGTCAAAACACAAATTCTACAATGAAAAAATAATGAAATAGAAACTTAAATGTACTGTTTATTTAATTATTTTTATATTTTTTAATTATTTTTGTTCATACAAAGGATTTATTGTTACTCTATTACATATTCTTTTTTACAGTAAAACATTTGAAAAATATTTGGGTAAGCAGTTAAGGTAAAAATTTAGACTTAAAGTGGACTGGAGTGTTCAGTGTTAGGACAATCACGCGGGATGCTCCAACAATAGTCAGCTATCATATGTACATTTCATGTACCCTGATACCGTCCTTCCATGACCTTCAAATCTTGGTGGAATCGTTCACCTTGCTCACCACTGACTGCACCAAGGTTTTCCGGGGAATTTAGAAAGATGGCTATGCAGAAAATGCACCTTGATGCTCATATTACAACGAAGTATTTTGTAGCTCTCAGAGTTTCTGGACAATTTCTGTGTAATTATTTGCTTGTGTGTTTCCAAGAAAGTCTTTGACAATGGCTTTGAATGAAAACCAAGCATTCTATTCGACTTCTGACATTGTCCTGATGAAATGTTCATCTTTGATGAGCTGTCAAATCTGCATACCATTAAACAAACCAGCCTTTATTTTTTCAAATGACAGGCTAGCAAATGCCAAAATTACGTACTTGAAAGAGTCACCTTCAGGCTCATGTAGAATGTTTGGATCACCTTGTTTTGTGGCAGATCTTGATGGCCAATTTCTTTCCACCCAATGCCTCCCACAAGCTCTGCTGTCCCACATGCACAGATAACAGGGAAACTTGGTGTATCCGAGTTGCTGACTAAGAAGGAAGCATACCAGTTTAAAGTCAACACAGATGACCCAAATGTGTTGGTGATATTGCAACAACTCAATGACTCTCTTTGTGTCTGCATATTCATTACAAAGAGAAACTGAATGGCCGATTGGGGCTGACCCAAATATATTGCCATTGTGAAGGAAGACACACTTTAAGCTCCACTTTGAGCTATCGATGAATAGTCGCCATTCAGTTGAGTTATAGATTGGAATTCCCACTTCCTCCATTAAACCAGGTATGTTATTGACAATACACAAAGCCACTGTCAGTTCCAAAATACTGCAGAAATGCAATTTCTCTGGTTCGAAAGTACAATACCTTCGTTCCTTTTTCAAATAAGTTTTTCTCACGCAGTCTTGATGCTAGGAGTTCTGAAGCCTTTTTCGATAGTCCCAAATCACGTGCTAAATCACTCAACCTATGCTGATCAAATCCCTTATGAACAAAGTCCTCTTCAATTTGAAACTCTTCATCATTGTTGTCACCTAATTCATCACCATATTCATGTTCCTCAAGATAAGGTAGTGTAACGAAAACCAACGCTGGGATTTCATCTGAATGAGCCACTGGGCGCATAGCCGATGGTAGACTAAGATACTCTGTTACATATTTTTTTCTTGTTATATCCTGAAATATTTACTATACAAAAGTAACAAAAACTGAAATTATCTCCTGATTCTGGCCAAACCATAGGTATACCAAATGGCATCTTATCATGTGTTCCCTTTGTCCACATCCGTAAAATCCACGCTACGGTAATCGCATTATTATAAGCAGTAGAGAAAAACGTGACGTGAAAACTAACTGCACTTTCAGAATCAGCATACCTATTTTAGTGTAAATAAGTTTAAAAATTGAAGTCAACAAAAATGTGTTCAAAATTGTTCCCCAGTGTAATAGGCTTAAAAGATATCAGTAATAGTCAAAAGTTGGGCAGAGTACTTACATGTAAACACACTGCAAGAATTTCAGACTGGTGTTCAATGAGTTAATTAAGGGTCTTAAAGCACCAGTTGTTATGTCCAGCAGCACAGAGTATTTCTTTCCAAAGCCCATGACCTAACTACATGGGAGAACTATCTTCCTAAATGCCGTGTGGAAGTCCAATTCCCTCCCCTGAATTCTCCTTCACCCTGCCTATATCGGTGCGTGTCCCTAACATGCACGTCCTAGCCCTGTTAAGGGTGGAAGTAGCTAGAGCAGAGCAAGTTCAAATTATTAACCACGCATGCGCAGAACACTGGCAGGATCTTGGTGGAAGTAGTCCAGGCTCTACGGCTTCATTAAATCAACTGTGTATGCGCAGGCTGTTGACACATGCGTGGTTTTACTCTATTCACGAGCATTAATTATTTAAAAGGGCACTCTGTACACAGCACCATCCATTTGCTTGGCTGACTGCTGACAGGCTGCCCTTATTCTCGTCCACCATAAACTTTAGTAAGTATATCAACCTTCTTCTCAATATGAATTTGATTGCAGTCCTTTATTCAGAGAAATTGTTTATCTTTGCTCTCCTGCTTCTTCTCAGATTGGGTTTGCTTTAACTTACCAAAGTTCTACAACAAACTATACTAAATAATACAACAAATGTAAGTACCCTATCATTTATTATAACATCACACATGAAAGTTAAATCCCATTGATCACTAACTATCACCTCACTGTTTTTCCAATTCCAGAACACACGGTTTAGCTCTAGCAGGTAACAAAAAACCATCAAATCAAACCTGAAACTTTTGCTTTTGGCCCTTAAACAGGTAAAATTATTTACCTCTGAATCCCTGTAAGTATTCATTTAACTTAGCAGCAATACCTATATCTATAAAAATATTTATATTACAGACCTAGTCCTAGAAAAAATTGATTCTTCGAACATTGAAATAGATTAGATGTACTATTACGGATATCTCTTAAGCTTATTAACATTATTTTTGCATTCTTTCACCATAAAATTGTTATTAGATATTAAATCACCACAGTATGTAGTCAACCTCCAAAATCAATACGATCTGCTTTTAAGAATGTCTTACTTTTCTTCAGTTACGCTGGAATTTGAAGTCTAAACTGTAAGTTATGCTTTACATTTTAATCAGGTTTGCCTCAATATATACCCTTTTGGAAACCATATTCCTTCTTCTAAACACCTTGTAATTATTGATTAACAAATATGTTATTCACTAATTGTACACCAATACCACCTCTTTTGAAGAAGGTAAGTACTGTTAAATATTTAGCAAATATTCTAATATTCGTTATATTGTTTTTTATAGCTTGTTACCCAGGTCTCTAGATCTCCTGAGGAAGCCTAAACAGACGAAAAGTGTCAGGAAAGGAAATTTGTAATATGTATTTATTAAAATTATAGGAAATAGAATAATCATTAAGATATCAGGCTTTGACCAAAAACATACTTTCAACGAAAATCTCTGTTGTGGTAACAATCACTGTATTTTTGGTTTTTAAGAATACAAGTTGTATGCTATGTAATTTGATATAACTGACCATTAATAAATTAGATATTTTTATCAGCTCAATATCCAGTGCCCCTCCAAAAAAGCCTCTCCTTTTTTCTTATGTTATATTGTATAACCAAGGCTTGGCACTATTCAGGTTTATCTGATACTATCAGTCATATCCCCCTTATGGTACCTCCTTTTTCTGCAATCTTTTATCTCGTTAGTATCTGTAATAAAGTTTGCAAAGAGCAGAAGCAAAATTATCCACACCTGTATAGATATATAAAAAATCAACAAAGGAAAACACAGAGCAGGTAGAGAGGCTCTGTCCCAATACAAAGTTTGTAGTTGCAGTGAGCTTAGGTTACTACTGAAAAGCGAGGAGAAACACCACTATGTACCATATTGCACATCTTTATAAAAAGGTTGTGCGGACCTGAGAACTCAAACTCAATCTTATCTCTAGGGTATTTCAGTGAATGATGCAATGCTTAAGCATCTACCCCCACACAAAAAAAATACAAATAAACCAAATACATTTTTTGTAGAGTGACCCTTAAATTTACACAGGATACTAGCAAATCAAATTCAGCACATGGTTTTGAAATGTAAAACACTAGAAGTCAGAAGAGGAAATGAAATAATGCAAACCGTCTCTGTACAAATTTCAAATCTCTCTGTAATGTGTGTTTTGTGTTATTCTGCATGCCATTTTGGTGATCTCTGCAGGATCACGCCATGTGCTTCTGGAGTCTTCCTCCTGAGCCACATGCGCACCAGGTGCTGTTCCCAGTTGAAATGGGATCTTTCTGTTCAGATCACTGAGCTGGCATCTTTCCTTCTTGATGAAAAAGCACAAAGGTTAATGCTCAAGTCAAGCAGAGAATAAGAAAAGACAAAAACCATGAACTGCAGATAAGTTTAAAAGAGAAAGTACTAACAGAGGAGCAATACAGAGGCAATGGCAATGCACATAAGTGGAAGAAGAGCTGATGAAAACAAATGGAGAACAAAAAAAGCTGGACAATAAAAAGGATAACATTCAATACAGGAAATCAATTTATCATATATACAAGAGAGAAGTATACTAGTTTCTCAAGAAGAGAAACAATACTAGTTATTAACACAGGATATTGTTAAAATTGGGAAGTGCTAAAATGATGAAATGTAAAGTATTACTACTTTCATTTGACTTTCTTTTAGCACAGCCTTGCTGAGGTGGAGTAAAAAATACTAAGCTTCCTTTATGGGACCCATATTCTTTCCCTCTTTTAACCCTAAATACCTAAACATGTAGAGTATGGGAGATGAACTTTAAACTGGTACAAATGGGTACATGATACATTACGGATGTGTACAAGGTAGAGATATACAGTTCGGTCCATAAATATTTGGACAGAGACAGTTTTTTTCTAATTTTAGTTCTGTACATTACCACAAATAATTTTAAACAAAACAACTCGGATGCTGTTAAACTGCAGACATTCAGCTTTAATTTAGTGGGTTAAACAAAAAGATTGCATAAAAATGGGAGGGACGATCACTTCATTTCAGGGGCAGGGTTCTCCCCAGGCCCTTTTAGCTGGGTGCACCACCTGGCACTTTTCAGCACCCACCCGGCTGTTTTTGGGTGGTTACTAAAGAGCTTGGTCACAATACAGGGGCTGCCACCCACCTACAATTTCTTCCCACCC